>NW_006204388.1:2671086-2697389 GCF_000334495.1 Tupaia belangeri chinensis
GAGAAAAAAGTGTATCTCGAGGTTTTGGGATGGAAAGTTCTATAGATGTCTGTTAAGTCCATTTGATTTATGATATCGTTTAGGTCTTTTATCTCTTTACCTATTTTTTGTCTAGATGATCTATCCAGAGGGGATAATACAGTGTTGAGGTCTCCAACAATTAGTGTGTTGCAGTCTATCTCCCTTTTTAGATCTAGCAGTCTTTCCTTCACATATTTGGGTGCTCCTGTGTTAGGTGCATAGATATTAATAAGCGTTATATCTTCTTGATTGATTGACCCTTTTACTACAGTATAGTGCCCTTCTTTGTCTTTTTGAACAGTTTTTGTTTTAAAGCCTATTTTGTCAGAGATTAGTATTGTGACTCCAGCTCTTTTTTGGTTCCCATTTGCATGGAAAATCTTTTCCCAACCCTTCACTTTCAGTCTATGTATATCTTTATCCATGAAGTGGGTTTCCTGTAGGCAACAGACAGAGGGTTTTTGTTTTTCAATCCATTCAGCCAGTCTGTGTTTCTTGATTGGAGAATTTAATCCATTAACATTCAATGTTATTATCAATGTTAATGGATTTGTCCTGACGTTTAAGTTGGCCATTGTCTTAGTTGCCTTTTACTCCTTTGTTTCTGGCTGTTACTTCTTAGCTTTCCTGGAACAGTACTTTCTTCAGGGTAAGAAAAACAATTTAGCTATAATTTTGTAGATGAGTTAAAATTCAAAGGAAAAAAATCTTGTACAGAAATTAATCAAAATAAAGCAAAAAAAAAAGCATAAGGAGCCATAGTAATAGAAAACAAATTACATCTCAACACAAATACAATTAAGAATAAGAACATTATATAATAATGAAAGGGTTAATTAACCAAGATATAATAAATCCAAATGTATAAGCATCTCCCAACAAAGGTTCAAAATACATGAAATAAAACTGATAGAACTAAAAAGGAAAATGGACCAATTCACAATTATAATTGGAGGCTTTACTGCTCTGCTCTCTGTGATCGGTAGAACAAGCAAATAGAAAACCAGTATGACTAAAGATGATCTGAAAAACTATCAAATAACTAGATCTTACTGACTTTCATAGAATATCTCATATAACAAAAGAATCCACTTGTTTTTCAAGTGCATAGTAGACATGTATTTAGACTATATTGTGGGTTATAAAGAAAACTTTTTTTTTTTTAATTGACAGAGGGCACATCAATTAAAGAGAGAGAGAGTCAGAGAGAAAAAGGGGTAGGGGTAAGAAAGCACCCCATCACATATGGCATGGTCATGCTTCAATCCCTTTTCCTCCATTTCTCTCTCCTGTTGTGACTTTGGGCACACACCCACACATGCTGGTGTACTTTTCAAGCTACTATGGTTGGTATTCAAACCATGGTTTGCCATCTGGGCTCTGGCTTCCTTAACCATGAGCCAATAGAGCTAGCACAACAAATTTAAATAACTGAAATTATACGTTTTTTTCTCTGACTACAGTTGAATTAAATTAGGAATCAATATCAGAAAGATATAAACAAAATACTCAAGTACTTGGAAATTAAACAAAGTTCAAGTCGACTTTTTTAAAGAAATAGGAATATATTTTAAGAGGCTGGCAGGTGGTGTGGTGGTTAAACCACTGGTCTCCCACATGTCCAGTTGCAGTTTGAGTTCTGGACCTGACAGCTGGGTTTCTCACTTTCCGTCTTTCTCTGTCTCTTTCTGGTTGAATTAAACAATAATAATAAAAAATAAAATTAAATAAAATTTATTTGAATTGAAAAAATAAATGTTCTTTAAAAAAGAATACATTTTAAATGGAAGGAAAATGAGATATAACATATCAAAATTTATAGAATGTAGTTAAGACATTTTAAAGAGAAATATGCGGTTTTAAATATTAGTTACATACACACACATATATATGTATATATATAAATTTATTCTCAAAGCAATAGTTATATTTTTACCATGAGAAATCAAAGAAAGAAGAACATAAACCTGTATCAAGGGTGTAGTGATTAACTGCTGTGTAGAGGAAGGTGATCCGTCATGGCTGACTGGTTTTATGCTGGGCTCATGTATGTATGCCTAGGATATGATGATATGGAGAATTGAAGGCAAGGGAACTACAGCATGGACAGGCCCTTTCCAGGTGCTTTCTCTCACACTCATGTGTGCACACATTCTATCATGAATTTAAAAAAAAATTTAAGCAGAGGAAATATTGGTTGATAGTTGATATTCTGCAATTTGTGTGGATCTTCCCTACATAAATACATTTTACTAGACAATAACAATAAATCAAATTTGTTAATATAATTACTAAACTCAGCAATAAAGTTTCTTTTGTTTGTTTTTTATTTACTTTTTAAATTTTCTATAAGGTCAATGAATTTGCCAGGGGGAGAGAGAGAGAAAGAGAAAGAGAAAGCACCCCTAGAGGCTATGACCATGCTGTAGCCCTTCTCCTCCTTTTTCTTCTTGGGATTTTAGGCACATGTACACACATGCCCAGTGTGGTTTTCAAGCTGTCAGATCTAATTAAGGACTTGACTTGCTCAGTTGGCCATGTAGACTCTAGCTGCCTTAACCACAATGTCACCTGGCTGACCTAGCAGTAAAGTTGTTAAGTATTGTGAAGTACATACTACAGATAACAATTTTCCAAAATTCTAATATTTGCTAGAAAGCTAAAATCCCATGGTGGAAAACAAATACTGATTATTTTCTTTAAAGTGACAGGTTCTTTTTGTCCAGTTTTTGTTTCTTTGTTTTTATTTTTTGTTTTTTTTGGGTTTTGTTTGTTTGTTTGTTTTAATTGCCACAGAGAGAGAGAGAAACAAAAGAAGAGATAGAGGAAGAAGGCACCTTCCAAGGGGCACGGCCATCCCATAATCCCTTCTCTATTTCTCTATTTTGTCAGGATTTAGGACACATATGCACATGCACCTGGTGTATTCTTCAAGCCACTGGGGCTGGAATTCAAACTGCAGTTGGCTACGTTGGATCTACTTCCCTTAACCACTAGGCTATGGGGCTAGCCCTCACCTTGTCCATTTCTGAGAAATTGCCTGCCAGATACATAATACTGAATAGCCATAGTAAGTCTGTCTATTGTTCTATGTAAACAGTAGGCAGCTCATAACAAAAATGCTTTTTCTTGAGACAATCATTACACTTTGGAATGCTAAATTGGTAGAGTGTTTCTTCCCCGCTTGTTATACAAAATATGAATTAGACAGTACTCAAAGGTCAATATTTAATAAAGCAAGAAACGTTTACAGCTTCATTGAGAATATTCTTAAGTGAAACTGGTATTTTCAAAAATTGTGTGTAACGGTGAGAGATTAATAGAATAGCTTGTTGCCACTGTCATACTGATAATTTTACTTCCTTTAACTCATTATTATCTAATAAATCACCATTTTGAAATTATAAAAGATGCCTTTTGCCTTTATGTGAAATTATATGTTTCATCCTATAATTTCAAAATAATAAAGTAAGTGAGATTATCAGAAATATAACTGCAGATAGACAGTGATAGCAAAATAAAAGTACTGAGAAAAAACTGAGTTAATCCCGGGAAAAGCTAATTATTGGAAAAGTATACATTTACATCCTAAATCTAAATCTACTACCTTAGAAAGTTTTAGAATACATAAGTATGCATCCTGTCAACTATCAGAGTGAGGATGCCATCACACTTTGGGTAACCTCTGAAAAATTTCTCTGTGTACTCATAAAGAGAATGAGAATGGAAAAAGGCAAATAGCATCTTGGTGTTGTTATGTAAATAGTTTTGACTGCACGCAATGCCTTTAAAAGTTTCAGGGGCATTGAGAGGCTCCTAGATCAAACTTTGAGAATTGCTGGTTAATATCCTTTTTGGAAAATTCTGTGTGCTAAAAACGTTGTATTATGATGTGCTAAAATAAGTTTCCTGGTCCTAGTTTTTCTTTTTTCATGGTTAGAAAGCAGGGTTCTTTAAATTCACATTTAAACTGAAAGATCCTTTTTAGTCCACCGAAAAGAACTCTGTATTACAACGTCATTCAATGCAAGAACCAGCTGAGAGGCGAAGTCGCCAGAGGCCAATGACAGAGGCCGGAGTAAAACATCAACGCGGCCTTCAATCACCACAGTTTTTGAACTGTTGGATCAGGCCACTTCTTACAGTCTCTTCATCTATCACTTTTATGCCTTACTGTGTTTCTTTTTTGGGACTTTGTTTTTGTGTAATGTTGCTGGGTGTTCTGTCCTCAATTTCCTTGTCACACAAGTGAAGGAAGTGTTCCATCTGATAGGAAGCCACATGTCAGCACCTGTTCTCTGGGTTGATTTGTTCATCACTTCCATTTCTGTTTTCCAATACTGCAGGGTACTTTCTGTCAACAGAAACAACAACACATCTGTGTTCTCTGTGCCTGCTATTCTTTTTCATGAATGTCAAGATCTGGGGTCTGATGAGTGCCCTTGAGGCTTAGCCTATCAGTTAAGGAGTGCTTCGCTTTGGATGTTCAATTTTTTTGGCTAACTGAATTTGTTGTTAAGCCTTGCTGAAATATAAAATTTGACATTGTCTATATGGGTGGATACTATAGTGGAAAAATAGAGGTAACTTTTCACCACGCTGGGAAACAATGATCTTTTACCATGCTAAAAGACATTTTATTGCAATCTCAAATACTCAATCATCATTGTAATTTGGTATAAGCCAATTCGAAGAAGCAATCATGAATTGAGACCTCCACCAGTAACAGGTCCTTTGTAGACATTGGTCAAGGATCTTTTGGAAATAATCATAAGATCAAATTTGGAGGTACAAGTAACAGAAAAATCAGAGCCTTTGACCTGGGAAGGGCAGGTGACTTTAGGCTTTAGTGTCATGTTAGTAAGCCTAATTCATAAGTAACTACATAATAACGCTTAGTTTGAGATCATAGGCAAATATAGAATAGAGATGAAATCATAAAAGAACCCTTTCATGGGTAAGAAAATCTCAGGCAAATCAAAATTGAGGAAAATTCTAAAAAGAAAATGGGCTTAAGTTTAGATTATTCTTTTGGTCTTCACACTTTCCAACATTTTCTTTTGCATTACTCAACTGCTCTAATCTATTCGATGTCTTATTTCAAATCTTGTATTCTTTAATCTGCAAGAGAGAGTGAGAAAGGGTTTATTATGAAGAATTAGCTTATCCAATCATAGAATAATAGAGGTGAGAAGTCCCCCAAACTGCCATTTGCAAAGTGGAGACACAAGAAAACCAGTGAGTAGTTTCAGTTTGAGACCAAAAGCCTGAGAAGTAGGGAGGTTGATAGTGTCCATCTCAGTTCAAGAGCAGGAGAAGACCCAAGTCTCTTCTCAAGAAGAGAAACAGGGGAGGAAATAGTGGTGAACTCATCCTTCCTCCCCCTTTTCACTATATTTGGGCTTTCAATAAATTGGAAGATGTCCACCCATGAATGGGAGGGTTAATCTACTTTACTGAATTCACTGATAGAAATGCTGCTATAACCTGGAAAAATCCTCACAGACACACTCAGAAATAATGTTTAGTTTGGGCATAGCATGATGCAGTCAAGATAACTCATAAATATAGCTTTCACGGCATACATTCGGCTTATATTTAAAGATATACTTTAAACACACATACTTTAAATGCAGAACAAAAAGTAAAAAGTAATTTAAAAAATACATGGCATACTAAAAATTAAGAGAAAAGCTGAAGTAGCTCTATTATTATCAGAGAAAAAGAGAGATTTCACAATAAGGAGTAGTACAAGAGTGCCAGGGAGATATTTAATAATGATCAAAGGGTTAATTCATTAAGAAGACAAAAACCTTGGGACCAGCAGTTGGTATAATGGCTATGCCACTGGACTCCCATGTAGTTGACCGGGTTCAAATTCCAGACCTGGTGGCTTAAACTCACGCTAGGTGTGTGTGCGTGCTTGCCCAAGATCCCGAGAGGAGAATGGAGGAGAAGAGATTGTGGCATGACCATCCCCCCAGGAGGTGATTTCTCACTTTCTATCTCTCGGTCAATCTCTGTCTTTCTGGCGAGCACACGCACCCTATAGCAAAAATCTCTACGAAGAAAAAAAAAAATTCAACAACTTATTTGAAATCTAAAAAAATGAAAAAGTGAGATTATAACTGATTAAGGGAAAGCTGAAAATATGAATAGTCTAATATGTGATGAATAAATTATATTTATCAACAATGTTCCCACAACAATGTTCCTAAATCCAGATTACTTCACTGGCAAATTTTATTACACATTTTAGAAAGAAATAATACTAGTCTACCACACACTTTTAGGAAATAGAGAAAGAGGTAAAGTATTTCAATGCTTTTAACAAGGCAAAATGACCTTCCTATCAAATATAGGAAGAAACTTACAAGGAAATAAATTAGTAATTAGTTTTTCTCATACATGCCAAATTCCATAACAAAATACTAGCATATTGAATTTAATATATAAGAGGACAACATATTACATAGAAAGAGGGCAAGGATAATTTACCATTGAAAAGTTAATGTAATTCACCACATTAAAAGAATAAAAGGGAAATCCAATTTCAATACAAAAATATTTTTTACTTAAAAAATTATACTAACTTGTTTCTTTTCTATTGTCTCTTACTAATCACCACAGACTGGGTAATTTATTTAAAAAAAAAAAAAGAAATTTATTTAACTGAGGATACTCAAAGTTGGGCAGTTCAAGATTGATGAGTTGGCATTTGATGAAGGCCTTCTTACCGTATCAAAACATAACAGGACCAGCAATTGCTGTAATGGCTATGTCGCTGGACTCCCATGTAGTTGACTACAGTTCGAGTCCTGGACCTGGTGGCTTAAACTCAGGCCAGGTGCATGTGCATGTGTGCCCAAGATCTTGAGAGAAGATTGGAGGAGAAGGGATTGTGCTGTGGCCATCCCCTTTAGGGAGTGATTTCTGGTTTTCTATCTCTCTGTCTCTCTGTCTTTCTGGAGAGCACACATGCCCTATAGCAAAAACCTCTCAAAAAAAAAAAAAAAGAAAAGAAAATAACAGAAGATATCACATGGTAAAACAACCAAGCATAACAGAGTTAGAGTATTTACTTCTATGATGAAGTTATTCTCATATTAACAAACTCATGCTCACGATAGCAACTGTAATCACCTCTTGTTAGGCCCAAAAGCCAAAAGATATTGCAATGGGGAATCAGTTTTCAATACATAAATTTAGAGGACACTTTCATAGCTTAGAAACAAGCAAAAAAATAAATACACAAAAACAATAAATTTTAAAAATATTTATATAATAGTAAAAAATGAAAAGTGTGCTTCAGGGTAAATTTACTGAAAGACTGCAAAACCTCTATCCTGACAACTTCTAAATATTGTGAGATAAATGAAAGAAAATATATACAAATATACAATGATAACATGTTTAAGGAGAAGATTCTATGTTAAATGTAAATTCTCTCCATATTGATCCACTGATCTGATGCACTCTTCAATCAAATGCTCAGCAGACTTTTAAAATAGAAATTAACAAGCCAAGTTTAATATCTAAATGGAAATAAGAGCCTTAAGTAGCCACACGATTTTTAAAAATAGAGTTCTATGTAATTTAAAGACATTTTGTAACGACATGGTAATCTAGACCATTTGCTATTAACATAAAGATAGAAAAATTGATCAGTGAAACAGAATAGAGTCCAAAAATAGACTCATATCTATATAGTCAATTGATTTCTTTAAAACGAATTTTTCAAAGCAATCCAACGTGAAAAGAAAAGTCTTTTTAACAAATAGTAATAAGGTTACTGGGAAAATATAAACTAAACCTTTACTTCATAGATCTAACTATAGAAGCTAAAACTATAAACCTTTAGGGAAAAATAGAATATGTTGATAATCTTTGAGTAAGCAAATAACTTTTAGATAGGGCACAGGAAAAAAATTAAAATGATAAATTACATTTACTTAAAAATTTAAAGGTTTTCAGATGGTACTGCAGTGTAAAGTACAATGATCTATTAGGCTGTACCATATGGAAGATTCCAGGTTCTCATCCAGAGACCGCCTTCAGTATGCTGGGAAGGTGTGTACCATATTTGGGCCTGGCTAAAGCTGGGGTTAGATCATAACATGGAGATGCTGTTAGAGATGCTGATTCTCTCTCTCTTCTGCTTATAGAATGAATGAATGAATGAATGAATGAATACATACATACATACATACATACATATTTTATAAGTTAAAAGAAAAATAGAATTCTGGTGCCAGCAAGTGGCGTGGTGGTAAAGGTGCTAGACTCCCACATGGCTGACTACAGGTCCAATTCTGGACCTGGTGGCTTAAAAATTACACCAGGTACGTATGTGTCCATGTCCAAGGAGATGGAGGAGAAGGGATAGTGGTGTGACCATACCCCCTAGAGGATGATTTCTCACTTTCTCTCTCACTGTATCTCTGTGTCTCTCTCCAGTGAGTGTACATGCCCTATGGCAACAACCTTAAAAGAATAGAATTCTGCCTATCCAAAGGTGATATTAAGAAAAAATATATATATAAAGTGGGGACTTAAAAAATTTCATGAAAATGCATATCATGGAAAGGTATGCATGGATTTCAAATACTTTTTGACCAAAAAATGAGCATCAATTCTATTTTTCCATGACCTCTTTGAAGTCCTCTTGTATACTTGTACCCATAATATATAAAGAATACCTACAAGTCAATAAAAAACTAACCTACTTTTTGCAAAATAGTTTAAATCTAGAAGCGTCTATCACAAAGAAAGATATGTGAAAAACCATTAAGTATATGAAAAGAAGCTTAGCATCATTATTCACACTTTAGAATAAATAAAATACAAAAGAATAAAAACATTGTGAAACTTTGGAGCATCTAATTATATTACATGTGTAATATAAAATGGTATGATCATTTTGGGAAAAATTTTACAACTACTTTATAACCTAGCAATTTTATTCCTATGTATTTATTCAAGAGAAATAAATGCATGTGTCTATAAAAACACTTACACAAAAATGCTTATAGTCATTTTAGTCCTGATAGACAAATCTGGAATCACCCAAATGTCTACAACAAAAGAATTAGTAAACAAAATCATAACATATTTATTGAATAATTTATTAATTATCCAATTAAAAGATAAATTCATTAAAATTTGGAATACATGCTGTGCTGAAAGACAGTGTTGAGAGTAAAAAAAGAGTTGTATAGAAAAATTTACACATTGTTTGATTCGTTTTGTGTGAAGTTCAAGACCAGGCAAAAGTAACCTATGATGAAATAAATCAGAATATTATTAACTTTTGGAGAAGGGATAGTATGAGTTTACTAGGATGAGGAACAAAAGAACTTTCTGCGGTAACGCTAGCATCTTGATATGAGACGTCGATTGTTTGGATGGCTGTATTTGTAAAAATTCATAAAATGGCAACATTTAAAATCCGTGTATTTCACTTTATGCTAATTATATTTTAATAAAATATTTTAAAAAATTAAGACAGTATTTTATAAGGTCTTTTGACCAAAATTGAAATAGTTACACTATGTTGTGGACATCAGTTGCATTTATAGCTAATGAAACTGAAAAACACTGAGTAATAAATTGGAGTCTTGGTGAACTAAGGAATGTAGTGATTTGCCCAGGAGTCCTCTTCTAATTTCTCTTTTCTTCATATTTTAACGGTTCTTTAACCAACCCATATGATGCTTTTTTTTTAATTTGTAAAAGACACGTGAACTTACTAGAGAGAAAGAGAGAGAAAGAGAAAGTGAGAAGCACCCCTCAGCAGAGATTGCCAGGTCACAATCCCTCCTCCTCCATTCTCTTTTTGGGTTTTTAGGTTCATATGCACACACTCCAGGCATGTTTTTTTTTAAGCCACCAGACTGGAATTTGAACAGTGCTAAGGCCATGAGGATTCTGCTGCCTGAACCACTACCCCATCAGCTGGCCCCAAATGCTGCTTTTTGTTATCTCAGCAACCCTGTAGCTAAGAAATTTGGCTTGTATGTTGTATGACATAATGGAAACAGAAAATATTATTATGTGATTCAAACACAGTGAATTTTTAGAGTTATAAAGCCTTACATATACAGGGGGAAAATCAATTACCCAAGAAAAGGACGGTTGGACAATGAGTTCACGCTGTTCAGTTGATAAGGTATATTTAACTGGCTATGTATTACTAGGAAACAAATTCTATGTATGTATGCAATGAGTGAATATTTTATGTGAGAAAAAAGTAAATGGAAAGGCCCACTTTCCCACAAAGTGAGATCTTGATAGAAGTGTTTTGAGATATTATGAAAGCTTCCAATATTGAGTGAGAGATTGTACTAGGGGGATGATTTAGTTAACTCAGACAGTGCTTTTACTCATCTATGACTCTAAGAACTGGGTAAATTTTTGATGAATACAATCTGTGAATAACATAATCAGAACTAGAAAAGCAGTCATCCTCTTTCTCTTTAAGAGTATGACCTGTGACAACAACATTGTGATCATGGAATCACACAAGAAGATATTAAAAATACTTGAGTTAAATGGGAAGGATGACTCTATTGAATGGTTAGAAATGTCATAATGTATTTTTCTATGCAAAAATGCATCACGACTTTCCCAATGAGCCAATATTAGTAAATTATGTTATATATTTATTTTGAGTAAAATTACCAGAAATACATGCATTCATGACTCATAGAGTAGAGAAAAATGACCCATAAAATTTGCCTGCTGGAAGAAATAGAAGACAGACACAGTTGTGAAGAGGTTGTCTCCAATCTTTGAAAAACCTCAAGAATAAAATATAATATATCTACCAGAAATCATTTGATAATAATGCCACTTTTCAAAATTCTCCCTCCCCTATAGTGGCTAAAAGCCTAGCAAGTTCATGTCTTGGATTATTTATTTATTTATTTATTTATTTATTTATTTGTGACAACAGTGGATAGACACATAGATTACATAGATTTGTGAGATGGCAGATGTGGAGTTTTGGTAGCAGGTTTTATTTCAGTTTTCCTTAAGAGAATATACCAGCTAGACTTTGCAGGAAATTGAGATTATTGACAACATCTTAACTGCAGTCCATTCTCTGAATTTCCTGAAAAAAACAACTGTAGTTCTCATGCCTTTACTTTTCCAGAGTTTCCAAAAATTATATGTCCCTAGTCCCTGTATTAAATTCCTTGTTATTTGAAATATCAAGAGTGGTTTCTGTTTCCCTTAGAAAGTCCTGACTAATTTAGTCTAAGAGTATTATCGGCTTCAGAGTCCTTGATGATTCACTAATTTTATTTTAAAACATCCATTACATGCCAGCCACGAAGCTATTGGATATAACTGTGCATTAAAATATGGTTTGATCTATGCCCTCATGATGTTTTTGTTTAGTGAAAAAATCAGGTAATTAGAAGAATTTTTAAGAGCATCTCAGGTGGTTCTAATATAAGAACATTATTGAGAGCCATTACTCATTTTTGTAATTTCCAGAGGGCTTGTGTGATACCAGAAAGAGAGAGAGAGCTAGAAAGACAAGGAGAAAATTCAAAAATATACTCTCGTCTCTTCAGAGTTGTAAAACTACTCAACTAAAGGAAGACAACAGCCCCCCTAGTGGGCATGGTCATGTCACAATCCCTTCTTTTCAATTTCTCCATCCTATTAGATCTGGAGCACACTCACACACAAGCCCACCATGTTTTTAAGCTCCAAGGTCTGGGATTCTAACCTTGGTCAGCCATGTAGGATCTGACTCCCTTAACCACTAGACTATAGGACCGGTCCATTAAACTTTTTATTTAAGTTTATGTATTTTTTTTCATGAGAGAGACCATGTGCATGCACATGAGACAGTCAGACAGACACTCCCATTAGTGCCTTATAAAGCTATTATTCCTCTTCCTCAGCCCTCCAGCCTGTCTTGATCCTGGGCATGCATCCACCTGACATGCCTTCAGGTTGCTCTGGGATGCATACCTGCAGTCAGCCATGTGGGATCTATCACTGTATTTCAGTATATCACTGAGGTTGAGCCACACAACTGAATTTTTATCTTTCCACCAAACAGGCTATCAGCTTATATTACCTATTTCTCTTGATAGTGGACTAGCATGATCTGAACGTCTGTGCCCCCCCCCAATTCATATGTTAAAAAGTTAATCACCTTAAAAATGAGTAAATAAATAAATACAGTTAAATAAAATAATTCTTAAAAGGAAGAAAATGAAAAAACGTATTTGGAGGCTGGCAGGTGGCGTACTGGTTAAGGGCGCTGGACTCCCGTATGGCCTACTACAGTCTGAGTACCGGACTGGTGCTTGCTTTCTTGCTTTCTTGCTCTCTCTCACTCTTTAGTTCAAATTAAAAGTGAGTAAATAAATAAAGTTAAATTAAACAATTCTTAAAAAGAATAAAAGAGAAAAAAATTAATCACCAATGTGGTAGAATTAGGAAGTAAGTCTTTTGGGAAATGATTATATCATGAAGGTAGCAACCTCATAAATGGAATTATTCCCATTACAAATGAAGCCCCAGAGAGCTGCCTTGCCCTTTCCACCATGGGAGGATGCAATGAGATGATAAATGTGCTGAGTGTCTAAACACCATGTGCTTTTAGTACCAAGTAAAATAAAACAAAACAAAAATCTATAGCCCATTTGTTCAATGGTTGGACAGAGTAAAGAGTAGGAAAGATTTAGAAGGGATATTTGGACATTAAAAATGAATTCAGAAGGATCAGCAGTTGGCATAATGGCTATGTTGTTGGACCCTATGTAGTAGACCATGGTTCGAGTCCCAGACCCAGTGGCTTAAACTCATTCTGGGCACTTGTGTGTGCATGCCCAAGATCTCGCAAATGGAGGAGAAGTGATTGCAGCATGACCATCCTTCCTAGGGGGTTATTTCTCACTTTCTGTCTGTCTGCCACTCTCTCTCTCTCTCTCTCTCTGTCTGTCTTTTTGGCTAGCTCATGTGCCCTATAGCGAAAACCTCTCAAAAAAAAAAAAAGGAGTTCAGAAAAAAATTAACTGCCTGTTCTACTTCTTTGTTCATTGTTGAGCAACAGACATATTGCTCTTTATGTATTCAGTAAGAACCAAATATGAACCCCAAAGTTAAATGAGGTTCTATCTGGCTGAAATCTCCTTGGAGAATTTTTTTCCTTTATGGATCATCTTTAAAAATCTGATTTGAAAACTGTGTTTCGCCATTGTAAAAGAAGCTCAAACTTAGCCTGGTGAGTTTTCAAAAGATCAGGCTTAATAAAAGTTAATCAGTAAATACAAAGAAACCCTTTCAGATCCTAATCAGAGGGTTTGTCTAAGTCTTTCAGAGGAGCAAGAATTTCAGAGGTAGTTCATAAGCTAACAACATTAAATCTTTGAGAGGATTTAGGAAAGGATTTAGTGAATCAAGTCATCAATGTTGTGTTCTATCTGTGGTTGCAAAGATGACAAGAAACTTGGGTCTCAGAGTGTTTTATTCTAAATAAGCATCAAGAATGACACAGTTGTTAGCCAACTGACTGCTTCCCAGTGTGTCAATGTAAGCTTCTTGGTGCTGCCTCAGAACAAGAAAGTTCTATTGTGTTTTCCCCATAGACAAACATATATGTATTTTGTTTCTTTTTTTTTTTTTTTGCCATAGGGCATGTGTACTAACTAGAGAAAGATGTCAGTTAGTGGATATAAAATTAGAGAGACAAGAACAAGTACTAGTGTTAAACAGTGCAATAGGCTAACTACTATTAATGATAAATTCATTGTATATCTCAGATTAGCTACAACAGAGAAGAAAGGACTTTGTTCCCAACATAAAATAATGACAATTGTTTGGGACCAGCAGATGGCATAATGGTTAGGTCACTGGACTCCCACGTAAATGTTAGCAGTTCAAGTCTCAGAGCTGGTGGCTTAAACCTCACGCTAGGTGTGTGTGATTGAGTGCCCAAAATCTCAAGAGAATGAAGGAGAAGGGTTTGTGACTACAGCATGACTATCTCCCTTGAGGGGGTGATTTCTCACTTTCTCTCTCTCTCTGTCTCTCTTTGTGTCTCTGGCAAGCACATGTCCCCTATTGCAAAAATCTCTTTAAAAAAATAAATAATGACAAGTGTTCAAGATGCTAGATTTACTAACTACCATAATTTGATGATTACTTTCTCATTCTGAAAAATCATACCAAATCCCTTTTATATATACAAATATGTGTTCATAAAGATTTTTTTAATTGCCAGAAAGTGCATGCAAAAAGCTATTTCTTAAAAATCATCTCTTTAATTTTTTCTTGCGTTGGAACTAGCAGCACACGCTCTACTTGAGAAGTACCTCTAACTCTGAGAAGAGGTCAGTGTGGGATACTGGAGAAAAAATGGTTAAAATGATTTGTTAAAGAGTGTCTTTAGTCTCATATAGGAAGGTATAGAGTGAACTTCCTTTCTAGTGTGTGTGTTTCAAGCTCATCCAGAAAAATAAAATAACACCAGGAAGTTGGCAGAGGAACTGTGACTGAAAACAATAAATATAACTAGAGCCATCGTGTCCATACATTGCACTTTTCATAACCCCAACAGATGGAAACCAATCTGGGCAAGAAACGACTAAACTCAATATTGATGCCAAATGAACAATACTAGCTATTAGTTTTTGACGTATATAGTAAAGGTAGTATCTAGATCTAAATGTGGAACTTTGGAAAATGGGGTTATATAAAAAATGTAATAGTCATAATTATTAAACAACCATATAATCATCTAATAGATGTAGAAAAGAACATTTGACAAAAATTCAACATCCACTTATAATAAAAACTCTCGGCAAACTAGTAATTAAGGGAGATTCCCTCAATGTGATAACAGTGTTACATTATCTACTTAGGTAATTCTTTTCTCTTTTAAGTTTTCATGATATTTTTCTATCTTAATACTTTTAATTTATCAATATCTTTATATTGTAGTATTTTTTGTTGATAGCATACAGTGTGGTTGTATTTTATTATTCCATCTCATAATGTCTATCTTTTATTTTTTAATTGGAATGATTAGACTTTTATATTAACTGTAAATGTTATGGCATTGGATTTATATTTATCAACTTATTTATTATTTTCAACTTGTTTCATATATTATTTATTCTTTCTTCTACCTATTTTTATTGTCTGCTTTGGATTTTATTTTCTATACCTGTTATTTCATCTTTACTACTAGTTTATTATTTACACTTTAGTTTAGTTTTTTTTTATTATTATTCGCTTGTTTCTTGCTGTTGTTTTTCTATAGGATACATGCTATCACCAGAATGGGAGAGAAAAATCACCCTTCCCCCAGGGAAGATGGCCACTGCCCACACCACAATGCCTCCTCCTCCAGTCTCCTCAAGACTTTAGGCATGCACATACAAGCACCTGGTGTGATTTTCAAGCCACCAAGTCTTGGATTCAAACCTTGAAGTTGATCATGTGGGATCCAGCTCAACTTCTAAGAGACCTGTGGGCCCTAGTTATACTTTTAAACTTAATTTTAGGAGTTACCCTAAAGAGAAAGGTTTGATTGTTTCTCTTGATTTTTTTCATGATTTTTAGCATGTTCTTTCCAGCTCTCTACCTCCTTGGATAAAGTCTATTGTAGCTCTAAAAACTACCTTACTCTGGATTAGAGATAATTGGCAAGGACAGCACTGAAACACAATTCTATTGCCTTTAGGCAGTGTTGGTGTTCACTAGCAGTAGCATTAAAACTGGAAGCTAGTAGTTTTCTTATATATAGAAATTCTTACAGAACTATTCTTACTTCTGTATTTCTCATTTCATGTGCTGCAGTGAAATTAATTGTATAAAAGGGATCTTCAAAAATTTCTTGGAAATGCAGATTATGAATAAAATTATGCACAAATTTCAAAATTGTTCTGCACCCAAATAAACTCTTTCTTTAACTTCCATTTTTTTCCACAAACTTTCTCTTTTTTTGGAGAGGTTTTTGCTGTAGGGCACGTGCGCTTGCCAGACAGACAGAGACAGAGAGACAGCGAGAAATCACCCCGCCGGGGGGGTGGGGGATGGCCACACTGCAATCCCTTCTCCTCCATTCTCTTCTCGGGATCTTGGGAATGCACACACATGCACCCAGCATGAGTTTAAGCTACCGGGTCCGGGACTTGAACCACGGTCAACTATATGGAAGTCCAGCGACATAGCCATTATGCTAACTGCTGGTCCCTCCACAAACTTTTTGAAGTCCTTTCCTATTTCTGGAAAGGTACATGCAGTTCTTGGTATGAAATACTTGAAAATAACACTCAAAAGGTACAGTTTGTTATTCTCATTGTTTACCAAGAAAGAAGGCAAAAGAAACAATCTCTATGGTGAATACCAAGGACTTGAGACTTAAATAGAGGATATTGACCAAAGTCTCCCAGAATAATCACAGTTAGTAAGTAACAAAGCAAGGATTTGAACTCAGAGGGAAAGGAAAAGGTTAGCATTAAGCCTTTCATACCTGTAAAATATTTTTTTTTCCTTTGCTAGAGAAACATGGGAGAGAATCTGGTTAAAGTCCCTATCAGAAATGATCTTTACTAGTAGAAAAATAATACAGAGTATCTTTATGAGTGAAATATTTAGCATTCTATGTAGTCTATCTAGGTTGTACATATCCCAGGAATTCATAGATATTTTGGGCACAACCCACTGAAAAATGTTAAATAAGCTATCTGATTAGTGAAGTATAAAATGAAGTAGTTTACAGCATGGTGGTTAAGATGGCTGGATCCCATGTGACCAACAGTGCAACTAGAATCCCAGATTTATTGGTTTGAAAAACACAGCAGGCACCTGTGCATGCATGCCCATAATTCTGAAGGAAAGGAGAGGTGGAGGAGAAGGGATTCCAGTGTGAACAGTCCCCATAGTGGTAGCGTTATTCTCTCTCCTTCTCTCTCTCTCTCTCTCTCTCTCTCTCTGGTGAGTACATTCACCCTCTAGCAAAAACAAAAACAATAAAAACCCTATTCAATAACCAAAATGGCTCCTTCTATTAGAAATGACATTATCGATGTATTTTTTAGAACATCACATGTTTAATCAAAAACAGAATAGGACCTTAGGAGTTGCATTTGTCATCTCAAGCCTTTCCAAGGAAACAGAAATATGTTGCCTATATTTTGCTGTCACTCGCATCGTTTTTTTTTTCGTTTCTTTTCTTTTTTGAGTGATTTTTGCTATAAGGCTCATGCTCTCGCCAGAAAGACAGAGACATACAGAGAGACAGAAAGCAAGAAATCATCCCTTTGGAGGATGATCACACTGGAATCCCTTACCCTCCATTCTCCTCTCAGAATTTTGGGCACATACACACATGTACCTGGCATGAGTTTTAAGCCACTGGGTGTGGGACTCAAACCACAGCCAACTATGTGGGAGTCCAACAACATAGTCATTATGCCAACTGCTGGTCCCACACATCCTTTTAATTACTAGTAAAGTTCAGTGTTTAGTAAGATATTTGATTCCTTTGAGTCAGATCTGATAGTCCATTTCTTTTTAATCTCAATAAATATCTCTAATTTTAAAGTTACATGTTCCACTGTGTAATGCCTGGTTCTGCCTAGTATTAATACATGATGATTCTGAACAAGAATCATTGAATCAAAACTCAGAAGTCTTATCATTTTATCATACAAGTTCTTTAACCACCTTTAGAAAGCTTTTTTTAACCTGCTTTTTAAAAATGACCATACTAGAGATCGTATGACGTGTGATGGAAATTACAATAAACTGGAAATATCTATGTGTTGCATACAAATATAACAGGAAGGACATTCAGGAGAAAACTATAGAGGCAAGACATTTATGGGACACAGAAATGTATTATTGTCTGCTGATGATAATGAGTGTAGTATCCCCAACTGGACTGGTGTGAAGTGTGTTTACATTGGAAAACTCCCTTTACAAGCTAATTGATGTCTAGTGATTGAATTATAAAAGAAATGAAAACAACATAAATTATAAAAGAAAACAAATACAACAAGAAAGAAATATTACATACCCTTGAAGAGTATGGAGAGAAGAATATAAAAAACGGTGGACTTTTCTTGCATATATGGTATCAATCTGGGCTATTTTGTAATGGATCATTTATCTGCTTTTGATAGCAGCAATCACAGAAAATGTAACAGTCCTAGGCACTGCTCCCTTTATGGTTTTATTACATCAAAGATAATAAAATAGAACCACAATAAAGATGGTATGACATGAAATAGAAATTCCAGGAAAGAGCCGAGAAACAATACCCTCTTTTGAATGTTGTACAGTGCTCAACCTAAGAACAGCTAAGGCCAGGCACGAACCACCCAGACACTGCACCTGGAGCAATAGCATTTTGATACCATAGAGGCCTTCATCAAGACTGACTCAGTCTGAATAGGACTGAGACTACAAATTAAAGTAACTAATTTTAGTGGATAGCCCTGTGGTATAGCAGTTAGGTGCTGTGCAGAGGAAGCCAGATCTCACATGATCAAAGTTCATATCCCAGCCCTGACAGCTTCATTCTGGGTTCTCATATGTAAGCTCAGGATCCTGAGGATGGAGAATTGGAACAAAAAGGATGGCAGAGTGAGCAGGTCCTGTTGGAGGGGTGCTTTCTCAGTCTTTTGTTCTCTCTCTCCATCATGTGAGCACAGGTACCAGCTGGCATAAAAATAAAGATAGAAAGAGAGAGAAAAAAAAGAAAGAGAAAGAAAGAAGAAAAGAAAGATGGAAGAGAAAAGAAAGAAAAAGAAATAAAGGAAGAAAGAAAGGAAGAAAAAGAAAGAAAGAAAGTTGTTCATTTTAGGGAGCAGAAGGAGCAATGCTCAGAGCAGGTCCTGATCACAAAACTACAGCTAATGAAAGACCTGATTAATTACAGTACAACTAAAATTAAGGTTTCTCTACTTTATATCAGTTAGACCTGTAAAAAGGACCATTTGCTTTTCATACTCATTGGTTTGCATTTTTTCAGTTGTTCAATGTGCCTAAAATATTGACATGCCTTTAATTAATTATGTTGGAAGGTTGGTTTCTATATGGGATCACCTAGAGTTCTCTATTATTAAAGAAATTTGTATTTTGTTATTTTTGAATTATTTTATCTTTATTTTTCCAAACTAATTACTTGAATCTACTATATATAAGTCAGTAGGCTCTCTATTTTTAGTGAACAGTATGTCTAGCTGTGAGGTCATTTGTTGCCAGTTATTTACACACACACACACACACACACACATACACACATACACATTTATTTTAGAAAGTTTCATACTTTTACCCATACTTCTCAGGCCCCCAATTCACATACAATTATTTTTTATACTAATAATATAACTCAGACTTTCCAAATAGCCTCAAAAACAAACCAGACAAGTAGACCCACAAGTAGACCTGTTTAGAACTTGAGAGTGAAGGGCGGGGGTCGGGGGGATATTGTCTGTGGAAAAGACTCACGTACAACGGAAGGGTGATTCTTTCTTCCCAGAGTGACCGCTAAGGAAGCATAGCAATGTTTTCTACTTTCTTGCTTAGTGCCAGACCTTAGCATGAACACCCATGATAGCTTTTAAGCAGTTTGTTTGCCAGAAAGATAATAATCAACCATTATTTTGACAATAGCTTTGGAAAACAACCTGTTTTCCTTTCTGAGTCAGAAGACCTTTTCAGTTGTCTTGAATAAAGTTCATACAAGAATCAAGTTTTACCCTTGGTGCCCTTAATTGGTTCCTTATGAAGGAAAGGGAAGCTTGCCACATTATATTTTTTAACCTTAGGGACTTTTTGCTTAGAGTCTTAATTAGGTCATAAGAAAGAAGTTGCTAAGAAGCACTGTGGTTTTATAGTAAATGAAAATAATTTGAATCAGGAGACTAATTGTTTTCTATATTTTAGCTTTTTAATCTCAAATGAGACTTTAACTTGGTCTTAATTTTTTAATCTGTAAAATGGGTAGAAATTGTCTGATTTACCTGTACCCTAAGGAAGTTGTAAAAATATCAAATGAAAGAATATGTATAAAAGTTTCAGTAAATGAAAACATCTAAGCATGTTAAAACCATCCAACTATCTGTCTATACCATCCCTTGAGTCCATCATTCATTCTTTATGATGTGTTCCTGAATTAGAGTTTTGTCCAATTAAAGCCTGCCTTCACCTACAGTAAGGAGGGAAAAGATACATCATCATGGTACGTGGTAGTAGCTGCCTGAAATACTATGTCAAGAAGTTTTAGGTTTAATAGTAATAAGTATTGTTAATAACTAGCAAAATCCCTCATGGTGTCTAGTATAAAAAATATTAATAGCATGTAATGCATTTACAATAACTTCTTTGACCCATCATTTCAATAAAGGAGATATTCTTAGCCAACCCAAGAACCAGCATTAACAGAGGAACATAAAAAAACTTATATAACTTTGCTTCAGTCTCCACCACCTGGCCAAGGCAAACCTGATACTTTTCGAGGCTAATTAATAATATCACCTCTTTGCAGGGTCGGACAGTGGTGCAGTGGTAGAACACAGTGCTCTGAGAGAGTGACCCATATGGGAAGGTTACAGGTTCACATCCAGAGACTTCCCTGAGAATGCTAGTCATGTGTGTATCAATGACCTGGGACTGGGTGAGGTTGGGGGTTGGTCACAGCATAAAGACCCTATTGGATGTACTATTTCTCTTTGAAGAACAAATTAAATAAGCTTTATTTATAGATATAACCTCTATATCTTACCTAAATAAATTATTGGAACTATTTTTTTTTTAATAACAGAAATGTTGGATGCTAGAGTGACTCAGTGGTGAACGCATTGAAAGGCAAGGCGAACTTGGGTCCTTTGAACAGCAAGGTTCTATCCCTCATTTTGCTTCAGTCAAAAAACGTAACTTGCCATGAGCATCGCCTAACCTGTTGACAAGGACCAATGAAAATCACTGCCTTTTTCATAATTACAAATTATTATTAACGTAAGTTAGGAAACAACTCAGACACTGAGTTGTTTTCTCTCTCAAAGTGATGGTCTGAAGAAAACAGAATGACAATGTACAATCTGGACAAATAACTCTTAAAATGAACTATTAAAAAGTGAACCATGTTAATATGCAGACAAAGAGGGACCAGCAGATGGCATAATGGTTATGTCAGTGGACTCCCACATAGTTGTCTGTGGTTCAGTCCCAGACCCAGTGGCTTAAACCTCATGCTGGGTGCATGTACATGCATGCCCAAGATCCTAAGAGGAGAATGGAGGGGAAGGGATTACAACGTGGTCATCCCCCTCTCCCCCCAGGGAGTGATTTCTTGCATTCTGTTTCTCTGTCTCTCTCTGTTTCTCTGGTAAATGCACATGCCCTATAGCAAACATATCTCTAAAAAAAGCCCAAATTAATTAGTTAATATATGTAGGCAAAGATAGCACGGAACCCCAATCACAGAAACTAAATGACTCCAAAATAAATGTGTGATAATTTGTTTAACCTTCTTCATCCATCCATTTATTTATTCAACAAATGACATTTGAATACTATGGACCAAGCAGTGTGCTAAATGATGGTGATGAAATGGTGAAAAAGACAGCATGGCTCCCTAGCTAACATTCTTTTTTTTTAGAGAGGTTTTTGCTATAAGGAGTGTGCGCTAGCCAGAAAGACAGAGAGAGAGAGACAGAGGGACAGAAAGTGAGAAATCACCACCCCTGGGGGGATAGCCACACTGCAATCCCTTCACCTCCATTCTCCTCTCGGGATCTTGGGCACGCACGCACACGCACCCAGCGTGAGTTTAAGCCACTGGGTTTAGGACTCGAACCGTGGTCGACTACATGGGAGTCCAACGACATGGCCATTACACTATCTGCTGGTTTCCCTAGCTAACATTCGAACAGAGCAACAATATCAACCAACCAATTGTACGTGTGAGGACCACTACAAAGGACATTGTCCAAGGTGCTAGGATCGTAACAGGAGGTTTTATTCTGTGAGATTAGAGAAAGTTAAAGCCTAAGTGATTTGTAGTACTAAGTATGTGAGGATGGAGAAACAGGACTTATTTTGTAGGAGGGTAAGGAAATAAAATGGTTAACATGGCTAACATTTTAAGAAAATAGTGGGTGAGTAGGTTAGTTAGACCATGAATTGCCCAATGTGATGTAAATTTTTGGCACTGGTATCTTCTACATTGTACCAAAGACTAAGAATTTTGAGTGTCTTTTCACTAAGATTACTTCAGATGCACAATCACTTTGTCTGAATTCTTTCTGTAACTCCCTCCCTACAGAAAATGAGTCATCAAAACAATCATTAACAGTAAAATTTTTAAAAAAGGGAGGGTTTTACATTTCCATGGGATAATAACAACTGTCTAGAAATTTTTCCACATATCCTCGAAATATCAACAGATGGCCAAAGTGAGAATAATAAAACTCTCTTTAGGAGTGACCTACATCCAATGACTGGCTGACAGTGATAAAGACCTTAAGTTGGAAAAAGCTCTAGAAGACCTTCCTCAGCTTCAGAGCTTCCTAGTGTCAACTGAGGTTTTCAGTGGGATTGTGTTGAAGCCCAATTTCTCCTTCTGTTTCAATCCTGCTTTTTTCTCTTCCCTTTCAGAATACAAGTACTCCTTAGTAGAACTCTTGCAAGGTAATCTCTGTGTTACAGACTGATTTGTGTTCCTCGCAAATGCATATGTTCAAGCCTAAACACAAACATGACTGTGTTTGGAGGTGGTGCTTTTAGAAGATTAAATGAAGTCATATGAGTGAGGTCCTCGTCTGATAGAACGTATAGCCTTGTAAGAAGAGGAAAGCGGAGAGAGACCACACATGTGTGAGGACAGAGGAAAGGCAGAGGGAGCACACAGAGAGAAGGTGGCATCTGCAAAGGAAAAGAGCCCTCATCAGAACTGGATGTGCTGGCATCCTGATCTCAGATTCCCAGATTCCAGAATTGTGAGAAAATAAATTCTAAAGTATTTCTTCTTGAGCTAAGATACTTCATCTCCACATCTGGCTTCCAAGGGATCCAACAAGTAACAGTGACCCATTGTACCTCCTGTGATTATGTGGTTGGGACAATGCCTTGGACTCATGAAAATGATATACTCCATTGGAACAAATAAATCATATACACAAAGATTCCAATATGCTTAAGTGTTTTCAGAGTTGAAACTCGAGCTTTCTATTTAGGAAGTATCTTCGCAGCTTGAATTACTCCAATAAGATAACCACCTTGCGAGCACAAAGCTATTCATCATATTCACGACTTGAGGAAATGGTGCCGCTAGTCCCTGAGTTTCTGTCAGGAAGAAATGGAGAGATTGTCATTTTCAGTACGCCATGTCCCCAGTGATGTTGATTCACTTGAAATTCCAAACACCTGCACTGTCTTCCCTAAGGCTTCTTACCATCAGAATGCAAGACACCGCAGAGCTCTGGGACAGGCGATAAGGAGAGCCCACTGAGCCAAGACAACAACAAATAACTTTGTAGAAGCCTCTGGAAATTCCGTATTTACAAAATTTAGTCTGCTCTGAGCAGAGCTAAGTTCTTCACTCCAGATTACTAGGGGTGGGCAAGGTGCGTATAGGAATACAAGAAAACCTGAATATTGCCTCGTAATCACCACTTCTTCGCATGAGATTTCTAAGTCAGATTTACAGAACAACCAAGACTGCAAAGAAAAACGAAGTACTGCTTCATCATTAGACCTGGTCCAATACGTGACAAAGTAATGAGAACTCAATCATGTCGGTAATTTAATTAACTCAGCCGAGGCTAGAAGTGGAGCCAGTGTCTCTATTATAAACACTGTAAACCCATACCCAGATTTTGGGATTAAATTTACTCTAGTTACAAGGAAGGATGAAAGACATAAGAGAGATTGGATGGGCCTGAGCACACATCTGCTCATGCTACTGCCTCTGTCTGGAAAGCCTTCTTTAAATGGCAATCTGTCTTACATCCTCTAGAAACTTCCACTTGCCTTGCCTTTCAAGACTGTCCTGGGTGAAGATTTCCTGATTTCCACAAGCAGAGTAAGTTACTCATTACTCTGTGCCTTACACCTTAGATACATCCCTAGTGTGCATTGCAGCCTGTTCTCAATTACTCCAGGGATTCTTTTAATCTCTGGAGAATGAATTTCTGGAGGTAAGCATAAGGCCTGACAAATCATAAATATTGTCCAGGTACCTAAAATCACACATCGTCTGACCCCAATCTTTCTTTCCAGCCTCAAACCCACTAAACCCATCATTGGTCCTTTATTTATCCTCATTGCTCTGCTTTATCCACAACACACAACTCACCGATCTGCAAGGATGCCATGTCCAGCCACTCCCTCAAGCTCTCATTCATACTTTTCTTGCTTTGCCTAAATGAAGTTTACCCCCATCATTTCAAACTATAAAAAATTCTTTGTCTACTTCAAAAATTATCCTTAAATGCCACTTCCTCCACACAGTGCACTCTTTGCTTTCACATCATGTCTTCTTGATAGCTTACTTCCACAGGTGCTGTACTTTGTCTTTACTGGTTTCTGTTCTTTCCAGGGTTATAAAATCCTTGAAGCCAGGATTCAGATTATATTCCCTTCTCAGCCTAGGGCACACATAAACAGTTTATGGTTTCCTGCTTTCGTCCCCACTAAATTACTATACATTGTGTATCCTCTATGCTGCAAACATAGAAAGCAGTTTAAACACCTCATCAATCACCATCCTCTGTATTTTGTGAATCCACTCAATACTCACTACCATCCACCCAGCTCCATGCCTTCCTATCTTCCCTCTCCTGCCATCCCTCTCCTCCAGGGCTGTATCTACTCTGAATTATCTTCTTGCCTGTAGTTTCACCCACTCTCACCAAAGATCTTTCTTCTATCCAATCCTTAAGAATGCTGAAGACAGAAGTTTTATCTTATATGCCTTTCTCTTTTATTACACAATCACTTCTGAGGGTCTATTTTGTTTCAGGCTCTGTACTAGCTTTGAAGACAGAAACACAAGTAAGACTCAGTCTTTCGCACAGTATTTGGCATTATAGAAAAGGGAAAAATGGTTTTTCTTCAACCTTTCTGAGTTCTTTGGTTGTGCTACAACTACAATTGACCTACATCACAGAAACAGAAGAAAAATCATATTTAACGTATGCAGGAGTGTTCCACAAAATTTGCAACTTGCTGAAGACTTAGATAATTGAGTCTTATGTAGCATCCTGAGTTATAGAAAAAATAAGGGCTTGGAGCTTCAGGTGGGTGCTGGTGCAAGTTATGACGGTAAGGGGAGGAATTGTATGTTGGACAAAAGTTGCTTACTTACGCAAATAAAAACCTCTCAGGTAATAAATGTTACCTTCTGAGCAGTCCTCAGGAGGATAGATGATCGCTTGTGCCAAAGCTGTCTGGGCTGATATTGACCTCCAGTCTCCTCTCCTTTGATATGAACTAGTCTCCCCTGCTCCCTGAGCTTCCCAGGGAGAGGACTGGAGGATCTGTCTTTAGTCAGATGAGGAGTTCAGAGAAAGTTTCTGCCTGCATCTGCTGTTCCCCCAAGTGCCTTCAAGTCCAAAGTAATCAGCATATCAAAGCATCAAATTTTGGGGGAGCATTTTTTGAATTCCTTCAGCATATGGTAGAGATTTTAGAAATATTTATGAAGTGAATTAAAGAAAGAAGGAAGAATACTTTAAACTGCATGTGTTTTCATCTTTCTCCTCCTTAAAAACCTGTTTCTCACATTTAGATGGCTAATTGATTTTCAACTGTTACCAAAGCAGTTCAATGAAGAATGAAAAAAATTTCAGCAAATTGTCCTAGATATGCATATTTTAAAAAATTAACAAAAATCCTTATCTTAAATGAATTATCAACATAAATTAAAACTAAAAATAATAAAACTTATAGAAGAAAGCACAGTAGAAAGTCTTTGTAAGTTTTATGAAAATAGGCAAACTTTTTTAGACATAAAACAAAAAGTACAAAACATAAAAGAAAAAAATAATAAACCAGATGTTTGCACTTCAAAACACCATAAAGAATATTTGATAAAAAAAACTATAAGCCACTGAGAAATAAAATATTTGTATATATTGGGTTGTTAGGAAAGTCACGACATATTTTTGCATAGAAAAACAGAAAAATATATCATGACTTTCCTGATGACTTAATATTTATCAAAGGATTTATGTTCAGAATATACAAGAACATGAACAACCTTATTAAAAATGGGCAGGCGCGCGCTGAGCGAGCGC
>NW_006204388.1:2699317-2699589 GCF_000334495.1 Tupaia belangeri chinensis
GGGGGGCGGAAGCCATTGAGGGTAATCATGAATGTCAGGGACAATGGAGGAGGAAGATGGGACATGGCAGAGGGTGGGGATGGGGAATCTAGGATGGCAAAACAAAAGGCAAGGTATGCAGGACACAAAAATTGGGAAATCATTTGCTGAGAACATATATGTTGATGTGCTCGATTGAGCCAATGCACAGTGTATTTTGGATGGAAAATTCATATGTGTGTTGTGATGAGAAAAAAAAAGTTATAATAAAGTATAAAAAAAAAAAAAAAAAG
>NW_006204388.1:2699796-2700474 GCF_000334495.1 Tupaia belangeri chinensis
TCTTGGGTAAAAGGTTAAAAAGGTGTTTCAGAAAAAAAAAAAAAAAAAAAAAATCACCATGTCACTTGCCAACCCTAGAATATTCCCCTTTATTGTTTTATTTTTCAATTATTATATTTCCAAATGCTTTTCAGAACCTACTTTTTATCTCCAATTCTGCTAATATAATTATTTTCCAAAACTGAAAAAAAAAAAATGGGCAAAAGATTTCAACAGAAACTGTACACGATAAGGCGTAAGATGGTCAATAATCATATTAAAAAATGAACATTCCCAGTTTCAGAAAAATACAAATAAAACCACAATGATTCCTCTATACAACCATTAGAGTTAATGACATTAAAAAGGCTGAACATACCAAGTGTTAATAAGGTTGTGGAGCATCTTAACACTGATTTACTGCTGAAAAATAGTCCCAGCACTCTGGAAAGGTCTTAAGAGTTAAAAAAGTTAAAAGTAAGACAATAGACAAAAAAGTTATGACCCAGATAATCTCTTCCTAGTATTTACTCAAAAGAATTGAAAGCATGTCTACACAGAGTAATGTGTGAATGTTCATAGCCTTTATTAAAACAATTATTTATTACATTGTGACAAACTGCAAACATTGTAAATGTCTGTCAGAAAAGAATAGAAAAACAATAGTCATACAGTGCAACGGGGTAAGACTCAGCAGGA
>NW_006204388.1:2700505-2731951 GCF_000334495.1 Tupaia belangeri chinensis
AGCGAGCTGTCAATACATGCACAAACATGGGCGAACCTCAAAGTCATCACACTGAATGAAAGAAGTCAAGCACAACCGAGTGCATACTGTACGAATCCATTTATATAAAATTGTAGAAGATGGAAATTAATGCATACTGACAGGAAGCAAATCAGGGGCCACCTGGGGCAGAGTGGAAGGAGAGCTGGATTATACAAGAGTGTGAGAAAATTTTGGAGTGATAGAAAAATATTTGTTTTCTTAATTGTGGTGATGATTTCATGGGTGAATAAATATGTCAAAACTCACCAACATGTATACTTGATATATATGCAGTTTACTCTTTAAATATAATCTCAGTAAAATTGGGGGGGGGCGACTGTCAGTGATTCCCTGTCACCAAAGAGTACAGTAAAATCTGAGTCACAGAATATTCACGTCAGCCTCCTGCCTCACTCTGCCCTTGTAGCCTCTGCTACTTGCCCCACAACTTCTATGTTGTAGCAGGACTAGACTGCATCTCAGCCCTTAGCCACTTTTCTGTGCCACTTATTGGACACCATGCTTTTTCTTTTGGGGGGGAGAGGTTTTTGCTATAGGGCGCATGCGCTCGCCAGACAGACAGAGAGACAGAAAGTGAGAAATCACCCCCCTGGGGGGATGGCCACGCCGCAATCCCTTCTCCTCTGTTCTCCTTTCGGGATCTTGAGCATGCATGCATACGCACCCAGCGTGAGTTTTAAGCCACCAGGTCCAGGACGCAAACCGCCATCGACTACGTGGGAGTCCAGCAACATAGCCATTACGCTAACTGCTGGTCCCAGACACCATGCTTTTTCACAAGATGTCTCCTCTCTGGAAATCTCATCCCTCAGAAGTTCACCTGTAAACTAACTAATCATCCATCAAAAATCAGCTCAGGGCCTGGCATACAGTAGGTGCTTAATAAGTAATTGTCCAGTGCTTAAATGGACTCACATGTCACTTCTTCTAAGAAGCCTCCTCTGATTCTGTACACATATCCCCGGGACTTAATCACTCAGTAATTTTTCAGCACCATCTCTATTCCTTGTACTTGTTTCCATCTTTTTGCCTTACATTGAGTCCCAAGCCTATTTCCCTACTTGTGAACTTCTTGGGGACTATGGTTGCAGAATTATAAGATGACCACACAAATAAGTTTCTGTATACACACATTCTTTCAGCTTTGTAGGTGTTGTTCTGAGGGGAGTTTGCACTTATAATTAGGTTCCAAATCAACTCACCTTAGGATAGAGAGGTTATGTAAATAGTACTGACCAGGACCAGCACTTAGTGTAATGGTTATGTCACTGAACTCCCATGTAGTCGATCGCGGTTTGAGTCCTGGACCCATTGGCTGAAACTCACGCCGGGTGCATATGCATGTGTGCCCAAGATCCTGAAAGGAGAATAGAGAAGAAGGGACTGTGGCATGGCCATACCCCCGGGGGGTGATTTCTCACTTGCTGTCACTCTATCTCTCTTTCTGGCAAGCACATGCACCCTATAGCAAAAAGTCTCTCAAAAAAAAAAAAAAATAGTGCTGACCTAATTATCTGAGTTCTTTAAAAGCAAATACTCTTCTTCAGTTAGTCACACAGTGTAAATTATTAAAACATTAGAAGGATTCAATACACAATTGCTGGCTTTAACGTGGGGGACACTAAACAAGGAAAGTGGGTTGGCTCTACGTGCTGAGAGCAGCCCTTACCGGAGAGCCAGGAAATATGGACTCAGTCCTCCAAACCTCGGGAACTGAATTTAGCCAATACCCTGAGTGATCTTGGAAATAGATTTTTTCCCCAGAGCATTCAGATGAGAATTCAGCCTGGCTGACACTTTCATTTCAGCCTTGTGATACTCTGCGTGAGGAACCCATTTGTGCCATGTCAGACTTCTGAACTACAGAACTGCTAGCTAATAACTAAATAAAAAATAATATTGGGACAGAAATTACATCTCATTTATCTCTTTTTTTTTTCTTTTTTAATTGCCAGAAGGTGCATAAGCTCATGAGAGAGAGAGAGAGAGAGAGAGCACCACAGATGGGATATGGTCATGCAATTCTTATTCATCTATTTCTCCATCCTGTCAGGATTTGGGGCATGCATGCATGTGTTCCCAGTGTGTTTTTCAAGCTGCAGGGCTGGGACTCAAACCACGGTTGCCCATGTTGGATCCAGCTTCCTATGCATAGGGGCAAAACTGCTGTGTTATGGGGGCTAGTCCCTTATTTATTTTTATAGTACATAGCTTCTCGTGTAATAAGTCCTCAACCTGCTTTTTTAAAAAAAAATGAAAAGAAAGATATGGAGAGTGAGAGAAAAATGAAGGTAAGAAACACAAGAGGAGAGAGGAGACACTAGTTTTCAGAACACTGACCCTTGATCATCTTATGGGGAGCCTTAAAATATACTCTGGGTTCCACTCCCAGTAATTCTTATTTAGTTAGTATTGGTGTGACCGGAGCAACGGGAGTCATAAGATCTCCTAAGATGATCCTAACATGGAGCCAGGGTTGAGAACTACAGCTCCGATAACTCTTCTGAGAGTTGACAGCCAGGGAACTGTAGCTCAGCCAGAATTTAAAGCCCCTGTGGAGATCGACTGGCTCTTCAAGGTCAATCTCTCAAAGCTTTCAGTTCCTAAATGTCTTATTCCACACTTGGCTCTTGCCAAAATATTGATAGGCTTTACTCCAGGAGAAACCCATGCATTCTTTTCTCCAGTCACAGGCTCCTTAGCTTAGGTCTAAATACTAATCCCTTCTCAGCTTCTTCCATATTAGACCCTTCTTGGATCCTGCTGATCATAGGATTTTTCTCTGCAGGGTTCGCAACTGCAATTCCAAAACAGAACTTCAGTAAATGTTCTGATTAGAAAAGGTAAATGTCATTATCTGGGTACTGTTTTTATCTAATTACTTAAAAATCTTCTTCATTAAAAAATGAATTGCACTCCTTTGAGACCAGCAGATAGCATAATGGTTATGTCGCTGGACTCCCACATAGTCAGCTGTGTTTCACGTTCTGGACCCAGTGACTTAAACTCTTGCCAGGCATGTCTATGTGTGTATATGCCCAAGATACCAAGAGGAGAATGGAGGAAAAAGAATTGTGGCATGGCCATCCTTTCAGAGTGTGATTTCTTGCTTTCTGTCTCTCTCTGTCTGTTTCTCTGGCAAGCACACACACCCTATAGCAAAAATCTCTCTTTAAAAAAAAATATTTGTACTGCTAATCAGAGCTTTTTGAAGTAGGACTGTGCAATGAAGAGAAGACTGGGATTCTGAGCTCCATTTCTGATTCTGCCCCTTTTCAGGTGGTATAATACTGGCAAAATAGCTAAACCTTATTTATAATAGTTTATTATCATTGAAATTGAGGAGTCCATGTCTGTGACACAAAATTGATAATAGACTAATAGTATGATTATGTGACAGTGTGTTTAGATAGCTTAAATGTACACACACAAATATGTACATTCAATTTCAACAAACTTGCTTGAGTACCTTGTATGCTTTGGGTATTTGATTGGGATTTTTTGTTTGTTTGTTTTTTAATGTAAAATATCACAACAAATCCTTTTTTGAGCAAGGGTAAGAAGGATGGATGATGAAAGTACTTAGCATGAATATATCTATGTGCTATTGAGTCTTAAGCCCAGCTGGATTTTCAAACATATCTGAGTGGGAGGAAGGGAAAAAGGCATCCACATAAATTTGAGACAATTATGTTATGAAGCATATTCCAAGCATCAGAAACTAGGCAGTTATTTAAAATAATGCAATTAAATATGTATGCAAAGCAACCTTGTGAAGAAGATATTTCTTTTTCTAATGCCAGAGGACATATGCACAAGAAAGAGAGAGAGAATCCTCCAAAGAAGACTGTTCTTATCATAGTCATTTTACCTCTTATTCTTTATTCTATCAGGATCCTGTATGTACACACCTGGAATGATTGTCAATTCTTCAGGGCTGGGATTCAAACCCTTGTCAGCCATGTGGAATCTGTCTTCTTCTAACAGTGATTCATCACTGCACTACGGGGCCAACCCTTGGGAAGGTATTTTTACTATCGTTTTTACAGGGGAAAACATTGACACTTTGGGATGCATGGCATTCTGTTAGTCATGAGGGTGAGATTTCAACTCAAGTTTCTTTGGCCTGCCAATAAAGCCAGCATACTTTATTTCAGTGCCCAAGCTTTGTCTTGGGATAATATCAAATAGTAAATGAAATGGGGGCTGGGAGGTGATGCAGGTTAATACACAATGCTTTGTAAGGCTGATCATATGAGAAGGTTCTGGGTTCACTTCTGGAGATTTCTCTGAGTACACGGGACACACAGATGCCCATGATCTGGGGCTGACTGAAGTTGGAGAAAGATAGTCAACAAGACCCTGGTGGTACTGTCTCTTTCTCTTATAAAGGAGGTGAGTAATTAAACTATCCATAAAAAAAGTTGTAAATAATAAAACCAAGTAAGTCCTACCATTAGGTTGGAAGGGGATGATGGCACCATCATGGAATAGAGAGCCTTCTGTTCCTAATGTAAAACCTAGCAGGGGAAGGTACCAGCCTCTGGGAGCCAATGTGCAGGATGAAGCAGAGCTCCATGGGAAAGGGATCAGCCACTAGGGATAGCTGAAAGGAAGACTGAACAGTAAGGCTCTTAGGACATGCCAGGCCCTTTTTGTTGTTGCCCCTATAAGTCCCTACTGCAATTCTTCTCAAGATTAAAGGTACATCAGCATCCCCTAGAGGGCGTCTTCAAACCTAGTCCCACCCAGAGACTCTGGATCTGGATGAGACCAAAGAATGTGCAAAACCAACACATCCAGTGGTATTGATGTTACAGATACAGGGACTAAATTTTGAGAACTACTGCACTAGAGACACACAAATACATCTGATTGAATCAGTGGATCTCTTTGGAAACCCAGATCACTGCTAGACAGAGAACAGCAGAGTTCAAGAGAATGAATGCTTTAGCTAGTATGTGTTGCTACCAGGGCTACTCCATCATTTACCAGATGGTTTATCCTGGGCAATTTATTTAACTTATGTGTGCATGGCATAAATGGATAACTAGGCAAAGGTATCCATATGTTGAAGGTTTCCTGGCACAGTTTCATAAACTGAGAGCTAGTTACCATTAGCATCATATTGATATGGTGAGGGGCCAGATATCGGACATAGGGATGACACACTCAAATCACTCTTGAAGGAGCACTTGTTGCTCAGCTACAGGAAGTGCTGCCCAGATCCTCTCCCACTTTTAGCTCCTTCAGAGATTGCCTCAGCTGCCTTGGCAGAGGTCTTGGGACAAACATAGCCAACTATTTTTTTTTTTTTTTGAGAGGATTTTCCTACAGTGTTCGTGTGCTTGCCAGAAAGACAAGGAGAGATGGAGAGACAGAAAGCAAGAAATCATCCCCCAGGAGGGGGATGCAATCCTTTCTCTTCCATTCTCCTCTCGGGATCTTGAGTACGCACACACACGCACCTGGCATGAGTAAAAGCCACAGGGTCTGGAACTCAAACTTTGGTCAACTACATGGGAGTCCAGCAACATAACCATTACACCATCTGCTGGTCCCTCAGCCAACTATTTTTGAGGCATAAATATAAAGATCTGGTCATTTTTGCTTCCCTTTTTCTCAATCCTGCTTCCTTTCTTCCCTTTTATAGGGATTGGTCCCAAGGACCCTCCCTTGCACAATGAGCTGCATCTCACAGTCTGCTTCCTGGAGAACTGGACCTGCACCATTTTAAGCAGGATTTGGTGAGGGAGAACAACATGAAGTCAAAATTCTAAGACCCGGATCTTAGGTTTGGAGTTTGAGTTCATAAAATGTTCAAATTACTAATAACATCCCTTCATTTTCACTTAGCCTGTGCCACTGATTATTACATTTGATTATCGTAAAATACCTTTATGGTTATTGTTATTATCCCAACACAGAGATAAGGAAATAGAAATTTACAGAAGTAACTTTTATCCACATCCATATTAAGTAACTGCCATGCATGAAACCTGGGGATGTCTGAGTCTGAAGCTCGTGCTCTCGCGCAGTATACTTTCTGTCCCAATTTTTCATAGTGGAAAGTAGAAGCAGTATTGGGAAAGTTTTCCTGATTCAAGCAGGTAAAGCCTTGCCTAGAATCCTGCTAGCTCCCTCACAAAATAAATTGTTGTTTAACCACAGGCGACTTCAGTACTCACTGGTGCTAGACTCCTGAGTTTAGGAAGGATTCTCCTTACTGCAGGCTCTGGCCAGGGAGGGCTCTGCTAATCTTGACGAAGTGGCATTTCCCAAGGACCCAGGATCTGTGAATTGTGTGTCCAGCCATATGATGAATTCATATCCCCAAATAAAACATGTAGAGTGTACATTACAGACAAATGCCTGCATTTTATCCCCTGTGGGACACTGATCTCAACTCCATATGGAAACTCTGGCATTGTTGAGCTGTAAAAGGTAGAGGAATGAAGACAATGTTGGCTTACTTCAGGAAATCTGAGTGGTCCAGATCAAAAGCAGAGAAGTTTATGATCTCCTTATCACCTTACACAGGCTCATAGCTAATCTTGGTCACCTAACTATTACTGCTCTGGTTCTGAGAAGAGACAATGGAAAATAACTTCAAAGAAAGGAAACCCAAAGAAAAAAATGAACACCTGGGGCAGTTGGTGGAATCCTCCACCCTTTCCTTATAATCTTATAATTTAGGCTAAGTTCTTTTTTTCCTATCAGTTATATAGTAGGAAGGTAGTATCTTGTTATATTTCCATCTGAAATATAAAGAAGGCCAGAGAAAAGAGAATTCATTAAAGATGAGACCTCACTCTCCTTGTAGACTCCCCACAGAAAACTGAGCTTCTCACTGATTGTTCATTCAGCACACCAAAAGTTCTGTCTCACAAGTACCATGACCTAACAAGGTACTTGAACTTGACTCTTCCATATTGGCGCTCTTCCTTAGGAAGGGAAGGAAAGGTGTTATTTCAATAAGAAGACAGTAGCCCCACAGGTGACAGAGCTGTAAAACATGCCACCATTAAGTAACTAGAAAACAGCTTCACTTTTTGAAGAAAAGCAGGTCTGAGATGACTTCAGGGTAAACTTGTCTCTCTACTTTTATAGCATCCCTTACCTTTGCCTTCTCTTCCTACTTTCCGCTGTATTGCCTGCCCCCATTTCCTGTCTTTCTTCTTTGCTTCTTTCTATTTTTCCTTTCTCCTGTTTTTGTTTTGTTTTGTTTTGTTTTCCCTTAGGGTGTGTGTGCTCGCCAGAAAGAGAGAGACAGAAGACAGAAAGCGAGAAATCACCCCTCAGGGGGGATGGCCATGCTGCAATCCCTCCTCCTCCATTCTCCTCTCGGGATCCTGGGCACGTGCGCACACGCATCCAGTGTGAGTTTAAGCCATCGAGTCTGGGACTTGAACCACGGTCGACTACAATGAGAGTCCAGTGACATAGTCATTACACCAACTGCTGGTCCCTTTCTCCTGTTTTTTGTTTGTATTTTTTTTTTTTTTAATGACAGTTCCTTCCATATGAAAGAAAGTTTTAAAATTTTTCTTTACTCTCTAAAGTTGTGAAAATCTTTAGTCTATGAAGTAAAACTAACAACCAGATAGGAAATGATAGATGTATTAATCACATGCAAAGATGTACCTGAAATTTCAGTACATTTGAGTCTCAAAGGAGAGTCAAGTGACTGAAGGCTTTATATTAGAGTTTGAGGTTAAGCTATGCAAGAGTGAGGGAAGAAGATAAAAGTGCTGTCCTTTTTTCTGCTTCTGGTTTCAGACTGTTCTAATTCCCTTCCTCCTGTGATATGACTTTTCCTGGCAGATAAGTGGGGATCAGCAAACACCTGCTTGCATCTGCTGCTTACTTTACTGATGTAAATACCAGGGGGTCTCAAAAAGTTCATGTAAAGGTGGAATTACAGGACAAGTTTATTTTGGTGTCCAAAAGGTTGAAATCTACGCATTTTTTTTTTGTAATATACATTTTGCATGAACAAAAAAAAAAAAAAGAAAAACTCTTGTAGATGTAAAGTTCTTTTATAGAAGGTTAGCTTTTTAAATAAAGGTAATTCCAGAACCAGCCCCATGGTCAACTAGTTAAGGGAACTTGATATCACATGGCCAAACACATGACTCATATCCCAGCCCTGGCAGCTTGAGAAACACACCAGATGCACATGCACAAGCCGAGTCCCAACAGGACGGAAAACTGGAAAAGACGATTCCATTATTACCATGCCCCATAAGGGGGTACTCCTCCTGTTTTTCTCTCTGTCTCTCTCTCTCTCTCTCTCTCTCTCTCTCTCTCTCTCTCTCGTGAGCCCACAGACTCGCTGACAAAAAAAATATAAATAAAAATTAAAAGCTAATTCTGTATCTGCAGCCCTTCCGAATAATAAACTAACTAATTTATGGCATATAACAGTTTAACATTAGAATTATGTCCAGAAAGCATATTTTGGCATGGCATATTGTGGTTCCCTGAAGACCTTCTTTGAAGCTGTATTTTTAGAAAGTTTCGTATGTTATGATTGGCAAGTATGAAGAGATATTGGTTATAAGTTATAAATAAGAGATTGACAAAGGGAGAGACAAACATAATTAGGGAAAAAACCAACATCAATATACTGTCTCGTATCAGTCCCGTAGGCCTGAGAACAGGTCAGTTCAGGTGTTACAAATGGGTTTCCAAAGCTTGTCTCCATGTGGTACAAGCCGACAGGTATGTAATAAGAGACTTTTCTAAGGAGACAAGGGAAAAGCAAAAGTTAATGTGTAGAAGAGTCTATAAACCAATTTTCCTGGACTCTGGAGAGCAGCTGGCCAAGAAGATTTTAGTTGTTAAACTCAAAGCTTCTTCAGTTAAAGTGGAATTGAGTAGGCCAAGGCAATCTGACAGATATTCCTGGTCTGTGGTTTGCAAGTGACAGGGTCGTTTTAAAGTTGTTTAGCTGGATCAGCCTCAGTTTTGTAAAACTTCAGAAAAAAAGAGTAGTTTTAATTTCAGTGATTCCAAGAAAAATGGGAGGGAAAGTTGAAAATATTAGTCTGGAAATTTGCAGCCAGATATAGGAGAGAGCTAAAATTTTCAAGACTCTGTTCAAATAATTAAATCTCAAAAACCATGAGTTAGAACCTGGTAACTGACAAACTCTAGTTTTCTTCAGAAACACATTTTTTTCTCTGTCTAGTCCCTTCTTTCTACCAAAGATAATGACACAGGTGTAACTTATTCATAAAAAAGCTTTATCTCATTGATTTGAACTGGTTATTTGTATACAGTAAAAATAGTGCTTGACCATTATAGATTTTTAAAATTGACTTTGCTGTAACTTTTCTATAAGGAACCTCAGATAAGAGTTTTTAAAAAGCCCCACAAGGCTAAAAAGCCAAATCAAAGAATCATCACCACCCTGTGTCTGCAGTACTTGAGTGAATTAGGAGCCCTAATGCCTGAAGGTTTTTGGACCCTGTCCACAGGAAGTGACCTCCTTTACTTACCCACAAGGCTGTCAAGGGAACCATTTATTCAAGGTACGAGGATAGCTTTCCAGGGAATTCTATTTGCTTTCATAAAGTTAGCCTCAGTTTCTTAAAGCTGTCTGGCCACATCTGAAGATTTATTTCAGTCAAAACCTTGCTAATATAACTAGTGCTTCAAATTTTCCCATGACAGAAGAACAGATTGGTATTGAACATGTACATAAATTAGGACTACATGGGCATAAATTAGGATTACTCACAAATTATTTCCAAATGTTGGCAATGTCAGATAGAGAAAAAAAGTAAATGTTTCAATTCCGTTCTCAAAAATATACCTTAATAAATTGTTTAAAGCTCTAGACAGCTTGGGACCAGCAGTTGGCATAATAGCTATGTTGCTGGACTCCCATGTAGTTGACTGCGGTTTGAGTCCCAGACCTGGTGGCTTAAAATAACGCCGGGCACCTGTGCGTGTGTGCCCAAGGTCCCAAGAGGAGAATAGAGGAGAAGGGATTGTGGAATGGTCATCTCCTCTGGGGGTGATTTCTCGCTTTCTGTCTCTCTCTGTCTTTCTGGTGAGTGCATGCGTCCTATAGCAAAAACTTCTCAAAAAGAAAACAACAACAACCAAAAAAAAATAAATAAACCTTTTAGAGTGTTAGAATAAAGCAATTAGCTGTAGACAATAAGATTTTAAATGATCATTGTTAAAGATCTGGTAAGAGTTAACATAACCTGGAAAACAGATGGCATTGCAGTTGTGTTGCTGGACTCCCACACTGTTGATCATGGTTCAAGTGCTGACCCAGTGGCTTGAGAATTATGCGAGGCATGTGTGCTTGTGTGCCAGGGTCTCAGGAGGATTATGGAGAAGAAGGGATTATGTGTGGCCATCGCCCCTGGGTTGTGATTTCTCACTTTCCTTCTTACTGTCTCTGTCTCTCTTTTTCTGGGGAGCACACGTGCCCTAAGGCGAAAACCTCTAAGAAAAAGAGTTAACAGAACCAGCAATTGAATAGGAAATGTGATTATTTTTGTGACACATAATAATTTAACATTAGAATTATGACTGAGGGGCAGTCATAATTCTAATTCTTATCACACCCAGGGGCAGTGTGTGATGCTAAAGCCACATGGCCAGTTGGAATTCAAATCCCAGGTCAGCCCAAACATGATGCATATGCAAATGAAATCCATCATCTTGGATGGTTGCAAAGCTGTGGGAGGGAACTGTGACATGACGAGGCCCTGCTGTGCCATCCTACCTCTGTCTTTCTCTCACTTTCTTTCTTTCTCTCTCTCTCTTCCATGTATGTACTCTCTCTTACTCTCTCATGAACAAAATAAAAGAAATGAATGTTAAAAAAGATAAATACAAAGAGAAGGGTCCTGTACTGTACCACAGCAATAAAATATGATACCCTGCGAGGCTAACCCATGTAAGTCGGTTCCCAGTTCATATCCAGAGGCTGTTCTGAACACACACATGCCCATGATGTATTATGATAAGTTATGGAGAAAGAATTCCTCTAGAGGTCTCCTATTTTCAGGTGTTTGGTTATTCTATACCCGAACCCAACTGCTCCAAATGTAGATGGAGATTTTTATTTTTTTAATTACCAGAGGGTACATATGCTCCCCAGAGAGAGATACAGAGAAACAGAGAGAGGGAGAAGAAAGCACCCCAGTAGATATTTATTTTAATCTCCTTCCTTCCTTCCTGTCTGCCTTCCTTCTTTCCTTCCTTTTTAAAAGTTCATTTATTTCTTCCATGAATGAGAGAGATAGAAAGAGAGAGACAGCATCCCCAACAGGGTCTTGATACCAAGATCCACCCCCAACTTCAACCAGCTCTGGATCATGGACATGAATGTACCCAGTACAATTGCCAGAGAGACAGGGAGAAACAGAGAGTAAGAAATCAACAGCCAGGGGGTTGACCATACCTCAATCCCTTCTCCATTCTCCTCTCAGGATTTGGGGCACACAAGCACATGTGCCTGGTATTATTTTCAAGCCACTGGGTATGGGATTGAACTGCTGTCAACCATGTGAGAGTCCAGTGCCTTAACCACTACACCTCCTGCTGGCCCCAGCTCATAGTAATTTTTTTATCTGTGGACCACAGAATGGAGGAAACAGAGTGAGGGGAAACATAAGATTGAAGGCAACAAAAGAGTTAGGAGGAACAGAAGTGAATGAAGAGATCAGGTATTAGAGGAGCCAAATTGGGGAGACTTTACATTTACCCTAAAGAGGCCAATACAATTCTAGTTAGTAGGAGTTCAAGAAAAAAGAGCTAGTCAACTGAAAAGTCCCCAAGGGAGACCTAGAACTTGATAGAGAGGACAAATAGGTTTCAAATAGAGCTGGTTTTATTAAACCAGTTTCTTTTTTCTTTCTGAATACATAGTTCTGTGTAGTTTAGGAATGAAGATTAAAAAGATAAAAAAAAAAAAAGGTCCTATTACTCTCTGAACATAAATCAAAATACTAACCCAAAGGTTTTAAATCAAAGCCCAGATGAGACTAAATCAAAGAAGTGTTGGAGATGGCAGTTCTCTGCAGGCTGAGTGTCCCCTGCAATGTCCAAGGAAGCTGAGCTCTATTATACTGCAAACCCCAGTGGTCAGATCTGCTCTTGTCTCCACGGTTCTCCAGGACCAGCCGACCCCAGGATGGTATGGGGCATAGGGAGTGCAGCACTTCACCTCACCAAACCACCACTCTGGTTCCAAGGCTGCATCTCTCTACTGGACTAGTGAGAGGGTTGTCGGTGTTTTGCTCCTGGGCCTGCTTCCAGCTGCTTATTTGAATCCTTGCTCTGTATTGGACTACTCCCTGGCTGCAGTCCTCACTCACCATAGTCACTGAGGTCTTAGACAAGTTGTTACTGACCACGTTCATGGGGATGCATCGCAGAAAGTTGCCAAAGCAAGCCTTTTGGCACACTCAGCTTTTAACCTTTGCTGGACTTTGTCATTTCAAATATCATGATATGGACATCTGCAAAGCCCTGACCTTTTTGATGTAATACTTTACGAATTGATTGTGTGCCTCTTTGACTTGCTCTGTCATGCTATTCAACTCACAATAAGGAGAAAATAGCAGATAAGTTTATTGGTGGACGGGTCTCTTCCCCTAAACACATGGTTATTTTCAGAACTGAATTATTGAAGAAAATGTTTGAAAGGTATCCAGAAATTGTGAGATCGAGTTCTATGTTCTAGTGAGTTAATGGAGTTGTCTCTAAACTTCTCATAAGACTCACAGTATAATTAAACATATAAAAGCTTTTGCTATTTAATTTTTCAATCTCTTGAAGAGAATTCACCTTTATTACTATAAATACATGATCAAAGTTTTGCATTTGTCCTGGGGATAATGGACAAAGGGAAAGACTATTAAATCATACATAAAGACTGCTAGAAGTCAGGCAAGGGTTTAACTTTTGAAAACTTCCCCTTCTCTTCAGCTAATACCAGCTACTGATGGTTACATATCCTAGGAAAACTTAAATGAGGGAATGCTAATACCACACATGAAGAATTTTTCCATACTAGGAAGAAAGTCTTAGAGAGCTTCCGAATATAGAGAAGTTCATTTAGGGAAGAGGTTCACCTTGTAGGTGTGTCCAAGTGTTACAAATTCTGAACAGAGATGTACTGTTTAAGTGCATTATACTTGTCCTAAAATAATCTGCCCACGAATATAAAATCATATGAAATAAATTGTTATTTTTCCACTAAGGGAATCTCTACTATGAAAGTATATTCTAGAAAAGAAAGTTTTTTAAAAAATAAAATATTGTATAACAATGTAAATAAAGAAGTTTCTGATGACTTTAACCAAGGTCTCCATGAGGGAAAAAATAAAATTTGTCCTTCTAGGATCCAGACCATTCCTGATAACAAGTTAGAAAAGCTCTACTAGCCACAAATGAGATGCGAAACCCACATTTTGTACATGATTTGGGGTTCCAGCCTTGGTCAGCTACCTCCACACAAATGCCAGAGACCCTGTGTGTCCTCATTAAACACAAAGTAGGAAAACAAAAGCTAAATATGGGAGGACGAAACGTTACTAACTAAAGGGCATCCCAAAGTCATGAATCACATAAATGCAAATTCAAAACAAAGAATTCAAGCAAATTCTTACAGATTCTTTTTTTCTTTTTTGTTTTGTTTTGTTCTTCCTCTAGCTGAAGAAATTACTTGAGAAAATGGAGCTTGATTCAGTGGAAGGGAATTTCAAATGGAGTTGAAATCTGCTGGTTTAAAAGATTTTAGCTTGGTTTTAAATCTGGTTTTGACTTTTAATCTTGCCAAGAAGATTCTTGAGATTGGTGGTTATATTTCTTTGAGTCCTCTTTCTAATTTAATTTTCTATGTATGTATGTGTGTGTGTGTGTGTGTGTGTGTGTGTGTGTGAATAAGACAGAGAGCTCCCTAAAAAAAAACTTTTAAATATAGCCAGTTTATTTATTTTTAAAGGAAAACTAGTTCACGTATGTTTTTTTTCTGTTAATCCAATTTTGGAAAAGGAAAAGACAAAGATAGACTTTTACCACCCACCCAGCCAAATTTTGTAGGCAGGGAGAGACTTAGGAGAGATTTTTTTCTCTTTCTCTTTATGGCCAATTTCTGCACTCTCTCACTGCAGCCTCCAGTGTGGGCAGTGATTGATCTTCTGACTAGCTCGCTATAACTGTAAGAAAGTTTTAAATCTTCTCTTTTCCCTCTGAATTTTTTTTTTTTTTTTTTTTTTTTTTTTTTGAGATTCTTCCTTTAAGGGTATGTGAGCTTACCAGGGTGATAGAAAGACAGAAAGTGAGATATGACCCTCCAGGGAGGATGGCCATGGCACAATCACTTTTCCTCCATTCTCCTCCTGGGGTTTTGGGCATGTACTCACACACAAGCCTGGCATTGAATTTCAAATCACCAGGCCCAGGACTCGAACTACGGGTGACTACGTGGGAGTCCAGCAATGTAACCACTAAGCCATCTGTTGGGCCCCCTCTGAATAGTTGCTAATCTTTAGACTATGTAACAACCCGATTTGCAGGCAAAGGCATACATATCTATTATGTGCATGTATGTACAGAGGAGTCCCCTGCCCTTGAGACTTAAAAAAGGTTTGTGTGACTGAAGGTTTAAACTGCACAGAAGAAAATAGAAGCATGGGGTAAATTATGAAATGTGCAGGGGGAGCCATCACTTTTCCTCCAGTCCTCCAGTCCTCTAGGATCTTGGGACAGGCACATGCTCCCAGCATGTTTTCAGGCTGATTGCATCAGGGACTGGAACCATGGTAGGCTTGTGGCTTCCAGCTGTGCGGCATAGTACAATCCAGACTGTACCACAGAGGCTGGGCCACAAAGAAATAATTTTACTCCCTACACTTCCAAAATCATCAACTGAGTATCTCTTAGAACAAATACCATGTAGAGGTTCAGGATAGAAAAAGCAGAAACAAGAAATCTGCTCTACTCATTTAATGTAGAAACCAGGGCAAATAACTTAAGCCTAGCTAACTTTTGGTTTTCTTATTTAACAATGCAGATGGTAATTTTGGTACCTATCTCTGCTGGTTGTTTGCATGATTAAACAAGAGAACATGTATAGATTAGTACAATGTCTAACTAGAGAAGTCAGTGTACATTAGTATTTATCATTATTTTGAATACTAATAGTAGCAGTGGTATTGTTATTATTGATCTGGACAAGGCACTGATGACATAGGGTGAGTGAAACATGAAAGAGACTCCATGAAGCTTCTTTGTCAGTCCTTCTCTAATACCTCTCAGATAACACAACTGTCTCACTAACAAAATAAGCTATTTTATAAATAGTGATTCTCAACACCTATCAGAATAAGCAGTAGAGCTTCGAAACTCCCTTTACCTGAGCTCGATAGCTCCTCACTCCTCACCTCTGGGAATCTGATTTGGTAATGCTGGGGTAGCTCAAGGCCTTGTTATTTTTACTCATGTTCACGAGTGATTATGATGCAGACTCACAAATGTGCCACCAGGAGTTGACCAAAGCAATATGACCAATGAATATAAATGTGTCTGAGTGGCAAATCTTGAACAGTTTCAGTGCTCAGTTTTATTGTTGTTGTTTTAGTCTGTAAGCTCTTTGGCCATAAAGCATTACAGTGTCACAGGCTTTGGCATTCAAAAGCCTAGTGTTATTTTCCAGCTCTAAGTTCCTTCTATGTATGAAATGGGAAAAAGAGGATCAATGTCATATTACCGCTATAAGGATCAAATGCACAGCTGTACAAGGTGACATCAGAGAGACAGAGAGTCTAGGCCCATTCTTTTAAAACCCTGCAGGATATAGAATGCATTTAGATTTTATGTTTTGGGTCAGTGTTATTTTTACATCCAGAAGACTATGTATAAAAAATTAGGGATTTTAGTGAAAGTAAGAAAGAACTCCACCAAAGGAGTAATGTTGCATTTATAGCAATTAATAATTCTCTCCAACTGTTTGACAAGGTAGAGAGGGGAAGAGTATACTTTAAAGAGCCAGCTGCATCTCTTTAAAATCTGTTGGCTATATGAATAATTTAAATAGGAAAATGGGGGATAGCAGTTCTCTTCTAACCTATAATACATTTCCCCCTCTAACACCCCCTACACACACTGCCAGCCCACCTGTGTTTGGCACATTTCCATGGTAACTGTCATGCTATTTGACTGCTCAATTGTATCGTTAATATGGTGATTTAACATTTTTTATGTGGGTTAAACTGGAAGCAAAAAGCTGCAATAGCTTAGTCATGTAGTATGAATTTTATGGAATTTTCAATAGTTTTACTAAACCATGTTTCTTCATCATTTTAAAACAGAGTTATTGCTGAAATCAAGAGTTTAGTTCAGAATGGTACTTGAAATGTGCTTGTCTTCTAGGGGGATATTTTTCTCAAAATGGTTGTATGCTTTAAACATAGTCTCACCTCTTCTCAGAGGACAAGTGATGAGACATAGCCAGAAGCCTGGCAGAGGGTGTCAAGACTACAGATGTAGAAACAAGAGTCTGATGCTAATAAACTAAGGATGGTTAGGTAGCTGAAGAGTTTGCTAAATGATGGTAATAATATTGGTTATTTCAAAGTCACCTCGGGAACTCTGAAAAAGAATGGATTCTGAGGGCTCATCTCGGGCCCATTGCAAAGATTCTGATCCCATTGGCCCAGGGTGAGGCTTGAAAACCTGCATAATTTTAAATCTTGTTAGGTTATTCCAGTATTCTGTTTTAGTATCCACTGCCTTTTAGCAGTACATATTGAAGTATGGTTCCCAAACCATTTGCACAGGGACACCCAGGAACACTGCTGAAAATTCAGATTCTTGGGCTCTATTTCTGTCCTAGTAAATCATAAAGAAGGGCTATAGCATCAGAAATGTGAATTTTTATAAAGCACGTGTTCGGCAAATATTGTAAAACTGAGAAATTTAGCTGGAGAGTTGGTTAACTCAAGACCCTATTTTTGTAAGCCAGCAGTAGAAACTCAAATGAATTAGATAATAACTTTCCCAAAGACACACATTGTCACAATCTAGTGACAATGTCCAGTCCCCTTTTGATATTCTTGGAAGGTAACTCATATATGTTCAAACACATTTGATGAATATGTATGTGAGCAGCTATCCTTTGCTATAGTAGAGAAGAAAATGGAACTAGACATAAGCCTACTTTATAAGAAGCTTAGAAAATACAAGCTTAAACAGAGAAGCAAGATACTATAGTGAAAGAGACACAAACTTAAGGCAGAATGAGATTAATCATATTTGTAATTTTGAAAAATAGTCAGTAAGGTCTGAATATTTATGTGTCCTCCCCCCCAAATTAGTGTGTTGAAATTCTAACATTTGATGTGATGGTATTAGGAAGCAGGCCCTTTTGGGAGATGATTAGGTATGAGGGAAGAGCTTTCATGAATAGGATTAGTACCCTTATCAGAGAGGCCCTACCCTTCTTCTTCAAGATGAAGAAGGCAGTTACATATAATGTGAAATTATTTTTTTTCATATCCCATATGTTGAAAATATGATGGTATGCCAGAGTCATTATCACTCTTACCAAATGCCTTGCAAAATGTTAGAAAAGACCATGTTATTACATTTATAGTATTTAAATAATGAAGCAAGCCAGACTATAAAAGAGAGACATTGTATGTCTCTACTTAATATATACCAACTGTCTGTACTCTATGGTAAAAACTGAAGGATTAGAGAATATAGAAGCATGGAAAATGGTTACAGATACTGAAGATAGTATGGGAAGAGCATGGGGAATGGGAGAGAGTGAAAGGAAAGGAATCAAGGAGAAAAATAGAGAGGCAAGACATTTAAGGAACACAGAAATTGAGGATTGTCTGTTGATGGTAACATGTATAATATCTTCAACTGGACTGGTGTGAAGTGTATTCATGTTGAATAATTCATTTTATAAGTTTTAATAATGTACAGTTATTGTATACTATCAATTAAAATAATGAAAAAAAATAAATCTGCATCTGAGCTTTCTGGATTAATGTCTTCAAAATTTAAAGATTCAGCTTCTTGAATAATGTTCTAAAACTCAAAACAAATGACAAAATATTACCAGAATACTCCAGTATTAAAAAGTGTCTATTATCTGAATGGATCTAATACATATAATATCAATATTCTAATATACATGTTTATATTTATATATATTTGTATATCTGTATCTGGCACTGGAAGCTTAGGGAAGCTGATTGTCAATCAAGATCATACCATGCTATAGTTTGAATATGTTCCTCTAAAATTCCTGTGTTAAAATTTGGCGAGCCAGGCCAGTCCCATTGTGCTGTTATGTGCTGTGCAAGGGCAACCAGATCCCATGTAGACAACCATGGTTTAAATTCTGACCCTTGGAAAATATCCCGAGCATGTGTGCATGCATGCCCCAAATCCTCATAGGATGCAGAAATGGAAGAAAAAGAACTGTGTGTGACCACACCCCAATTGTGTAGTTTCTCTCTCTCTCTCTCTTTCTCTCTCTCTCTCTCTCTCTCTCGCAAGCACACGTGCCCTCTGGAAATAAAAAATTTTTAAAAAAATGGTTTAAGATGAGAAAACCTTAATCTGACCATGAAATTAAGAGATGAAATCTTCAGGAGATTATTAGGATTAAAATCATCAGTGTAGGGCCCCATAATTGAATTCTTGTGAGTTTATAAGAAGAGGGAAGGAAACAGACATACAAAGACACAGACAAGCATACTCTTGCTGTGTCTCACCATATGATGCCCCATGCTACTTCAGGACTCTGTAGAGAGCTCCCATCAGCAAGAAGGCCTTCACTAGATGTGGCTCCTTGGAACTTGAGGATCATGAGCTAAATAAGCCTCTGTTAAGTTATCCAAACTCAGGTATTTAATTATTAATAAGTAAAACAGATTAATACAGCCAGGAAATATATACATATTACATATTATATGTAACTAATTAAATGTAATTAAATATTAAATAAAATTCAATTACATTAAGTTATAGTAAATACATGTTTTTACATAAATATACAAAGAATTTTGTTCTTTGGCATTTCCTGATTCCCATTCCTTCAACCTCTTCAGGTAGTTATCTTCTTTAAATTTAAGTATCAGTTTTCTCACCAACAAGATTCTGGGATCAACAAATTTGTAGCAAGTCCGCTAATATATAAAGCCTCAGGGGGCATCTGTAGAAACTGGATCACTTTAAACTCTCAAAGTAGCAGGTGTAATGAAAAGTTCAGGGGCATTGACTCCAGACAGAACTTGATGAAACTTGGCTTTGCCAAACTTCCTGACAGGGTGACTTGATCATGCACTCAACTGTCCTAAGATTTACATGCAATATGTGTAGGAAAAACAAAATAATATCTGTAACATGTAATAATTTGTATGTAATTTGACATATGATATTTTATATGTGATCATTTCTGGCCAAAATATGTGATTTTTTTCTCCTGTTAAAAATTTGTAGGAAAGATAATTGGTGTTGAATCAGCTGCTCAGTAATGATCACAGACACTCAAACCCCCTTTGCTTTCTACCAGCCTTGGAACATAATTTTTCATCCTAATTTTTTTTTATCTCATGATCACAAGATGACTTTGGTAATGTCACACTTAAATTCTAAGAATGAAAAATTAAAAAAAGAGAATTTAAAAGTCTTTTCTAGCTAGGCAGGATGATTCGTAGTTGTAATTACAACTACTCAGGAGAATGAGAGAGAAGGATTGTGAATTGGAGACCAGCCTGGGCAGCATAGAAGACCCTGTTTTTGAAAACAAAACAGCTTTTCTCTTTAGTGACTTGGATTAGATTCTACTCATAAGTAGATTCCTTTCAAAGTTCAGAATCGTTTCTCAGATCATTAGACAGAACTGAATCACATGCCGTCCAAAAGATGAATTAATGGCCAAGGGTAAAATTTTACCATGACTTCTTACTTGAGATGGAGTAAGGAAGAATTAGACTTACATGAAATTCAGGGATCTCAGCCAGATCTTTGGAATAATTAAGGTTCTGTAAAATCAAGAAGGTGGTGGAGTGAATAAAAGAAATGTAGAGGCCACAGGCCATATTTGTAACACTAGCCATTCGAAAAAGGTTATTCCCCTTACTTAATAGAAAGTAATAAATTTACAAATAAAGAATCTCATGCCAATTTTGAATCCTCATATTTAGCCCATGAATATATGACTTTTGCATTCAAAATATACTATAGGATCTAGGAAGTTGCCCTTAAAAAAATGCAGACTTTCAAGAAATAAACTTACTAATTTGGATCAAATGTTTTAACCTGGATTCCAAAGAATGGATTTTAATCTAAATACTGGAGGAGATTAAGACCAGCTGATGGGCCACTTTCAAAGAATGATAGTCTTGGCTAAAGACTCAGATAATAGAACTATCTGGGAGGGTAAGGTTGGGATTGGATCTTTTCCCAGAACTGCATTAGTCAGGCACTGTAAGTGGAGGAGGGAAGGAAGGAAGATACAGCTAAGTGTTGAAGACTGCCTCTTCTCATGTAGGAAGGGTTGACTTAAAAAGCCTGGTCATCATTTCATTGGCACTGTAAGTGGAGGAGGGAAAGAAGGAAGATACAGCTAAGTGTTGAAGACTGCCTTTTCTCATGTAGGAAGGGTTGATTTAAAAAGCCTGGTCATCATTTCATTATAGATCTAACTCCAGCTAAGCTCTGGCTCCTACTTACTTCTCCAGTCTCAAATCTCACCACTCCTCAAATCTTACCATCCCACCTTCTCCCTGTGTATCACAGCTCACCTCCCCTGCATCTCTAAATAGGCTAGACGCCCCCCTGATAAAACTGCCCCAACACCTGGTGCTTTCATTTACAGTGTATACACACTTCTAATTCATTGATTGGTTACTTGCATAATTACTGCTTACCATCTCTCTCCCAGTAAAACATAAGCTCCTGGAGGAACTGTGTGCTTAACACCAACAAATGCTCAATACATGGGAGGCAATATATAATTATTTACATTTAAGCATGTATTTTTAGAACATACCAATTAAGAAATTTATCTGAAAATCCAAGTATACTGACAGACTGTGGAGAGAGTACATTTTCACTTCATAAAGTCCTTTCCCAGAAGAGTCCTTTAAACACGCAGCTTCTTTTGGGCATTTAAAATAAGATTTGATTTATCAGAATTTGATTAACATTACTTTCAGGAATATACACAAATACACATAACCCTCGTGCAAAAGCCATATGCTATAAACATACCCTCTAAATTCCTCATTTGCAGCAGAATTCAAAGTCAGTTATGAAAAATTATAAAGAAAGGGGTGGGGGACATAAATCAATTCTAGAATGCCAGACCAATGACAATCAGAATAGGATATAGATAAGGAAGAAAAGTTATTTTCTAGGAAAATTAGTATCAGAGGGTATAGCTCTAAAACTATCACCTCCCACCCTTTTTATTAATAGTAAGTGGGGATTTTGAATCAGCTCTGGACCATGGAACACCAGAAGGACCAGCAAAGATGTTCTCTGAAACAAACCAGGCAGTCTTCTGACTTTGTATATTGGGTTAGAGTGTGTGTAAGGGTGAATGGTTTTGGAATACTAAAACCTGGGTAGTAATAATGATGAGCTAACGGTCCCTGACCACTCAATGTATACCACGCACTCTGATACACACTGCACTTAGGTGTCTCTTTTCAACTGTCAACTCTTAAATTCGACTTACTTTAAAATTTTTGGAAAGTAATATGATCTCTTATCGATAATTAAGGATAATTTAAACAAATAGCCCTGCTCTAGCCATCTCACAAAATAATTTTGAGGCTTAAAGGAGATGAGATGTGAGTGCCCTTTGTCACCTGTGAATTATAGCAGAAAAATGACATTTAACCAGGCCTTTACTTATATTCAGCTATATATCTTCATATATAATTTTCTAGTCTGTTCTGTTGTTAATGACAGAGATACCTGAATTTGGGTAATTTAAGAAAATAGAAATTTACTTAGATCACAGTTTCAAAACTCCCATAGGATCTGGTGCATCACAACACGGTGGAGAATAGGATTGCATGTGTCTGTGTCCATGTGTCATAGTTCTGGTCTCACTCCCTCTTCTTATAAGTCTACTAGCATTCAAGTAAGTAGGCTCACCCTAATAACCTTATCTAATCCTAATCACCTTCCAAAGATTCTACCTCTTAATCTCATAGTTAGATTAAATTTCCTCCTAATACTTTCACAAGGTAACCAAATTCCAATATAAATAGTTTTGGCATAGCAATTTACTTATGTATTTTATATTTATATTTGTTTCTATGCTTGCATTTGTTTGTTTCAGCAAATATTTAGTTAGATTTACATTCAGGCTATAGTAGTAGCCAAGAAGTCATCCACCTCAGTGATGGTAGAGCCTTTGGTAGGGGATTCAGTCATAAAGATGGAATACTCATGAATAGAATTAATTGAAAGAGTCTTGGGGAAGACTCCTGTCCCCTTCTTACCTGTGAGAGCATATCAAGAAGGCACTATCTTTGAACCAAGAAGTAGGCACTCACTAGCCACCAAATCTTCCTGTGTCTTGATCTTGGACTTCTCATCCACAAGGACTGTGAGAAATAACTTTCTTTTGCCTATGAGCTACCCAGTTTATTGTATTTTTGTTATGGCAGTTCAACCTTCTAAGACACATGCCCTACTAATATGTTTGATCTGTATTTATAGGTGATGAAAAACAAGTGACCTGTCTTAAAGAGTTGGATGATATGGTTATATTTGTATTTTAGAAGGCTCAATCCTAAGGCCGAATCAAGGATGAATTTGAAGGAAAATGAAGAAAGAACAAAGAAATAAAATTAAGTTAGAAGGTAATACAATAATTCTAGTCTAGTGACAAAGTCTCAACTAGAGTAATGATAGCAGGGATGAAGAGGAAGGAATAGAGTCCTAACATACACATATCTGGAGAGGGAGGTTCATGTTGTCAGGACCTGGTGACTCAATACAGACATAAAAGGAAAAAATAAAATAAGTAACTGAGGGGATTGGCATAACTGGTTTTGAGGACAGTAATTAGGTTAGTTTATCTGGAGATCATCCCCATGTCTAATCACAAATGGGATATGCTACATGATCGAGCTTTTGCATGGACCCTTTTGACCTGTCATAGCAGATCTTTACATAGACCCGTAAGTCTTTATACATATTTTAGTTGTCAAATTATTATTCCTCCCAATTGAACATTGAATCCCAATGTATAAAATAGATAAAAGAAGAACTGAACTTGTTGAAGTGGAGGTAATGGCTGGTCTCTGTTCAGTCCACCACCTCACAGACAAGGCACCTCACCTAAGATAGCTATGAGGAAACTTTAATGTTTTAAAGATCTCGCAACTTGCATGTCATCAGTTTAGCTTAGGGCTTCAATTTTATATAAAGAAAAAAACTGAGACTCAGAGAGGGTATGAGACTCACTCAAAGTCACCCACATTAATATCTCCTGACTCAGTGGAGTTAAGTTGTAAATAGAACACATGTTTCCTTGAACAAGGCTAAACTACAAAAGCTCCTACATCCTTGGTTAGAGAGAGATTATCTTGTTAAATCATATACTGCCTAATTTTTACCCTCTGTTGGACACTTTCAAACTGCCATTGTCCTGAGGATATCCAAAGAGTCTGTGAAACCCTGATTGATTAAGTGCAGTCAAGAAGCCATGTGTCAGTTTTTCCATTTGTAAACAATGGCCAGAATAAGGAAATATTAGCATTTGGTAGTGAGTGCAGTCATGATGAACCTTGTACTTTCTTAGAGCAATGCTAATTTCCCCTGCTCCATGTTCTGAGGAAAATATCCCTACTTTTGACAGATGTTCTAATTCAACAATTAGCAGTGACTATGACATGCAAAAATTACCAGTTACTGAAGCCCCATTTAGCCAAATGGGATACATAGAATATTTTTATACCAGGCAGCCTTGGGCTGTGTAACTTGAAGCACACACTTGCCCAGTTTTCTCTGGCTTATCTGTTTTATCACTAACTGTAATTTATTTTTAAATAATCTAAAAATGTGCCCATCGCAACAGCTTCTGGGTAGTGGGAGGTGAAAAGAAAAGCATGAGATGCTGTCTGAAATGGCAGCCACTACAGGGCTTCCTTTCCAGTCCTGGGTAGCATGAGCTCATGGGAAAGGCTGGCAGGCCATTAACCAAAGGGCAGGTTTTTCAAGACATTTTTGCTTCGTCAAAAGAGTGGTCCCTTCATTGTCATTAGACAGGCAATTTAGTTGGTTTGTATGTTCCTAGTTCTTCTTGGTGTATTCTTTTCTTCCCTTATCAATAATGATATGCTTCTTCCATTTCTCCACTGCACGCTGGGTATTTCTCATACCTTTAATTTTTTTTCCCCATAACAAAGTCTTCTCTCAAACAATTCATTTTTAGTATTTTGAAATAGCTACAAGGCCTCAGGGTTGAAAAATCACTAATAGCTTTATTGGAGCTCAGAAAATAATACCCTAAAATATGGTGCTTTGACATGCTAAATTAAAGACCCAGATTCAGAACCAATATTTCTCTCTGATCTCTCATTCCCACACTTTTGCCCCCTGTCTCTTGATCATTTTTTTATTGGTTTTCTCTCCTGAAGTACTAAACTAAACTCATGTCAGAAAGATTGAGAACTGTCCACATACTTGGACAGATTTTGTCACAAGATATTGTCTGTCCCCCAGGCACATTCTATTTCCAAAGAGAATCATGTACTTACCATTGTCTAAACATCAAGCTCATTCTTTTCTCCTGAAAATCATTTCATCTAAAATTGCCTTTTACCCCAGTTTTCCTTTCTCCTATATGAAAAGGGTATGTAAGCCTCAACCATCTGGCACATTTGACTTTCTAGTCTGTGGCTCCAGCATACCTTTACAACTGATCAAAATTCGTGTGCCTTGTCTGGTGTTAATCTGGTTATTATCAGTTGATTTTTAACCAAACCATCAGAGAGGCATGGAAAATTCCTTCACCTCTATACCTGTGATCTCAAAAACTTTGAACTATGCCTAGTTTAGTAAAATAAATATATTCCCACATATTACATACTGTATACATATGTAAAATGACCAGATGCACACAATGTATGTGTACTTATAAAATATACACATGTTAATATTAGAAAATTTTAATAACTAATTGTACTGGATGCAAATAGTTCACATAGTGTTCTTAATGATCTTTTAAAGTTTATTGTAATGTACTGAGAGGGAGAGGTCCTACTCACAGGGTCTTGCCATGCTGCAATCGTCCTGCAGCCTCCCCACCAGCCAGGATTACAAGCTTGCCCATGAATGTACCCTAATATGTTCAGATCAAGCTGGGATCCAAACCCAGACCCCCTACATGGCTCTAGTGTCACACAGTGGTGTTCTACCACCTGCACCACCAAGGCTGGGTTAGTTTTCTTAATCATTTCAGTAATGTTCACCAATTTCTCAAATCTAATTTAAGCGTCAATTACTTTTTAATGAAGACATCTAGAGTAAAGATAAAATTTTAGTTGTACCATTTTCTTATATTTACCTATGTTATTTGTATTATCTGTATGTGAATACAGTTTCTCAGAGGGGATCCTTATAAACCACAAGTGCATTTTGTGAAGGTTAGTCTTTATATCAGACAGCCTCGTCTGTATGCCTACTTTATGTAAATAATATGTGGCAATATCCCAAGTGCAGGAACCTCTGCCAACATTTCCACCAATGAAATCCTGCTCTAGGAGCATGTATTTTTTTCACTGACATACCGACTTTAGTCAGAAGGCAGGCTTCAGCTTGGTCATTAAATATTAGCATTATATCCCTCCTTCATTATTTTTACATTAAAAATAAAAGTTGTCATATTCATTTCTCAGTCTTGAGTATTCCACTTAGAATGCTGTGGGTGGGCTTCCTGGATAGGTTCCTCTGTCCTCTCTAGAAAAGTAGTCCACCTGTCTGGATCAACTGAATGGTCTGTATTGGTTGTGAGTTCTCGGAGAGAGAGGGTATATGCTGCAGGGACTTATACCCAGTGATCAGAAACCTGGTTTCTAGAACTCAAGCACTACACGCATTCTAATTCAAGTTCTTTGAATCCAAATTTGCAGGTGACACTGAAATTGCCTAGGAAGATATGCGGGCTTGTCTGTGAACAAGCCAGCCGGGATATAGCCTGACTGAACTATAAAAATGCTAAATCCTTTTTTTTCTTTCAAGAGAGAGATTTTTACTATAGGGCATGTGTACTTGCTGGAAAGACTGAAAGACAAAAAGTGAAAAATCATCCCCCCGGAGGGATGGCCATACCACAATCCCTTCTCCTCCATTCTCTTGTCGGGATTTTGAGCATGCACACACGTGTGCCTGGTGTGAATTTCAGTTCTCCGGGTCTGGGACTCAACTGGGTTGGCCATGTGGGAGACCAGTGACATAATCATTACGCCATCTTCTGGCCCCTAATAATGCTATATTGTCAAGGTCATTGGCATTCTCTGACTTGGTCCTTAATCCCTTCATAACAGTCTGTGTTTTGTCTCTCCTCTCTCTTTTGCTCTCTCTCTCTCTCTCTCTCTCTCTCTCCCTCTCTCTCTCTCCCTTCCTCCTCCTCCTCTCTCTCGAATTCTCTCACAATTGCTGGCATTTGTGTTGTGCGTGGTTGTCCGCTGTTCACTATTCAGGACACCCATAGTACTTCTAAATAGAGTATACCTTGCTCCTCACATCCCATCCGAGTCCTTAATAACTCCTTACTAATTCCTCTGAGTTCTCACCCACAATATCGCTCACCTTCATCTACTCCTCTCCAGCTTCATTGTTAGCACCCTCACCCAGGCCTCATTACCTCCTTTCTGAACTGGTATAACAGCCCCTCACCAATATCCCTGCTTTACACAACTCTTTTCACACCATTGCCGTATCCAAATACTCTTCATCTGTGCTTAGAAAATTCCAGTAACTTTTTCACTGCCTACATTATTAATTCATTGGCTATTCCAATAGGCATTCACATTTACTGCTGTATGAGCCTAATCCTGCTTTTCTGACTTCCTGAATTTCTCTCTTAAATTCTTTATTTTCTACACAAATTAAACTTCTAGTTTTCCTTTAACAAATCCTACATTGTCACACCGTGTGCCTTTGTTACTAGCTTCCTCATTCATCTAATTGCTACTTTTTGAATACCTTTTATGATTCTAGGTCCACATCAAATATGACCTCATCCATTAAGCCTTCCCTGCCTTTGGAAACCAATGCCATTTCTATATCTTTTACACTAACTCAGTATTTTATTTTTGCCCTTCTTGTGGCACTGTTTTGTTTGTCTTTCTGTTTTGTCTTATGCTTTGGCTAACATCATTTAACAAACACCTCATTTGTGCCAAATACTCTGATTTTATATGTGTGTGTGTGTGTGTTTAAACTAAGTGTACTGGTGCAAATAGTTTATTTTAATGTATTGAGAGAGAGAGGTACCACTCATAGAGCCTTGCCATTTAATATTATTTAATATTTCAATGTGCTTGCTAGGTCTACAATACTGTCCTCATTCTAAAGATTAAGGAAGTTAATCTCAGATAAATTAAGTAACATGCCCAAACCACTAATAGTTTCTGAGGCAGGAATCAAACCAAACTTATCCTCTTTCCTGATTATACGGTACCTTGATTATAATCATCATTGTACTTTTTCATACTCAATAATATGCCACAAATTCTTGAATCATGGACTATGTCTTATTTAATCAGTGCTGGCCACATCATATTTATTGAGTATGGGTGGAACTGAATTGATTAAACTCCATTCAATCAAACTGTACTTGAGGGACCTCGGAAGAGACAAATCAAAGGAGTTAGTGGTCTCAGTATGCTTTTCAATTGACCAACCCCACTAGTACTGACCTTTTTCCATGCATATCATAAAAGGGCTGAAATAACACAGCCTCTTTCTGCAAGGCTTTAATTTTCTAAAGTTTAATCTTCTTAAGCTTTCTAGAAGTCTATGCTGCCTCACTCTTGGCTGCTGCACAATCTGTTGTAGCTTTAAATATTCTCTATGTTAATGCTGATTACTGAATAAAGTGGCAATTAAGTTTTCATGGCATAATTTCTATGTTTCACTAGAACAGTGCTAATAGTACATTGTGTCTGTCCCTTCAAAGAACCCACCTGTTCTTTGGGGAGACGGCAGCAGGCCGGTGCTGTGGGCTGATCAGTGAAATGCTGTTGTTAGTCAGAGATTTGAGCATTACATCAACAGCCCCGAAGACCTCCACTACAAGAGAGGTAAAAGACGCACACGTGTGTTTCCATTCTGTCTCTCTGGAGTTAAATTTGTCTTAGACTTTAAGAAAACCTTTCTTGATGGCCTTTGCCACTTTATATTTCCTGATATTTTAAAAGGCAGATGGAACCATATTTTATAGCTTGGCTCCCTCCTTGCCAAAAGGCAAGACCACAAGACTCCTACAAAATTATAACTGTGCTGGAAGGAATTTCTTTCTCTTTTGTCAACCTCACTACACTTGCCATCTCAGTCTTCATTTTTCCATTGCACTTCTTCAAACTTGAGCCTCTTTTCTCATTTCTGTTTCACTTTTCTGAGTCTGAACTTTCCTTCATGTGGATTCTTCATTTTCTCCCACTCATTGTGATTTAGGAAAATGACCTCTGTTCGTCTTTCCTCTGCCTTTAGGCCCAAGAGCTAAGGACCAGCCCTAGTTCCTAGACTCCAGTGTAGGATCTTCAACACATCATTCTACAAGCCCTGCTGTGGCCTATGCTGGAGCTTAGTGGCAGGCAAAGCAGGACAGAGCTAATAGCAGGAAGTAGAACTGCAGCTGGAGGAGGACTGGTTCAGCTCTAGGAGAGACTAATGAAGAGGAAGGCCATTAAGCCTAATTTTACTTCTGTAGGAACCTGGAGCAAAGGAACCAGTCTCAAACCCAAGATGGTTCTATCTGCTAGGCAGTGCAGAGACGAGACCCTTACTTAGTGACTATATGCTAAGTCAGATTGGTAGGTGACAATTTTGTAATGTGAGTGGAGATATCACTTGGAGATATCTATAGCAAAAGCCTCTCAAGAAACAAACAAAAATATACCTCATATAGGAGCTGAGAATGAGAGACAATTATTCATACTAATACCCAAGGAAAGGTGAGAGGATACAGGCAGGTAGTAGATAGTGGTTTGTGTTCAGTGGAAATGAAGTGCAAAATAGGAATCAAGGTCACAAGACTAGGAATGAAGATGGTGTACAGCGAGCCAGAGCCCAGGCAAACAGTATCAAGGCTGCCTGATATACCTGACTCAGACAAGACAGATTTTTAGACCTCAATAGAGCAGGTCAGAGGTTGCTAATGCTCTCCCTAATTTGGTCAGGTCTGATTCCAGTGTTGAGCAGGGGACACTTGAAACCTAGGGACAAGCAGGCAAGGTCATTGAAGAGCACGCCAACCTTTCAGGTAGGTAATGAGAACAGCTGCCTGAAAAGTATTGCCAATGGCATTGCCAGAAGTCCTGCCTGCCTCTGGCTGGTCCAGGAGTAGGGACAGCCACCTGGAATCTCATCCTGGGAGCTAGGAACACAGGTGGCACACCTCCAGGTGCTAGTATTAGAGGACCTGAGTAAGCTAGGGATTATCAGTGTTCAGGAAACAACTTGGAACAGAATAGTGTTATTCTCTAGGGGGAGAGAGAAGCAAATCAGAATTCAGGCACCAAGATGCACCCACTGGCATTGCCTTGGCAGTGACTTCTCTCTTCTGTTTGCTGATTTGGGGCTATTTTCTCTATGTATGGTCCCCTGTGCTTCTTCATCAGCCAAGGTCTATGTGTGTGTAAGGCATGCATGTGTATTTGTGTATGCACTTATACTTTTACGCAAAAATAAGAGTATTGGAAAATCAAGATGTATAATAATTAAATTGCTTGTATATTTTAAGGGCCCAAGGATGTCAGTCTTTTTTCTTATATTAATTGTATTAATTGGAGTTTCTTTCTTTCTTTCCTTTTTTTTTTTTTCCCAGTGGGGATGGCCACACCACAATCTCTTCTTCTCCATTCTCCTCAGGATCTTAGGCACGCACACTACACACGCCTGGGTCCGAGACTTGAACCACAGTCGATTACATGGGAGTCCAGCACCATCGCCATTACACCAACTGCTAGTCCCTATATATAGTTCTAAAGTAGCAGAGACACAGATATTCTTGGATCAAATGAAGAGAATACAATGTCAGAGAGGGAAAAAGTAAGAATTAGTCTTTTCCAGAATGACATAACATGAGTGCCTTTGCCTGAGTTAGTATTGCTGGATTTAGAGAATAAAAATGTAGGGTTTCAGGTAAATTTTAATTTCAGATGTACAGTAAATAATTATTTGATATATTTCTTACACATTTCATGAGATGTATTTATAGTAAAAATTATTTGTTGTTTTTCTGAAATAAAAAGGTACCTGGGCACTCTGCACTTTCTCCAGCAGAGAACTTGGGGTTGATCTAATAGGATATCACTGAGACATGGGTTAACACTGATGGGAACAGAGTACTGGTTGAAGAGGTCATCCAAAGATGATACAAACCCATGTGACCGTCCATCCTTTCAGTCACTTAAGGAACATTTTTACTTGTGGGGGGAGGGGTAACTGGCCAAGGTAAAGCACTGTAAGGGAGAGAGAAATGTTTTTGTCCTAGTTAATCATCCTTCAATGATTGGAATACAGTAGGAAGGCAGAGGACTGTACACAAGTTGCCATGATATTAGGCTATGGGCTGTGACACATCGCTAGGGAGATTCAGTACGGCTTGGATAAAGGGAAGGCTTCTTGGGGAAGCACGTACTTCAGGAAGGTATGACCTAGTCTCCCTTCCCTACTCCCATTCCAGAACCTGAGCTCCATGCTTCTACCAAAATGATCTTTCACATTGCAAGTCTGCATACACCCCTGCTCTTACTTATCATCCTTTAATGGCCCCATGACCTTTTTAATTAAATGTCATGCTTTTCTGCATGGGTTGAAAGTTCTAGTCTAATCAAGACTCCGTGGACCACCTAGCCTCATTCCATCTGTGCTGGCTATGAAGATATAGCCCACAGGGAACCAGCAGTTAGCATGATGGCTATGTCGCTGGATTCCCACGTAGTCGACCACAGTTCGCGTCCCGGACCCGGTGGCTTAAAACTCACGCCGGGCGTGTGTGCGTGCGTGCCCAAGATCCCGAGAGGAGAATGGAGGAGAAGGGATTGAGGCGTGACCATCCCCTCTGGGGGGTGATTTCTCACTTTCTGTCTCTCTGTCTCTCTGTGTCTGTCTGGCGAGCGCACGCGCCCTATAGTGAAAACCTCTCAAAAAAAA
>NW_006204388.1:2732390-2744176 GCF_000334495.1 Tupaia belangeri chinensis
CTCAGGGTAAAACCCCACAAAAAAAAAAAAAAAAAAAAAGAAGATATAGCCCGCAGCCTCTAATATAGCCTCCTTGACCTCAGACCTCCCCCAAGCTGGTTGTCTCTGTGATACGTCTTTAGCCTCTTTCCACTTGCCTAACTTCTACTGTCTCTTCTAAGGGGCTACTACGAAAAGGTGTCTGTATGGCCAGCTCTCTAAAAGACACTGAACTTATTTAATCCTCAACAACTCAGTTGCAGAATTACACTTTCTTGAAGACTTCCCTCCCTGTATCCAATCTAGGCAGTCTTTCCAGTAGCTTTCTTTTCTTTAGCAGGGTACCTTGTGGTCATTGTCAATGTGTTTATATGTCTTTACTACAGAATGATCTCTTTGAATAGAAAGGTAGTATATTACTTTTGTCTGTATCTTTACAGTTCCAGGCACAGAAGGATTCGGACATGTGTTGAATAAATGAATGAATATTTTAAAGAAATTAGAAACTATTAGTGATAACTATCACTTACTGAGTCAGATATTGTGCTAAGTATCTTATATGATAGCTTTATTTAATACTCTCAGTCATTGAAAACAGGCTAGAAATTGTAGTTAACTTGTCCAAGTCAGTAATTGAATTAGCATTTGAACCCAGACTTATCTAACTGCAGAGTCTTTTGTCTTAACCTTAGGCAGCCCAGCCTCTCGAATGTCCCCTAGCACCTTCATCATCTTCTCTTAGCTATTTCTCTGTTTTTATGTGTTATAAAATATCTTTATTTCTTCTTTTTTTATTTTATTTTATTTATTTATTTATTTTGGAGAGGTTTTTAGCTCTAGGGCGCGTGCGCTTGCCAGACAGAGAGAGAAAGACATAGAAACAGAAAGCGAGAAATCATCCCCCAGGGGGGATGGTCACGCCGCAATCCCTTCTCCTCCATTCTCCTCTCGGGATCTTGGGCACGCACGCACACGCGCCTGGCATGAGTTTTAAGCCACCGGGTCAGGGACGTGAACCGCGGTCGACTACGTGGGAGTCCAGCGACATTGCCATTACGCTAACTGCTGGTTCCCTATTTTTATATATATATATTTATTATTTTAAATTTCATTTTCTTTTATACATTCAATCACATTATTATTTGGCTTACAAAATGTATATTTCAACAGGTGAACACTTCTCCCTAGTACAGTTGATAAAACTACAAAATATCTTCAACAGATACTACCACATTTCATTGTGCCATTAATGTTCTGCCTCCCTATTTTTCTCCTAAATGTCCTTCCTCAGACCCTCCTCTTTCACACACACTATATCTGGTATTTACATCTATATTATTCTTTCCTTAGTGAGTTAAATGCACTTGTCATGTCTGATTGCTCTGGAAAACCCAGCTGGGCCAAAGAAAACATCTCTGTTGGGAGATTCAGGGCCTATGCAAATATCCAGACTATGAAGAAGGCCTGTGGTTTTCCTTTGTGCCCTGTTTGTAATAAATAAGCCAAGGCAGCATGCTTAGGTAGTTAACAGAGATGGATGGAGTCAACCAAGCCATTGCTCTGCACTTGGCAAAATGGAATTACGGATTTGTTTGTGATGCTTCTTCATTTGTGGAACAGAGTGATGAAGGAGGTTCCATAGCCTTTTTGTGTTTTAAGACAATGGTTACACATGAGAGGAGAAATAAGAGTGTAGATCCCTCCCGAAAAGATTTTTCTGGAAAATTCTTTACCATAGAAAATATCCAGGGCTGACTAGAGCAGTACCTGAATCGTTTTGGCATCTACAAATCTCTGCAGTCCTGGGATTTGAATGTGCTCCTCTATAAAATGGGGTGGGAGAGTGTCACATTAGATCTGAATTTTCACTGTATGTCCTAATGTACCCTGGGGCTGCATTATGTTAGAAATTGTAATATGGTGAAAAACTATTTTTAAAACAAAAAGGGAAACATCTATTTAGACAAGGTTTGCTGGTCTTGTTTTCTGTTTCTGTTTTTTCAACTGTTGGATTTCTCAGTGCTCTTATACACCAATGTAAACAAATAGTCTCCAAGAGATAATATATCCAGTAGCATAGCTCAGACTTGTTCATCAGACCATGTCTAGCTTATCAGCGGATGGAACTTCCCAGGACTGAGCTCATGAATGCAACACTGGATAATTCCTGGGGGTTACTTGCCAGAAGCTGCTTGCCTTGCTTCTATTTGCTGCAAAACACCTGATATGGGAAGGTAAAACTGATTTATCTTCTAGGATGGGGTTGAGGACAGAAGACCACACAGGAATGTGCTTCTTGGAATTCTTTGAATAACTGTGTCTCCAAAACTTCTCCACTTACTCGATAGTGCCTAAAATCCTCTCAGAGACAAATTGAGTTTTACACAGATAGAGTTTATGCCTATACTGAATAGTTACACCATACTACACATTTTATACAAATTTATATACATTATCTAATTTAACCTCACAGGACTCACAAAAAGGGTTGTACATATTGTGTAGTAGATAACATTCATTTTTCTACCTGAAACATACTTACTCTTTTTCCCATGTAATGTATAGTTACACTGAGGTCCAGGGAGTATAAGTACAGAATGGCTAAAAGCATATGGACTGGGATTCAAACCTAGCTCTCTTTCTTTTTATGTCCAAAACATAATTTATATTCTTTTTCTGTTTTGTTGTCATTGTCTTTATTTTTTTTGTTTGTTTGCTTGTTTTTTAATCAGGCTGATCTCAATAAATAGTCAGTTTGTAAATGTAACCCTTGGGACTAATTCAGAATTCAGCTTTAATAACTTCTTGTCCAGTTGAGGAACAACGAAAGTTATTAACATTAATGAAATTTGTATCAGTCTTTCATCTCTCCGTTATAAATCAGCCCCTAATTCAGAGGATTAAAAACACAAACTGTCGTATCTACTCACAGCACTTCTGCCGTTTTCCCTCAGTATACTTACATGACCGCTGTCATCTGATGGTTCAACTGGGGATGGAGGTCTAACTCAGCCTCACTCACATCTGATGATGGCTGTTGGCTCACAACTGGACCTGCTCTGTTCAATAGACAAACATGGTATTCTTAACATGATGGAGGTAGCACATTCAGAATTCTTGAGACCAAGAGCTAGGAACTCTTATGTTATCATTCCCACCAAATTTTATTATGCAAGGCAAGTCCTAAATCCAGCCTGAGTTCAAGGGGCAGAAAATGGACTCCCATTATTGCTGTGAGAAACAGCAAAGTCACCGTGTGCACAAGAATGATTATAGTCATCTTTGCAACCATCCAACCAATTTTAGCAGACATCTCTTAGAACACCTGCTTAAGCAGGTTTTTGAAAGTCTGCTTCCCTATTAATAGCATAGGACTCTGTAACCTTAATCCCCTAACAAGAGCTGCCTAAGCAGGCACTGGAATCCCACTCCAGAGGGAGTCAACTCATTGCTAGAGTTGAGTCAACCAGATTCCTTCCTAAGAATTTCATATTATGAAGCAAATATATAAGTTAATGAGTCAGTGGTTCTAGAAATAAATGTCACTTAGTGCAGCCATTTCTCCTCCATATTCATGGAAATGCAAAGCTTTATCGTTCATTTTTTCATTCAAAAATATTTACAGAACACCTTTTATGTGCTTGGCACTGTGGTAGGCACTGAGCCCATTCAATTCAGAGAGAATAATGAAAGCATGAATACAGGGATGAGAGACTAAGTCCATATGTTTCCAAAGGTACAGCAGCTCTGACTCTGGAACCTACTGAAGCCTGGTTATATATCCTGTCCTTGTTTGCTCCTCAAAGTTGCCTCTGGAACTGGAATGATACAAACTCTTATTTCCCTTTATATGGTAAAGGGATAGATACTTGCATCTAAATGAGCCTGGATTAAGTATTCTATTGAGACAAGCTGCCAGGTACTTTCTATATTGGCAGAAATAATATAACATTGGAACAAATTGTCTACTATTCTGGGACTTTTAAGAATTGATACCTGGTTGACATGGTCATTTGAATTTTGTGACAGCAGGACCTCAAGATGTCAGGCAGATTCTTCTTTATTTTTCTACAAGACACTTCTAAACATGGGAAATCTCTGACTTTCTTACTGGTATGAAACAATTCAGAAGGAAATAAGCTTCTCTTTCTGATAATAATTATTTATTAACATTTCTACTGATTAATTTTTTTATTTTTTTAAAATTATTTATTCAATTTTATTTGTATATTCATGTATTTTAATTTGACCAGAGAGAGACACAAACACACAGAGAGAGAGAGAGAGAGAGAGAGAGAGAAAGAACAGAGGGAAAGTGGGAAGGAAAGTAAGCCACCAGATACGGGACTCGAATCACAGTCGGCCATGTGGCAGTGTCCAGCGCCTTAACCACCACGCCACCTGCTGGTCCCCTCTACTGATTAATTTTTGCATGCTTACTATGGGACAGGCCAATCCAGGCTCTGAAAAAATGTAGACAAATCAGACTGACAAAAGCCCCTGTCTTTATCGAGCTTACAGGCTAGCACATTGTTCCCAAGTTATAAAAAATGAGAAAAACACACAGGTCATTTTAAATCTTTGGGTCTGCTTAGATATAGGGATTTTTTAAATGGGTATTTTCTAGAATAGGTGTTTTCTTATTGAGAAATCCAATGGCCAACATTACAAACTAACAATATCTAGTCCTTAAACACTGAAGAATGTACAAATTCGGTAGAAAGTGGAAAGCAACAACAATGATATTAAAGAGAATCCATGGGTGTTGATATAATTGTTTCTATGAAATAATTCATTGACTCATTCTCTAGCAAGGTCTAGGCTATACTTCTGACTGGAGAAATGCTGAACTGCCCTTTGTATTACAACAGAGCTCATAAGGTTAGGGCATGATATATAATAAAACAGAATTTGGGGCATTGTAACTCATCATATGAATACTAAGAGCCTGATTTTATCTTATTAATCCAGGGCTATCTTTGTTTCCTATCTTGAAATTATCATTACTAATACAGATTTCAATCAGTTGCCCCTTCTGTCTCACGGAGGAAAAAGGATTTATTTAGTTTTAATTAAAAAAAAATAAGAATGTCAAACATTATTTGAGTTATTTTTACAAGGAAGAAGCTTTGAATTTTAAAAAAAAGTATTTTCTGGGGCCAGTAGAAGATGAAATGGTTACGTTGCTAGACTCCCACATAGTTGATCACAGTTCAAGTGGTGGACCCAGTGACTTTAAACTCACGCTGGGCACATGTGTGTAGAGGGTAGAATGGAGGAGAGGAGAAGGGACTGCAGCATGGCCATCCCCCAACCCAGGGGATTGATTTCTTGTTTTCTGCCTCTCTGTCTCTCTCTGATGTGAACACATGCCCTGTAGCAAAAATCTCTCTCTCTCTCTCAAAAAAAAAAGGATTTTCTTTCTTTTGCAATACTCATCTGTTTTTCCTTAAGAAGCTAGATTTGTATTTAATGTATTTTCTAAATAGCGTATGTACCTAGCTAATATATTCACAAAAGGAGTTGTAATTATATAAATATTTAATATTATATATGAATATTAAATTGTTTGTCATAAAAAATCTCATCTCTCTAAGATATGGCAGGCACTTCAATAGTAGAATATGGGATTATAGATTATAGATAGATGATGGACACATATAAATATAGATAGAGACAGAGATAGATGGAAATATAGACATACTGAGTGATGCACTTGCAGTATTTTCAGTCTGGGAAATCATTATCTTTTTGTGGGATCTTCAAAGGCTTAATTGGAACAGTTGAAGTTGTACCTATACTTGGGACCATTCCTTTTCCCCAAGCCCCTAAAACATGTCTGCACAGTTGGGTAAGTCCATTAAAGACATTGTACAGATAAAGCATCATGTACTAACAAAAAGAAAAGAGGTGACATAGTATAGAAACTAAGACTATAGCTCTGAAAGCTACATGGACAGGTTCAGATCCAACGTTGATCATTTAACAGTCATATGACCTCAAACAAAGTGCTTAACATCTTTAAACCTCAACTTTTCTCATCTGATATATAGCCAACCCAATATTTTCTAGTTCATCATATAGTAAGAAATGAAAACATAATTGAAGCAAAGCACAATCACACAGAGCAAAGCACTGTTGTTGCTATGGCAAGATAATAGAATAATCACGGGGAGCAAGGGGCTATAAATGAGTAGGACATAGACTTGTGGAATCCTAAAGTAGGAAAGGATTTTACCAATAAGTTCTTCCTAGTTCTTTATATTATGAACAGGCAATTAAAGGCCTAGAGAGGTTAAACGACTCACCACTACTAACCAAGGAAGCTGACAGAGCCAAAACTTATACATGGATCTATAATCAGAGATAATATGTTCGCAGTGAGTCTTTTCTTTTATTTTTCTTTCTCATAACTAAAGAAAATCTCTGTGATAGTTATAGTCAGATTATATGAGTAGTTTTAGCAGTACCCACTATCCAAGGAGTTACCTAAAACTCCACCACTTAAAGGTAGCTTTGTCAAAAAGAGCAAATTTTGTATCATTAGGATAAAAGAGGGTGAAATGCTTGAAGAACAGACTTTATCCCTGACTCTATTAACTCTATTTGTATGCTCTCAAAAGGAAATTCTCTTGGGCAGATAAGAAGTTGGCATGCTCAAAGGTAATACATAAATTTTCATGTTCAATCGTCAGGACTTGAGCAGGCTTGTCTACAATGCAGCCCATACCATCCCCCACCTCTCCACTTCTGTGCATTACTCATGGCTCTGAGCAGCACAGGAGGGCAGTGCTCATTGTTCAGGGTACAAATTCATCATCTGAGGGGGCTGTTCTGAATGGAAATCTACCCTCTTCCATCCTACCATATATTCCCACTCAAGATGTCTCATGAAAAGTGAAGCAATTGAGGGACGGGGTATTGGAGGAAGGAGTATCTATCACTGCACTGCATGGGCACCTGAGACTTCCTAGTGGACCAGGATGCCATGCTCCTTGTACTGAGCATATGTACCCTATAAGTAGATGCTTTAAAAAACTGCATTCATAACTTTCCCAGGTGATGCTCTCAGCAAATCTAGAAAGAGACAGTAATAGCAGATCAGTAATGCTGCAATGATCACCTATTTGGTTCTATGGGTATGTCTTCCCAAGGCCTCTGATAGAGAAATGATTTTTAATATCGTCTAGATTTTGGGCCAGGAGAATCCAAAGAAGGGTATTTTATTAAGTAGGCCATTTAAAATTCAAAGCAGGCCATTTACTAGCATGACTTAACTAGCTGGGGCTGTTTTTAGCTTTGTAGGCCCCAAGTGTCTGGATTCATAGAAAAGAAAGAGAAACGGCATAGATTATTTGCTTCTGATGTGCCAGAAATTATATGTATTTCGTTTTTCTCAATTATTTTTTTAAAGAATTATTTTATTTAACTTTATTATTACTATTGTTTTGTTGTTGTTGTTGTTGTTTTTGTTTTTTTCCAGTTTGGTCAGAGAGAGAGGGAAAGTTACAAAGCAAGTCACCAGATCTGGGCCTTGAACATAGTTGGCCATGTGGGAGTTCAAAGCCTTTAACCACCACGCCACCTGCTGGCCCCTGTCTTAATTCTTACCTTGAGGAATATTAATGACTTTAAGTTGCAGAGGTCAAATGATGCTACTTTCAATATTAGTCATAATATTCTTTTTTTGGAGAGGTTTTTGCTATAGGGCACATGCACTCACCAGAAAGACAGAGGGAGACAGAGAGACAGAAAGCGAGAAATCACACCCCAGAGGGGATGGCCATGCCACAATCCCTTCTCCGTTCTCCTCTTAGGATCTTGGGCACGCATGCACACATGCCTGGCATGAGTTTAAGCCACCGGGTCGGGGACTCAAACTGCAGTCGACTACATGGGAGTCCAGCGACTTAGCCAACACACCAACTGCTGGTCCCAGTCATAATATTCTAACATAATTGAAAGATAAAACGGCCCAAAAAATTTGAATCAAAGCCCTGACCCTTATGCATATTGGCAAACATCATCTGAAACAAATTGCTATGAATGGACAGATGGACTTCATGTTGTTTCCATCCAGTTCTTCTTTTCTTTGTTTTTCAGTTCTCTTTATCATTTAGAATACCTAAGCCAAATAAATTTTTCTTTGTTTTTCTCACTTTAAAAAATTTACATTTGGGAACCAGCAGTTAGTGTAATGGCTATGTCGCTGGACTCCCACGTAGTCGACCGCAGTTCGTGTCCCGGACCCGGTGGCTTAAAACTCACGCTGGGCGCGTGTGCATGCGTGCCCAAGATCCCGAGAGGAGAATGGAGGAGAAGGGATTGCGGCATGACCATCCCCCCTGGGGGGTGATTTCTCGCTTTCTGTCTCTATGTCTCTCTCTGTCTGTCTGGCAAGCGCACACGCCCTATAGCAAAAACCTCTCCAAAAAAAAAAAAAAATTTACATTTAATCATTATACAGTTTTACCGTGTAAAATATGGTTTTTCAAAGCATATATGTATTGTATGTCAATCAAGTCAAAAATATTACCATATATCATCTTCAATAGATAATATTTCATAATTATTTCTGTTAAGAGTTTTTTGTTGTTGTTTTTATAAGCCTCTCTCTCCCACCCCCTACCCTCTACCCCATCCTATACAATCTCTGGTATCTACATTTGCCATCTCTGTTATTATAACTTCCAATCTTTCAGTTTCTGCTACCAAGTGTAGGAATTTGGTATGTATTGAGCAGGGCCATACAATGCCTGTCTTTCATTGTCTGGCTTGCTTCACTTAGCTAAAGCATTTTTGTTTGTGGCTACTTACAGCCTTTTGTGAACAAGACTATAGCCTGGAAAACGCTTATTTTACTTGATGTATAAAATTAAGGAACTTGGCATCTTTAATCTCAAGTAGAGACCTTGTTGATGCTGTTCATCACAGAGTAGCTAAGGAGACAAGTACTCCCACCCCTCTGGAGAGGTGTCAGCAACCTCTTAACCAATCTCTTTCTGATATTCGTTGCCATGGTGTTAGAAGGCAGTGGCCTAAAGAATTATAATACTGGGGCTCCTAAGAAAGCTTTGTGAAATATACTGTTTTTTAATCAATCTTAAACTAGCCAGGGTCCTTGTCTAATTTTTAAGGTCTGATATATGCAATATCAATGTTATTAATAAATCTTTTAAAATCTCTTTAAAATATTTCAAAGTTTCCTTAATGATCTCTGCTGTCTTATCTTTGTGAAGGTTCTCAAAAATCTTGGTTATGATCTTTGTATCTCTAGCTCTCTCTTCTATTTCTCTCCCTCTTCCCCCTCCTTTCTTTCTCTCTTTTACACATATTAAACTATAATATACAGTACTGAGTTCCAAAGGAAGAGCTCCTGGTATTATTTCAACATACAAATTTTTGGAGAAAACAAATCTGACTATAACATTCTACTGATGGCCTCCCAATTTCATATTTTTCTAATAAAAAATACATTCATGCCATCCCAGTAGCCCCCAAAGTCTTAACTCAGTCCAGAATCAACTAAAAAATATTTTTTCATTTTTTTCTTTATTTTTAATTTAATTTAATTTTATACAGTCAATCACATTATTTAGTTTACAAAGTGAATATTTTAACATGTGAACATTTCTCCCTAGTCCAGTTGACTAAACTATAATATATCTTTAACAGAAATTGGCACCTTTCTTTGTCCCATTACTGCTTTTCCTCCCCATTTTTATTCTAATTGTTGTTCCTCTGTGACTGAAAAATGATTGACTAAAAGATATAAAAACACAGTAAATGAATGTAAATACAGATATAGTGTGTATCAACTAAAAATTCTGAAGAACAGAGATTCATTAAAATATCATCTAAAACAAATATGGGTGAAACTCAAAGTACATTTCATTCTGAGGCAAATTTTCTTCCATTATATAGCCTGTGAAATCACAGAAGTTACATGCTTTCAAAACACAATGTTTGTACTAGCGTAGGAAAGACATTTCTATCCCAAAAAGAGGAAGAGAAAAGGAGAAACAGTTAACAGGTCATAAGTCCCAAACCCAATAAGGCAAACATTAAGTTTTAAGGCATAGGAATAATGTTCCTAGACCTAGACATCACCTTCAGGACACTTCGGGGTGGAAATTGGGCTCCCAAGTTTCCAAGCACATGGCCAGCAATCCAGAAGCTAGAATGTATGGAATGGAAATTGAACTTGTTCTGCCCTCAAAGTGCTTGCATGCAGGTCACATGATAAGAAAAGCATCCTCAATTGTCTCCCAAAGCATTCAAAGCCAGTCTTCCACTGTCTTGAGAATAGCACTAGACTTCCTCCATACCATGTAAGTCTTCCTCTCAGATAGTCACTGGGCCACATCCTTTGTGTTCTCTCCCAAACACATTTTCTCATTTCTTTCAATATTGATAGGCTAAAAATGTTCCAAAAATTTTAGTTCTGTTTTCCTTTGAACTAAAAGTTCCACCTTTAGTAAATGAATGTAAATACAGATATAGTGTGTATCAACTAAAAATTCTGAAGAACAGAGATTCATTAAAATATCATCTAAAACAAATATGGGTGAAACTCAAAGTACATTTCATTCTGAGGCAAATTTTCTTCCATTATATAGCCTGTGAAATCACAGAAGTTACATGCTTTCAAAACACAATGTTTGTACTAGCGTAGGAAAGACATTTCTATCCCAAAAAGAGGAAGAGAAAAGGAGAAACAGTTAACAGGTCATAAGTCCCAAACCCAATAAGGCAAACATTAAGTTTTAAGGCATAGGAATAATGTTCCTAGACCTAGACATCACCTTCAGGACACTTCGGGGTGGAAATTGGGCTCCCAAGTTTCCAAGCACATGGCCAGCAATCCAGAAGCTAGAATGTATGGAATGGAAATTGAACTTGTTCTGCCCTCAAAGTGCTTGCATGCAGGTCACATGATAAGAAAAGCATCCTCAATTGTCTCCCAAAGCATTCAAAGCCAGTCTTCCACTGTCTTGAGAATAGCACTAGACTTCCTCCATACCATGTAAGTCTTCCTCTCAGATAGTCACTGGGCCACATCCTTTGTGTTCTCTCCCAAACACATTTTCTCATTTCTTTCAATATTGATAGGCTAAAAATGTTCCAAAAATTTTAGTTCTGTTTTCCTTTGAACTAAAAGTTCCACCTTTAAGTCGTTTTTCTCTTCTTGAATTTTACTATAAGCATTTGACAAAAGACAAATGGCACCTTCAACACTATACTTAGACATTTCTTTCATCAGATATTCTATTTTATTGTTTACAGCTCTACCTTCCACATAACACTAGGATACAAACACAGCTCAGCCATGTATTTTGCAACCATATAGTGAAGCCTCACCTTTCCTCCAGTTGCCAATAATATATTCCTTGTCCTTATGGAGATCTCAACAGAACAGTCTTTGCCATGCATATTTCTAACATCATTCTCTTTATGACCACTTAAGTAATCTCTAAGAAGGTTGAAGTTTTCTCTATAGGTATCCTCTTTTGAGCCCTCATCACAATTGCTTTTTGAGGACCAGCAGTTAGCGTAATAGCTATGTTGCTGGACTCTCATGTAGTCAACCGTAGTTCGAGTCCCAGACCAGGTGGCTTAAACTCACGCCGGGCATGTGTATGTGCGTGCCCAAGATCCCAAGAGGAGAATAGAGGAGAAGGGATTGCAGCATGGCCATGTTCACTAGGGGGTGATTTCTCGCTTTCTGTCTCTCTGTCTCTCTCTGTCTTTCTGGCAACCGCATGCACCCTACAGCAAAAACCTATCCAAAAAAAAAAAAAAAAAAA
>NW_006204388.1:2744607-2784868 GCF_000334495.1 Tupaia belangeri chinensis
AAACAATCAAAAAAAAAAAAAAAAAAAAAGAAGAAGAAGAAAGAAAGAAAAGAAAAGAATTGCAAAGAATTGCTCTTTGTAGTTCACTTATATCAGTATAGGCTTTTTCAATAAAGCACTACAGCTTCTGCCCATTACCCAGTGTCAATGACACTTTCAGAGTTTTAGATATTTGTCACAGCAACAATCACCACATATACACTCCTTAGTATGATTTCTATTTTAGTCCATTCGTGTTACAGTAATAAAATACTACAGGCATGGTAGTTTATAAACAATAGAAATTCATTTGTCACAGTTTTGGAGGATGGGACTCCAAGGTCAAGGGGCTAACAGATTCAGGTTCCTTTGAAGACCCTTCTCCTGCTTCATTGATGACAACTTGTTGATGGGTCTTCACCTGGTGGAAAAGTCAAATGAGCTCCCTCAGTCCTGTTTTATAAGGGCACTAACACCATTTATGGGAGTTCAGCCCTCATCAACTAATAATCACTGTTAAGTCCTCATTTCCTAATTTCATTGCATTGGCAATTAAGTTTCACCATAGAAACATGAGGAACGAGGAAACAAACATTCTGAACATAGCACCATTCTTAAACATTTAAGGGACAAGTGGCTTACACAAAGCTGGAATTAGCTGACAAGTTTCGTTCCCTGAGGGTAGTTCTATAACCTGTATTTACTGCAGTTTTTGTTGCCTTTTTCTCAGAGGACCATTAGCACATACTTATTTTGAACATATTTTGTGTGGAGAGATGAGACTCATAAAGGGAATTATTGGTGAATGAGTGGTAGATGCTAAGATTAAACTGCCCCATAGGTAGTCCTTAGCTTTGTTCATTGTAAACTGTTAACAGAGGTGGTATGGTGGCCTAAAACTGTGGCTTATAAATGCCCAGCAATTAGTTCACTATAAAGAATCACCTGGGATCTGGTAAAAATATAAATTTCAGGTGCTATACTGGAAATTTTTATTTAGTAGCTCTAAATCTATGCATTTTATTTATTTTTAAAGAATTACTTACTTATTTATATATTTTATTGGGAACCAGCAGTTAGTGTAATGGCTATGTCGCTGGACTCCCACGTAGTCAACCACGGTTTGCGTCCCGGACCCGGTGGCTTAAAACTCACGCCGGGCGCATGTGCGTGCGTGCCCAAGATCCTGAGAGGAGAATGGAGGAGAAGGGATTGTGGCGTGACCATCCCCCCTGGGGGGTGATTTCTCGCTTTCTGTCTCTATGTCTCTCTCTGTCTGTCTGGCGAGTGCACACACCCTATAGGAAAACCTCTCCAAAAAAAGAAAAGAATTATTTTATTTAATCATATTTATTTACTTACTTATTTATATATTTAAATTTGACCAGAGAGGCACAGAGTGAGATAGGGGTAGGAGAAAATAAGTAAGCTACCAGGTCCAGGGCTCTAACCGTGGTCGGCCATGTGGGAGTCCAGCGCCCTTAACAACCATGCCACCTGCCAGCCCTACATATTTTATTTTTAACAAGTATTTTGTATGACATCATCCAAACATATTTTAGAAAAAAATTATTTAAATGATGACATGGCTTTTTTATGGTCCCTACTTCACCCTTGTTCTGGTGAGTGCATCAATATATAAATATTTCTTTATGTAATTGTCTTATCTTTCTTCAAATACTTTCTCTAGAAATAGACCAGAAAGGCCTATATAAGGAGAGCAAATACCATTACATGAATGAAAACATTTTCAAAATACCAGGGGATCAATAAGACAAATGCCCAAATAGGCCAGCAAATGTACTAATTACCCAATGTTCCCAATAAACAAATGACCTCTGGACACAGTATCTAGCTAAACGGGTTACATATTTCTTGCCTTCTCAAAGCCCTTAGGAGCAATTGTGTGTAACCTTTTCACTAGTAAACAGCTGTGTTTTTCCCTCCCTTGGGTTTTCTCCATCAAAACATTATTCCAGGATCACTTCTACACAAAGGAAATTTCACCTTGACAACCAGAAGGAGCACAAGCTGTGACTGGAACTGTAAAAATCATTTCAGCAAAACCCATAAAACCCCCCAATCTTTGACCTTCCATTTCTTTTATACCAGTTTCAATGTGGCTAAATTTCATCGGTTGTAGGACTTTTTCTGGAAATAGTGATCACAAGGTATCCCAATAAACACAACATAAAATAAAAGTATAGATGCTCTGTTTGAAGCAATGGGTAGTGGGCACAAAGTCGACCTATTCCCCTTAAGAGACAATATTGATATACCATTTAAAAATTATTCTGGTTATTTCACAATATGAAAGAAACTGACAAATCTATTAGCCCCAACACATATCTATTTTCCTCCTACCAAAAAGAAACCACATGTCTAACAACATTGTTACCAGCATCCACCATTTTTTCACTTCTAGATAGTCTTAAGCAAAACTGTCCATCCATACTTCCTATTTCTCCACTTCTTTTTAAGGTTTCTAAGCCTTTGTAGCAACAATGCAGAGAGGTACTGTTTTAGTGTGCTTTTTTGTCATTAACAAGTGAATACCACATTGGACAATTTATTTTTAAAAATAGTTTTCTTTACCTCGTGATTTTGGAGGCTCAAGGTCAAGGGGTACATTTGGTGAAGATCTTTCTGTTGATATTGGATCTCTGACGTCTTGACATCACTCAGGTCAACACATGGTAAGAGTCTGCATATACCATATATGCAGACTCTTATCATGTGTCTCTGTGTCCTTATAAACTCACCATGATTCAATTAACAGGGCACTCCCCTTTGTCCCCCGATGACTTTATCTAATCCTCATTACCCTTCGAAGGTCTTACCTTTCAATACCATAGTCAGATTAATCTTTCACCCTCTTGACTCCATCACAACCAAATTTCAACACATGAATTTTGGAGAAACACATTCAAACCATAGCATTCTACCCCCGAATCCCCAAATTCATATACTCTCATTTATAAAATATAGCTATTTCATCCCAATGGTCCAAAGGTCTTAACTCTTTCCAATGCTAACTAAAAACTTTGAAGTCCAGCTGTGATCCTGTAAAACTGAAACAAATTATATGCTCACTAAATAAAGTGATGCATTAGGGTTGATATATTCATAACACAAGAAGAAATGAGTAATGGTTCCTAGCAAAACCAAAACCCAAGACGGCAGTCATTAAAATTTAAAACACACGTTCCTGAATGCATTGGTGCAAACAACCTTGGCCCTGATTTTGATGTACTCAGTCCACACTTTAGCTTTCTAGGTTTAAGATCTTTTGCCTGTAGTTCTCCTAGACTGGTACTGAATGCTGGTAGCATCACAGTGCTAGAATCTTAAGAGCAGCTCCAGCATTGTGGCTCAATGGGAACTTTATAACTGGACTAACCCCACAGTACTGCTTGGCATGCCCGGAAGGAGGCCTCTACATGCCTCTAGCCCTGGAACAAGTCTCTGCCAAGGCACGCCAGGTTGTCCAAGATAGTCTTTGAAATGTAAACATAAGCAGTGATGTTTCCAGAGTTTTTGCATTCTGTGCATCTGTACAATTACCAAGACATGCAAGCTACCAAGTTCTCCAGTTTTTTTTTTTTTTTGAGAGGTTTTTTTCACTATAGGGCGCGTGCACTCACCAGACAGACAGAGAGAGACAGAGAGACAGAAAGCGAGAAATCACCCCCCAGAGGGGATGGCCACACTGCAATCCCTTCTCCTCCATTCTCCTCTCGGGATCTTGGGCACGCATGCACATGCGCCTGGCATGGTTTTAAGCCACCGGGTCCAGGACGCGAACCGCGGTCGACTATGTAGGAGTCCAGCGACATAGCCATTACGCTAACTGCTGGTTCCCCCAAATTCTCCAGTTTTCAAGTTCTGAAGCAGCAGGTACAGTAGCAATCTTCATGGCAGGACATGTATTTGTGCTAACTTGAACCACAACCAAGGCTGATGAACATTCCACTAGGATGCATGGAGCAGAGACTTGAGGTAATTCAGAGAAGAAAGCCCAGCTTTTGTCTGCCCTCTGATTCTATTCTGGTCTCTGAGTGTTGGGCCTGTGATGGGTGGAGCAGACATGAAGATCTCTGAAATGCCCTTAGTGCCTTTTCCTCCACTACCTTGGTGACTAACCCCTTGTTTCTTTATATCCACACTAATCTCTTTAGCAGTTGGCCACTTGGTCAAACTGTCTTCTAAACATGCCTTTTAATCCTTTATGTGGTTATAAGAAAATGAAGACTATCTTCCTGGAAATTAGAGAATATGTCATCCTTGTTACACCATTGCGAGGAATTTGACTACATTATGCTTATGCCCTAAGGTTTTGTAGAAAGCCAAATATAAGCATGATAAATATGTAGCAAAATAAACTAAGCAAAATATAGAAAGAGATGTGTGGTTGCTCTTAAGTATATAAGATGAGAGAGCAAAAAAGAGGACATGAAGATAAAAATGATAATTGAGAAGGAAACAGGACAAACGTTTTGGAAAATTTATAGTCTAATCCTTCTCTAGATCCTAGGCTTTTCCTAACCTCCAAACTCCTTCATTACCTGGGTCCAAAGCCACTTGCACATTTTAATAGTCATTAAAACCATATCCCACTCTTGGTACCAATATTATGCTTTACTGCATTTTTCTGTCACTAACAACTAAATATAAGTTACTGGGCAATTTATAAAGAATGGAGGTTCATTTAGCTTGTGGTTTTGTAGGCCCAGGGTCAAGGGCCCACATTCTGATGAAAGTTTTCCTGTTGCTGTGGACTCTGCAGAGTCCTGAGGTGGCTCAGGATACCACATGGCAAGAGATTCCCTTTCTGTGCCTCTGTGTTTCTTTCTGCATAAATCCAGTATGGTTTAATCATTTGGTCTCCACCCTGAAAAACATATCTAATCCTAATTACTTCCCAATGACCCCAACTTTCAACACATAGTCAGAGAAAGTGATCACCCTCTTCATCCCATAATATCCAAATTTCAACATATGAAATTCTAGAAAACACATTTAAACCATTAGAGGTATTAATTGATTCCTTTATTTTTTTATTAATTAATTTATTTTTTATTTCATTTTCTTTTATACATTCAATTCCATTATTATTTATCTTACAAAATGGATATTTCAACAGGTGAGCATTTCTCCCTAACACAGTTGATAAAACTACAAAATATCAACAGATAATACCACATTTCTTTGTGACATTAACACTTTGCCTCACTATTTTTCTTCTAAATGTCCTTCCTCAGACCCTCCTCTTGCACACATACTACGTCTGGTATTTACATCTATATACTGTGTTTCTATATCCTTTAGTGAATTAGTTTCAATCATAGAGTGCGGACACTCGGTATATATTAAGTGGGAACATACAATGCCTCTCCTTCATAGCCTGGCTTGCTTCACTCAGCATTAAGTCTCTTTAAAATTATATACCTCCCCTTCATAGCCTGGCTTGCTTCATTCAGCATTAAGTCTCTTTAAGATTATATAATTTTCCATATCCCTGAGCACTTAAAGACAATTTGAGAAACTTCTTTCTGAACCTTAATTGATACCTTTGCTTGGTTATTTAATGATAAATCTAACTTTTGCCACATTTTTAAGGCCCTACAATCAGTACCTAAATCAGTGCATCTTAAAATATAATCCCCAGACCAGCAGGACCAACATCAAGTGCTTAAATAAAAATTCCGCAGACTCCACTCCAGACTTCCTGAGTCAAAAGCTATAGAGACAGGGTTCAACACTTGGTGGTGATTCTGGTGCATAATGAAGTTTGAGAACTGCTGCCTGAATCACTTTCTCATGTCTATCATATCTCACTGAGAAAGAGATGCTCTCCCCCGGCACTGAAAACCAACCTTGCCACTATGTTTACCAACACAGATTCAAGTTCTGTGCTATTCTTTTTTTTTTTTTTTAAATTTTTTTTTTTTGGAGAGGTTTTTGCTATAGGGCTCATGCGCTCACCAGACAGACAGAGACAGACAGAGACAGAAAGTGAGAAATCACCCCCCAGGGGGGATGGCCATGTCACAATCCCTTCTCCTCCATTCTCCTCTTGAGATCTTGGGCACACATGCAAACATGCCCGGCGTGAGTTTTAAGCCACTGGGTCCGGGACGCGAACTTCAGTCGACTATGTGGGAATCTAGCAACATAGCCATTACGCTAACTGCTGGTCCCAAGTTCTGTGCTATTCTTTGCATGTTGTTCTTTCTCCCTACACTGCAAGCTCTTTGAGGATGAAAACAGCATTTTATTTGCCTTTACCTTCATATTCCCTCATCTCATATCAGTGCAGTGCTTACTTAGCACATACTATTGCTCAATAGACATGTTTGAATTAATTAAATAGCTTTGTGGCCATTAAAAATGACTCTTCTCTCAAGTCTGAGTTTCCTGTTCTATAGTAGGAAGGACAATCAATAATTGAGCTTTTTACTTTGCAATATTGTAATAACAATCAAGGTTAATGATAAAATAAATATTTAAAATCTTCTGATAAGATAAAAGTATCACACAAATTGAGCTATCATTATTCTACCCTATTAGACTTCAAAGAAAAAAAAGTCACCATTCAAACTGAAAGGAAACAGGACAAAACTTGAAGCCATGTAGTTTACACTTCTTTCCTTTCTGTTTTTAAAATCCTATTTTCTGTCCACCTGATAATTCAAGAAAAAATGTGGACTCCAATATCTGGTGGCTTCATTTTCAGAAAAAATGCTATGGGTTTTTTCAGCTTAAATAAAGACCATGAGGGACCAGCCGATGGAGTAACGGTTATGTCGCTGGACTCCCACATAGTTGACTGCAGTTCGAGTCCCAGACATAATGGCTCAAAACTCACATCAAGCGCGCATATGTGTGTGCCCAAAATCCCAAGAGGAGAATGGAGGTGAAGGGATTGTGGAGTGGCTATCCCTTGAGGGATGATTTCCAACTTTCTGTTTCTCTGGCTTCTCTGGCTTTCCAGTGAGTGCACTCACCATATAGCAAAACTGTCTCAAAAAAAGAAAAAAAAAAAAAAAAAAAAAACTCTGAGCGAGCTCAAAGGACAAAATTTTGTCCTCAAAGTAAACCAGCATAGCAAAGCTCAATGAAAAAAATACTGAAAACTAATCTCCTTTTGAAACACTAAGAGCACATACCACAGACTTTAAGTCATAAATGTAGGCTGGAAATAAAAGGAATAAGTGATTCTGAAGAAAAACTGGAATTTTCTACCAGGTTGTGCAGAGAGGGAGGACCCCCATAACATGATCTTCCTTCCACTGCCTCCAGAGTAGCCAGATCAAAGCGTTGCTAGGGCAGCTCTTCATACAGCTACTCTCTCTAAATAGTTCTGCTGCTGGTAGCAGTCTGAAATAAGGGGATGTGCTGCTTCTTTGATTCAATTCAATTCTCTGAGTATTGATTCTGTTTCTGAAATGTGCTCAGCCAAGGCTGACCTGACTTGAAGCTAGAGAGACTGATTGTCTATATGCTGTGCTTCAAGTAGAGCAAGGAAGGTTTCTGGGTCCTAAATGACCACCTTCTCATTTCTCTTCCCCATGCCACCTGAAACTGCTCTTCACAGCAATAATGCAGCACTCTCTATTTGATTGACACTCATTCCAAAGATTCTACACACAAATTCAGTTATGAGGAACATTTGGGGAAATAATGTAATTTATACTTTCTTTTGGAGATTCTTAATGTTTATTAACAATAAGAATGTCTAGGAATGTCTATGGTAATATAGCTTTCCGGTCTTATCTAACCATAGAATTGTTTTTATTCCTATATTTTCCCCTTGTTTTCAAGTAGTACCTCATAGCATACACATCACAATAGTTTCACTGAAGAAACTCCCATTCTGTACCCAGATTCAAATTTTCCTCCCAACCCAACCATCTTTTTATTAAGTTGAAAAATTGACCAAGTTACCAACTACTAAGTCTCAATATCCAACTCTATAAATGCAGATAATAGTAGTCAGTCTATAGAACAATAAACTTAAATAAGTAAGATAGACAAAGGGGTTAGATATGGTGTTTAATAAAAAATCTCATAAGTGACGATTCTGTTCTTCCCTTTTCCCACAAGCAGAAGTTTCACTCATTAGAGACTCATTTGAGTTAAAAGACATTCATCTTAAAAATTCATATAATTCTTGGAATGGTTAAAGATTGCCTTATTTAGAGTGACTTCACCCCTGCTGCCCCCAAGACATAAATATTTTTATGTATTTCAATACTTTAAGCAACTGCTGAAATGCCACCTTCATGAAGACTCAGCATCTCAAGTTCAAAGTGACTTCTCCATTTTCTTAAATCTCCCATCATGCCCTGTATTAGATATTTAATTCATTTTGCCTAATTTTATAGTTCTCACTACACACCTGCATCTCCTAGACTAGAATATGGGCTATTAATGTATAAGATTATTAAGGTAAGTCTTATACATTATCTATCATAATGCTTGGAACAACAGCAAAATTCAATAAATGCTTGTTGAATGACTTCAAGCTTACCTGAGTTATCTTAACTGGATTACTTTCCTCCCTTCTCCTACCAAAGATCTGTTATGATAAAATAATGGCACCTACTATTATGAGAAGGAGGAGCATATTAGAATATGTGACAATTAGGCTCAGGCTTAACGGAACACTAACAAGAATAGGAATTTTGGAGAAGTAGGAGGCAGTTTAACCTACCATATGTCTGAGATACATGAATAAGAGTATCAATAGTACATTAGATGAACAGAGTACAAGTTATCCAGTGGATGCCTGTCCAGAAAGACATCTTATACCTAGTAGTCTGTTAGATGCATTTGGAACTGCTTTAAATAAATAGAAAGCACAGTTTCTTTCCTTAAAGTGCTTTCATGTAGTTAGGAGATAAGATTTCATACAAATGATAGGGAAGTGGTGAACTGTGTGAGACAAACAAGCATATGCTCTGGCATCGAACCACCCATTGTCCCATCCTACTTATGCCACAACCTAATTGTGTGATGCTGGGTAGGTAATTTAATCGCACTGAGTCTTCATTTCCTCATTTGTAAATTGCTTATAATTATACTGTTTTAGTTTGTTACTGCTGCTATAACAAAATACCTTAAATTGGGTAATTTATAAATAATAGAAATGTATTTCTCACAGTTCTGAAGACTGAGAAATTTAAGATCAAATGTATTTCTCACAGTTCTGAAGACTGAGAAATTTAAATGCAGTTTCTGATAAAGACTCACTTTCTGCTTCTAAGAAGGGCAAAAAAAATGACCAGTGTTCTCTGAGGTCCTTTTTTAAGGGCACTAACTCCATCCATAAAGGTAGAGCCCTCAAAACCTAATTACCTTCCAATGAAGCCACCTCTTAGTACCATTACTTTGGACTTTGGGTTCCAACACATTAATTTTTGAGAGGCACATACAGTCAAACCATAGAAAGTACCTATTTCATATGTTTACTATGAGTATTAAATGAGGTCATCTATCTACCATAACTTCCATATGGTGAGCATTCATCAGCTATCAGGTATTACTGCATATGCATTTTCTTGCAACTATATTTAATAGCATAACCCATATATCCCCTTGTCTCACCTGCCAAGAAGCATAATTATGTAAAAATTACAGAACTCCTTTAAATCACCATGGCCTGAGACTTTTCTCTCTTGACTAATATGACAGATTGTCTTTTCCAGAATCTCTTTCCACCTTACCAGAAATCCCTGGGCATAGGGCTCTCACTAACAATCAGGGCTGCTGCTTGTGGTTGTGTCCCTTCTGCTCTGATGGCTACTGCTTCCACGGTCCCTCCCCTCACAGCTAATGGGTACTGTTGGTTCCGCTGCAGGCCGCCTCTTGACAGCTGACCTCTGGCGTTTGTCTCCCTCTCAGCAAGCAGCAAATCTCTGTTTCTGGAAAGAACAGCTCCTTTGGGCAACATTTTGACAGCAGAGCTGTTGAGCACCTCATGATGGTTTGTGTCATACCACTATCCTCTGCCAAGACCCGCTAGGCAAAAGGGGGAGAGGAGACCCACCGCAGAGTGAGAGCAATGGTGGATTTTGGAAAGAACAAATACACAGACACAGAGACACATAAATACAAAAAAGTGGGGATCTGATGAACTGGAGTTCTCTGATGAAGAACACCACATCCCTGAGCCTTTCCCAGGATTATTCTTTTAGAGGGCAATGGGGCAAGGGTGAAGCAGAAAGTAAAGCTGGGTGTCTTCTATTATCAACAGCAGCTATGGAGCATCTTAGGTCTCTCAGTCTCAATAAGCCCCACCTGGCCTTCTCTGGTTGAACATAATTTCCTTAACCACTGAAGGCTGTGCAGCATTGGTCCAAGCAAGAGATGCTCTGCTTGTCTTTAAAGGTCATTATTATTTAGCTCAGATTTGGCTGCTCCCTACAGTTGTCTTTTTCACAAAATTCCTAACACCAGATAAACAGTTTCAGGGTACCTTCAACCTGCTTCTAGGTCTCGATGTCCAGGAGCCATGGGTAAGAGAGACTGCGGGGGGAATAGAAAGGCCCTGCTTAACAATATTTTTGTTCATGTAATTCACATCATTTTCCCTCACCATTTCTCTTCTTTTTTATGCCTGACCTCCATGACTGGTCAGACTCATGTTCTTACAGACACTGAATGCGGTACTGAAATACAATGTAGTCTTCCCTCAAGGAGCTTTGAGTATGAAACTAGAATACAGAAGAAAATGTAATGGGGATAAGGACTAGTGAAGAATAAACACAGGAAAACAAATACCTAAGTATACAACAAAATCAGTGAAGGAGGACTTTTTAGAAGTATTCCTTTAGCTGATTCCCTTGAAAGGGCTGCAACACTATCACCATAACTGTAGATGCATTTATGGATCATTTACCCTGCACTATGTTGAAAACAACATGAATGATATGGTTTCAGTTTAACACAAACCAGTTGAAGAAGGCGTGGGGCCATTTTATAGGCAAGGAAAGTAGAACATTGAGGAGGTTAAAGAACGTGCCCAGGATGACACACTTAGAACTCAGACCCTGTTGCCATTGACTCCAAACTCCATGCCTGTAACAGCCAGGAATTTTATTCTTGATGCCCTAGAAGAAGGCTTGCTGTAATCAAAGAGATCAAGGATAAGAAAGCCTCTGAGAATTTTATAATTCAGAGGAGTAGTGATGTATAAAATTGCAGATTAGAAATACCTTTTCTATTCAGAAGGTTTATCCCATGTGTACTATAAACAGAGTCAAGAGTCAGAATAATAAACAAACTAAATTTTTATCCACTCTAAATGATGATATAAAAGTATTCAGAAAGAGGGAGAGAAAATTTGTATGAGCATATGGCAACTGGAGGGAAGTGAGAATGCTAAGTTTTATGGTCCATAAGTTCAAACTGCCAAGATAATGTCAAAAACCGAAAGAAAATCCCAAGAAATAATAATATATACATTATTTTAGAAAGATGGTATTAAATAGCGGAATAAATAGCTAAATGTGATTATCCTTGTGAACTGAGAATCAGGTGAGAGTGAAGCTGGAGAACAATGCTCCTGCTTTTTCTTTACAATCTTGGAGTATTAACTGATATTTTAAACATATACTTGGATTACTTACATGATGCTAAATTAAAAACTTAAACAAACAAAAATATATTGTGATTTAATACAGCCCTACAGAAAATTTTAAGAAGCCTGTCCAGAATGTTACTAAATTATCCTTCCTTTTTTCCCATATCTTAGTATTGTTGGTGCTCTGAGTAATGGATTATGAAGAGGAAAGGTTTAGAGATGAAGTTTCCTAAGACCTTAGTACAACTAGCCAAGAAGCAGAGGATTCTAGGACTAGATATGGTCTCTGTCACTACAGATTATTGTATGAATTAGAAGAAAAATGTCTTGTAGATGGCCAGGAAGAAAGCAGCTTCACAAACCTAGGTATGGTGGGGCCTTCATCAATGGCAGAAGAGAGAAAGAGGAATTTAATTTCATGAGATGATATTATGAGTAGAGTTTGCAAACTTTGTGGATAGATACTGATGAGGCAAAGAGTAACTGAAACCAGAATACAGATCCTACAGAAAAGGAGTAGAAGGGAGCTTTCCAGAAGTCAGAGTTGCAGTTTATATGAAGTGCTGAGCAAAAAACCCAATCTATAAAAATAGCCCCTGGAAACAGGGACCAAAAGAGAGGGAGTACAAGTAGAGTTCTGTAACTTAAGAGATTGTACACAGCTATAGACCTTGTGAGCCAATTAAATACTAATCTTCAATTCAATACCAACCATGTTGTGAGACTGGTCCTACTGATTACATATTATCTGTCTCTGTCTCAGAGATCCAGGTACCCACTGGGTCCTGGCCTATAGAAAAGGCTCATCATTCCATACAGTTCGAGGGTATTGAGAAGTTTTCAGGCAGAAGGAAGAAAATGGCAATTACATTTTCATTGTGCTAAATTACAAGAAAGTACTTGATAAAACCAACTGTCAGCAAGTAAAGCATGTACATAATGACCGTGAAATATTGAAACAGTGCAACCTTGTGCTTCTATATTTGGAATAAAGAAAGGATATTTGAAAATATGAAATAAGAGTAAATAACTTATTTCTGTTCAGGTAGGGAGTCTTTATTAAGGTGGAACTCAGTTGGAAATGGGTATTTTTCAACATAAATGTCGAGAATATTTATAAAGCATTCAAGAATCGTTAAAGGTAGACTCTAAAAGGGATAAATCCCAATGACAACTGCAGTTAAAATTCCAGGTCCCAGAGTGGGCAATACACACAGGGAGAATTCACGAAAGAAGGCAGCTTATACAGTCAGTTTCTACCCTGCTATTTGTTATCTTGTTTAAAAACTCAGTTCAGGGGACCAGCAGTTAGCGTAATGGCTATATCGCTGGACTCCCACGTAGTCGACCGCAGTTCGCGTCCCGGACCCAGTGGCTTAAAACTCACGCCGGGTGCATGTGTGTGCATGATTGCGGAGTGACCATCCCCCCTGGGGGGTGATTTCTCGCTTTCTGTCTCTATGTCTCTCTCTGTCTGGTGAGCGCACGCACCCTATAGCGAAAAAAACTCTAAAAAAACAAAACAAAACAAAACAAACAAACAAAAAAAACCAACTCAGTTCATATACAATAGAGGAACTGAAGAGACCCTAGATTAACCTTGTGATGGTACATTGAGATCTATTTCTAACAATGTAGCTAGCCTTCCCGGTCCATAACCATCACTGCTTGTCAATGTGAGAAATCATGCAAGTCCCTAATCTCTGACATACCAAGTGAGCATGAACCAGGAGAGATTATAATGGCCTCGAACAAAGTCAGATCAAACCTACCCAACCAACCAAGGGCAACAGCAGCTCTAATTAAAAGCCATTTGGAGAAAAGAGTTATGGCTGTCTGAGAAGCATGGGAATGTGCAGTGACAGGTTCATGGACTACAAAGATTAGCAGACATTAGACCTTCACAGGACTGCATGAGTTCCTGCTTCTGACCCAAATCCCCATTGGTTGGCTGTGTACTGCAATAGCCTGCTGCCTTCAATAATGCTATTTCTTCTGCTGCTTTTAACTCACCGGGTGCAGTGTCATCACAGAGAGGGAGAGAGAACAAGAAGCTGAAAATATCCTTTTAGAACATCAGCACTGATCAGGACAGATATTTTTAGTAAGCGATTGTCTGTCAAATCTGAGTCACGTGGCATGCCACTTTAATGATCTGAGAGTTTGCAAGTCCCTGAAAAGTGACAGCTGCAAATGAGAATTTAGGAGGTTCCACCAGGCAAGCAGAACATTGATCAAATCTATTGGCAGGCGCCCTAATCAAAGCAAAGTGCCGGTGGAGATGCCTGGCTGAAAACCCTCCTCTAGGTGATGAAGTATTTTCTGGCCAGGCATTTTCAGTGTTAATGTTTAAGAGCTGTTGCTATGAGCCTGGTAATGTCTTCAACAGCCTGTCACATTTTCACTGTTTACTACGTTTAAAATATTTTTCTTCCTTATAAATATGTGATGGGATAACATTTCAAAAATAGACAAAATGTGAATTGCTGCACATTATGTTCTCTATGAAATTTTAAATGGAAGTTCTTGGTTCATCTGTCCTCATTTGTCATTGACAGGTTGCAGTGAGAATCAAAGGAGGTGCCCATTCTCCCTAGTCCCATTCCTCCATGCCACAGGCTCCCTGCACATGTAACTGGCCATTCATGGCCAAGAGATCTTTTGCCCTGCCTCCATATTATCCATGGAGAAACCTAGAGTATCCATGGAGAATCTGCCAAAGGCTGGTTCTCTTTGGTGTGGATACAGTTGAAAAGTCTCTTGAAGAAGGCTACGTAAAGGAATGAACAGTTTGGGGTACAAAGTTCTGTCACATCTGTTTTCCTCAAAGTCATTAAAATCAGGCTAGAATCATAATAGTGAATTGGTAATGTAATATATTTGAACTTATCCTTCCTCTTGTTCTATTCTCTACAATGACTATTGGTTTCTGGCTTTTGTTTGTTTATCTTTGGGTTTCAGTCTGCTCACAACCATGCCAATTCCATTTTAGAGTTTGACCAGCTTTCTTTCACTCTCTTCAGACATTCTCTTGCTTTGCTGAATTATGAGGAGTGCTGCCCAGCATTCTGCTTTCCATGTTATCCCCTCATAATTCTTTGTGTCAATTCCTCTTCAGAATTCCCATTACTGACCCACACTACCCAGGAACTCTGCTAAATCTATTAGGCTAAAACATGAACTTTCTAAACTCTTATTGCATTATTTCTTGCATTTACAAAATGCTTCCCTGCTCACAACCATATCAGTATGATGTATTTGCTCACAATTGAAATACAATTATATAGCATTTTCAACAATGAACTTGTTCATGAGTTCTCTATACAATTATTTTCAGGAAAAAAAAATGATAGTCATCTATCCCATTAATTGCCAGCACTCCTAGGAATGGCTAAAATATTAGGTAAGCACTCTTAAAGTAAATCTATGTTAGAAAATATAATTAATAGAAGTGCTACTGAGCACAGTTATCAATATTCTTTAGATAGATTGAATTTAGTTGCTGAGAGTTCTGATAATTCCCTGACGAGAACAATAATCACCTGACCTGCAAATACTTAGTATCACCTGACTAGAAATTTGATATCTACTCGTTTTTGGTTTCCCATGATTCTAATACAAATGTTAAATTCTTTTCTTTGCCAGATATATGAGTGAAAGAATCTTGGTAGGGGTATTTAATGTAATTTTTTTCCCACAAAGGAACATATATTAAACTTAGATGCCTGACAGAAAATCTTTCCTGATTACAACACCTTCCTCCTTTCTCAGCACAGATACTTCTTAGCTCAAAGAACATTAGTCACAATGTTCAGAGAAATTTTTCTATTGAATCACAGTAGCCACATTATTATCAAGATATCAGTGCAACAGGTATCCCTGATGATTCCTCATCTTCACTTCATTGCAGAACATTGAGCCAACTTTGAGCCTTTCCCCTTTACATTTTTTTGAGCCTCAACAATTTCTTAAGTCTCATCTGTTACTCATCCCTAAATCTCCCCATATACCCAACCTTGATTCCAAGAAGGCATGAAATTCTGCTTTATTCCACATATCTATTGACCTGCAGTCCTCACCTTATTTTTCCCATTCTGTCTCTACAGTGCCAGAATACTGTTTTTCCATTAGAAAGGGGAGATTTCAGTTGGTTTCCCTATTAGTTAACCATCTTAGGCAGCTCTAGAATACCTCCGTTCTCTCATAAAGAGCCATTTTTGGCTGCCCCTGGGCCACTGTTTTTCAATACCTTCTTCCTTCATCTTACCTTCTCTTCACAACCTACCACCATGATGTGTTGCCTTACCCTAAAGAGCATCTGTCATTTCTGCATCCATCTTAGTAAACCAGGATTTTGAAGATCCACCTGAAAAATCAGAGTTACATATGAGTAGTTCTAAAAACATAATGATCGTTTTGAGGAGAATATAAAATGGAGGAAGAAGAAGAAAGCCTTTAGCAAAGAACCAATGTAGCTAATTAAGTGGTGAGGAAAAATTCCAATAATCTGACGTGTATCTATTAATACCATAACTCATCTTATAACTTTTCAGCTATCTCTTCAACTGTTATTCAATGATGCCAAACCACTAATAGTTTTTTTTAATGTGCTTCTTTGTGTTTTGAATATAGATTTTCAAGCAGAATTTCTATCCCTGCCTTCACAACATATTTTCTTTGTTATATTTTTGACCTCTTGATAAGCCTCCATATCTTTGAATACTCAGCACAAATGTCACCTGTACTTTCTGTTTAAGCCAACTATTTCTAATTCCCAAACACCTGGCATATCCCTTTCCAAGACAACACTTGTCTCACTCTACTGAAGTAACCTGTTCCTTTTCCCACTAAAGTGTGAGTTTCTTGAGGATATAACTTCGTCATTACACCCAAGCTTTTGGTAGAATACATGACACGGAGCATGAGCTCAATAAACAAAGTCTTCAAAGAATATTTTCAGTGGACATTGGTCCATAAGACTCCTTCAGCTTCCCTTTTACTCTTCTACTAAGTTACTTTTGAAACTTTCTAAAGGTAATGTCAGTCTGGGCTGCTATACCAAAATATCTTAGGGTAGGTGACTCATCAACAACAGAACTTTATTCTTCATAGTTCTGGAGGCCAGGAGGCAGAGAGTGTGGTATCAGCATGGTCAGGTCTGATAAGGACCTTCTAGTTTGCAAACAGCTGACTTTTCTTAGTTTGAACACATGGCAGAAAGAGAATGAGGTAGCTCTCTAGTCTTTTCTGATGTGGGCACTAATCTCACTTGTAAGGTCCTACCCTTGTGACCTAAATATCTCCCAAAAGCCCCTCATGACGTCACATTGGGAGTTGGACTTTTAACATATGAATCTGAGGGGTGGGGAGAACACACACGTGCAGTATATAACTAAAGCTAGTAATGCCATATGACCTTGGATATCTGAAAAGGAGAATTAATTAGGACAATGGTGGAACTACTAAGTTAAATACAAATTGAGTTATAAGGATCATGAAAGGAAAGTATATATGTCTTCTTTCATATTTTGCTACAAAAAACTCTCTTGGTCACTATAGCCCTGATTACTGCTCTCTCCTTCCATTTTACTTCCCTTTTAATGAGAGCATCCTCTTTTCAATCTTTCTGTCCCTGAATCCCATGTACTTCCACATGTCAGTAGTGCTATACCAAGTTGAAAAAAGACATATCCAGTTAATTTCTTTGAAAGGAGATAAAAATATTGGTAAACATGTGAGCTCATATCTTTCTCTTTCTAAGGTAAGCTTGGTATGGTCAGAGTCTTGATGTTTTTGCCTGGTGGATTTATGGGGCAGCTTATCACGAAAGGTTGAACTCTTTCCAGAGAGATAATATTCAGTAAATTGGCCTAATGGCCAACTTAGGATAGAAGTAGCATCAGCATATGTAAAATATCTTTGCAAAAGGAAAAAACAAAAAAGAATACACAGCTGGATGGAAGGAGAAAATGCCCAATAAGAATTCAAATTTTCCATTCTCTTTTATGGAACAAATTTGTGTTATACAAGTCTTCATAGTAGGAACATAGTTGGTACCTCCAGCAAAGCCTGGGAGGTCTTTGTTCTTCATATTTAAAAAAGTAGCCCCTGAAAATCCAACATCCATCTCAAGCAATTGCAATTGGTAAGAATAAAAACACATGATAAAAAAAAAATTTTTTAACATAGGTTTTTCAAATAAGAAGGCCCCACATTGCAGAGACGATCTTTCTTGTCTGGTAGTGACACAAGAGCATTCAGAGAGAGTTGAACGGATGGATATGGATGGAGTCTCTTGTAGGTCAAAATGGTAGCATTGCCTTGAATGAGAACTTCGTCTTCAACTGTTCCCATGGCATTTGCAAACTACCAGTGACAGCTTTTAAATGACTCTGCTAAGGATGCCGATTGCTGGACATTCTTTTCACTATGAAAGGTCATGCAGGGTGATTTAAAGGATGTTTCCATGACTGCAAACATTTTCTTGAAAAATAGGCACATTGCACTGATTGTTTTTTACTTCAGGGATGAAAAGAAATAGTGAGATGTGGAGAAAAAAACAGTCCCCATCAAGGCTTGTTTTATTTAATGCAAAAGGACCAAAATAGTTCAAGGTTTCTAAGCAATTTCTAGATTTCCAACTAAGTAGGAGAGTCAGTATTGTTATTCTAGCCTCCAACTCAAATTAGTCAAGTTATACAAACTCAAAATTATGGGGCCATCAAGTGGCCTAGAGGTTAAAGTACTGGACTCCCAGGTGGCAGATAGCGTTTCAAATCCCTGACGTATTACCTTGAAAATTATGCTGGGGATGTGTGTGTACATGCCCCAAATTCCAGGAAGAGAATGGAGAAGGGACTAGGGCATAGCTGTCCTACTAGAGGTGTGATTTCTAACTTTCCCTCTCACTGCCTCTTTGTCTATCTCCAGCAAGTGCACACACCCTATGGCAAAAACTTTACACACACACACACACACACACACACACACACACACACAATACTGAAAGCTAATTTTAGAACAGAAGGCTCTTGAAAAATTTATTAATCTGCAAATCTTAATTTTACATATGAGGAAACTGAGGAACCAAGAGGTTATGACTTTTCCAAGAAAATGAGAAGAACTAGAACACACATTTTCTAATGCTAATTGCCACATTTTCTCCACTGTGATATATTCAGTACAGACAATTATACTGTTTCTTAAAACCAGGTAAGGCAGTTAGATTTATTATTTAAGGATAATGATTATGCATACTGAGTCAAGAATCAAAGCTCTAGTTATACTTCAAATAGCTGTCACACATAACACACTTACCTGTAAAACAATCCTACACAGGATGTTCACCTTTTAGTGAATTGTGAATGCAATGCGTTGACCTCCATATTTATTCTTCATAATACTTTTCAACTTCTTCACGTGATTGTTATCAGAGAGGAAAACCTTACGATGGGGTGCTTGGTTCTTGGGCCCAGATCTCTAAGATTGGATACCTGTCCCAAGTCACAAATAAAGTCACAGCAGAAGGAAAGTATGAAAAATCAAGTTTTAATCAGTACGCTCAAAAGAAGGTTGAGTGGACAAGTCACCAGCAGCAACTGCACTAGGAATGGGGTTAGGTGTTACCTTTACTGTGGGATATTGTCGTGAATACTTAGGATTACAGGTCTATTATTGTAGTCAGTTCTGTTGTTCACTTCTGAGAGTTTTGTGTGTGTGTGTTCGTTTTTTTTTTTTTTACATTTGCACACTTTTTGCCTCATAAAGAGAACTCAAGTGCCTGGTAGGGGCAAGTTGTACACATGCCCAATGTGAACTTTGAAGGTATGAGCATGTGCATAGGGATAACTCTATCCACATCAGCTCAGCACCTCCAAAGGAAGATTAAAAATTGGTTACACAGCTGGGCATGTCCAGGTATGCTTGTGTTCCTGCAGGAGTGGAAGAAAGTCACATTTTCCAGTGACAGAAAAAGGTAGAAAAAGTAAGATAACATTTCCCTTATTGGCGCCAGGGGTCTGACTGCAACCACTGACAATGATGAGTGATGTATCAGATGCCCTTTCTGTTGTAGTCTTGAGACTTCCTGCTTATATCTATCTGACTACCTATAACAAGATTAGAAAACAAACTGCTGTCTGTTGGAGGCATCCATCCAAAAAAGTACATATGGCCCACACAGCATCAGGAATTTTGAATTTTATTTCCTCAGGTCACACCCATCAAATGTTACAAGAGATCGTTTTGCATTTGCTGTGGTTCATCTCTCACCTCTCAACCCTGGCTTATTTGTCAATATCTCTCTCAGGAAAGGTTTGATCAGTGTACTGGACATCATCTATTGGCTGTCATCATCCATTCCCACTGACTTTTATATATTGCAGCGACTACAAACTAGAAAAGCAACTTAACTGCTCTCCTGCAATAGGGTTATTTATGCAAGATCTGATCCACTCACTCAAGATTTGGGAGGTGGGAAGAATGTGGGACCAGTTTCCAAAACTTCCAATAGATAGCTGTGTTTAAGGTGGCTGGACTCCTTGTTCTGGTGTCTGGTCACCAGTTCCATGTGTTGAATGGGGTGGGAGTAGCAGCAGCATCCTGATATCCAGTTTGCAGTTACGGAAGTTGGATTTTGAAATCAAAAGTCCAGTAGGAGAACGCCTGACTTCTAATCCTTTATAGCCCTTCCAATAATTTTGCAAGCACCTAATTTCCTACATTAAATCCCTTCCTTATAGAAAAACACAATTGTTTCTCTTTTTTGAACTAACTCTTAACACAGTGACTATTTGAAAGAGAAACCTTCCAGCATCTAAAATCCTTCACCTGATCTCTTCCTAATGCAAAACAAGAGATAAGAAAACGGGAGAAGACATTATCCCAGGAATCTGAAATAAGGGAGAAGGCACAGCAATAAACTTAGAGCCTGGAGTTGGAAGCCAATTTTTAATTGTTAATTCTTTGCTGATTTTAAGGTAGAGAGACTCAAATCCTTAATACACCCCATAAGCAAGGCTGTGAACCAACCTCATAGCAAGCTTTCTTTTCAAGCTCCTTGTCCTGTGGTCACAAGGCTTTGTTTCAGATCCTTTCACCATCTTGTTCTCTCCCACAAAAAAAAAGAATTTGTTTGTGCTTCAGGTTTTTCCTGAAATACATGCCCTTCTCCCTTCACTCCTCTCTCTTCCTTCTCCAAAAGCCCTGCTATCTGCACTGGTGCTCTTTTCTGCTTCATTCCTCCTGTTTTTTCCTGATCTTATTCCAAATTTCTCTTCCTAAAGAAAACCTTCCCCTAATCCCAGAGACCAGATAAAGAACTTATACATGTTGTAGCATCCAACAGTTTGTCATTGTATTTTATATAATTATTTTATTTCTCTCCATGATCCCTTTAAAACACAAGTTTAAAGGAGACAAGACATAGATTTGTTGGGAAATAAATTATAGGCATCTGCTGAAAAGTATTTATTTTAAACTCAAATTTGATATAAGCTATGGCTTATATTTTACAAAAGAAATCAGTGTCCTTTCTTAATTTTTTTTTTCTTCTGTATAACCTATGGCCATAAAGAAAAGACCCAGCAAAAGCTGAGAATACGTCATTGCTCCAAATCATTACAACCTCGGTGCATAAGAAAGGATTCCTTTTAAGTAATCATAATAGGGACCAGCAGTTAGCGTAATGGCTATGTTGCTGGACTCCCACGTAGTCGACCGTGGTTCGATTCCCGGACCCGGTGGCTTAAACTCACGCCGGGTGCGTGTGTGTGCGTTCCCAAGATCCTGAGAGGAGAATGAAGGAGAAGGGATTGCTGCGTGGCCATCCTCCCTGGGGGTGATTTCTCGCTTTCTATCTCTCTGTCTCTGTCTGTCTGGTGAGCACACGCGCCTTACAGCAAAAACCTCTTCAAAAAAAAAAAAAGTAATCATAATATTCCAAATTACCTAACTATACATATAATTTTAAAAGTTTATTTATTTATTCCATGAGTGAACAAGACAGACACAGCACCCCCAATATGTTTTTGAGGCTGTGCTCCACCACCAGCCCTGCCAGCCCTGAATCCTGAGTACACACTACCTGGCATACTCAGGGAGATCTGTGAAGGAAAACTCAGAATCCTCCCATGTGATCAGTCCTGCAGAGCTACACATTTTACCACAGTGCTACTGCCCAGCCCCCATTCAACCATATTTTAAGACTTCATACAATGAATAAAATGTTTCACAAATTTTGGAATTAATGCAATTATAGGAATATTTTTAATAAATGTTTTCAAAAGAGAAAAAGTCTATAAAGCATTACTGGAAGAGTTTTAACCATTAAGTTCTTTTTTTTTTCTTTTTAATATAGCTGTGTATGAAAGTCCAAGCTAGCCAAATAGAGAGATTTGAGTGTGTTAAGAGAGGCAGTAAGAGGAGCAAAGAAAGAGGAAGAGGAAAGGGAAAAGTGAAAAAAGGAAGAGGAGATAAGAAAAGAGAGAAAGAGACATATCCTTGACCAGCTCTCATTATTCCATTCCTCTACCATTTGTTTCATCTTTGCAGAGGCCTAGATATCATGGGACAGAAACAAGCTGTTCCCATGCCATTCTGTATGAATTCCTAGCCAGAAAATCTTGAGTTAACATAGTAATACAGTGCTTTAAGCTGCCAAGTATCAGGATGTTTTGTTTTTGTTTTTATTTTCAGAGAAATAGATAACTGGAAAGATCTTCCTCATAATAAAGTCATTTGTCACTTAATGAAAAGGATGCATTCTGAGAAGTGCATCATTCAGTGAAACTGTTGCTTTGTGAACATTATAGTGTACTTACACAACCTTACTAGTATAGGTTACTACACACTTATGCTATATGGTATAGCTATTATAATCATATGGGGCCATCTTCATATATGTGGCTCTTCATTGTCAGAAATGTCATTATGTGGCACATAACTGAAATTGTTTTCACTGAAAAATATATTCGTTCAAAAGCATTGGTTAAATGAATGTCTAATTAAATAAACAAGTATATATTAAAGCAATGAGTCACCATTCAATTTCTGTGAGATTAGCGATGATCAGCAAGGTTGATAATACTGTGTTACAGAGATTATGGCGGAATAAGTCTCACAGATACTATTGGTGGGAGAATAGATTGGTGTATTCTCCTTTAAGAACAATTTAGAAATCTCCATTTAAAGGTTAAACACATGTCTGCTGTAGTCATGGTAGTCTATTGGTAGGAAGGTTCCTGCGGATATTACCAAAAGTATAGTAAGTGTGCAGAAACTATGCTTGTGTATTTAAATATATAATTTCTTGTGATGGCAAAATACTGGGAATACTATAAATGGCTATCAATAGGAGATTAGTTAAATAGATTAGAATGCATATTCAATGGAATAATGTGCCTCCGTTGATAAGTATGAGGTAAAATCTTTTAAATGCTGATATCAATCTCTTATGAAATTCATTGTTATGTGAAAAAAGCAAGGTACAAAAATATCACCTTTCGTAAAATAATATGTAAAATAAATGGATATGTGAATTGTGTTTAAGCACACACCATTTCTAGGAGGATGGTTAAGAAACATGATATTGATTGCCATTGGTAGGTGGACTAGAGGTCTAGAATGATAGAAGATCTACGTATTACTGAGGATGTTTGTACTGTTAGTTGATGTCCCATCTGTGCTTGTTTTACTGTTTCAATAAAAAAAAAATTTGATACCAAATCAATCAAGGTTCTCAAGTGATATAGAAAAGTATAAAAAGCTGTTAACGCAAAGGTATAATTCAAAGTATTTTTTTAAAACTAAGAAGATGAGCAAAGAAAGAGTCATCCTTAATAGAATAGACAAGCTAAAGAATATTTCAACTTCAAAGAAACTATTTTTCATTGGAAGTATGGAAAATTGTAAACCTTAAGACTTTGGTGGTTATATTATAGCCTTTTAACTATTAACCTTTGGACTCAGCTGTCCTCCTGGAATATAACTCAGAATTATATTGATATAATAACATAGTTTTACATTACTTTGTAAGCAGAAGTCCAAAAAGGCACCACCATAGGCAAAAAAAAAAAAAAAAGAAAAGTATTCACTAACATGAAAATGCATGACGATCTTAACTGCTCTTCTGCAACCTTTAAGCCTTAATAGTCATGTATATAAACTAGATATTTGGGTATCACTTAAGTACCTCTGCTGTAAGCTTCCCTCTTCCTTATCTCCTACTTCTCTTCCTTCCATGTCTGCCTGACTTCCTTCCTTCCATTTTTCCAATCCCTGCTGTAAAGAAAAAGAGGAAGAAATAGGAGGAAGTAGTTACACAGTCCGGCGCTACTTCGATTCATCTACTCATGAGTATTAGCCAGGAAAATGTAGACCGGGGTAAGCTCTGAGAAGTCTTTTCTTGCCTTTGCCTGATGTGTTCCATTATTAAGACATTAACACAGACTCACCTCTTTTCCTCCTTATTTACTCTTCATTTTTTCCCATGGGAAAGAATAGGAGTCTATGCCTAAACTTTCTAAATGATGAATGATTTCAGACCCTGAATTCACATTGGAAACTATAAAACACCTAGGAATTCAGGCATATAGTATTGTGATACTGGATTTGTCTAGTTTTCCCATTTAGATCAGTCACTACTAGATGGGCCTCTTTTCAAAAGTTTCTATTAATCCATGACAGATTTATTGTTAAGTTTTAAAACCTGGTACAGTTGGGTTTTTTTTTTTTCACAATTTAAAATAATTAGATTACAAACAAAGCCCTCTTTCACTATTACTGTTATTCACTGTCTTTGTAAAAATAATGGGATTTATAAATAATTCAGATCCGTCAATTATTTTCATGAGTGAATGCAAGATCTCCATGAAGTCTATTTGTATTATTTATTTTTCAAAAAGCTGAAATGATTGCTTAGATAAGGCATAGAAGGAATAAAAATTTCTCTGTTGGATTAATTTAATGCAAGATGCAGTACTGAAAGGAATGATAAAAAATATTCCCTACTTGATTATAATTGTTTTCATGCTGCTTTCTTATCAATAATTAAAAAATAACATATTTGAATCTGCTCTTTATTTTTTAATAGTACAAACACTAAAGGTTTTTCCTATTTTTTCTTTCCTCTTTTCCTTTCTCCTCCCCTTTCACTCATGAGACAACTCTCAGACATGAAATGGAATCACATTCTATTTTAATTAGTTTTGATTTAAATTCACCCTTACAATTCCTTACACAAGAAGTCTTATCATATACTAAAATTGACATTGAATGTTATGGTTTATGAGTTCTGATGTCATAAAGTGCAATATATGGTATGTATTTTTAAATTATTTTCTGCCTAGATGGGCGGTATATTGCTTTTCCATTGCTGCCATAACACATTGCCTCAAATTTAGTGACATTAGCCATATAACTCTTTCATTTTATATTATCTATAGGGCAGAGTCTGGCATGGGTCTCATAGTGTGTATTAGTCTGGGTTCACCAGAGATACACATAAAATTTACCATCACACCTGGCCAAAATCAAGGTATGAGTAGGCCCGCATTCACTTCAGGAAGCTCTTTAGGAGGCAATAGAGGCAAATCTGTTTTTTTTCCCCTTTCCCAGTTTCCAAAGGCTATCTCATTCATTGGTTATTGGCCATTTCCCCAAACCCTAGCAAATTCTTCCCTATTCCTACAACACTGTTCCTTTTCCTATTGCTAACCTAGCTTTGTTTTCGATAAAAACATTAGTCACGCCTGTCTCTGTCACTCAAGACTAACCAAAATGTTCTTTCCAATATTCCCAAAGAGACATACTTTCCCTATAATTATTGTTTAAATAGTAATGATACAGACTGAGTACATACCAGACACAAAGCCACTTGTGTGACACATGATCTCATTTGACCACCAAAAACCACAAGAGAGATTTTTAAAAATTAGGCTAAGGTTAATTAATTTTCGATACACAGTTGCTATAAAATGTAGCTAGTGTATAAATCTAGCAGTTTGTCTAGATTATCACCCATTATAGCATAGATACCATTATATCATTGCTGGTTTAATTGCCTATCTGCTCTTCTAAAATGAAGAAAAAAAAAATTGTGAAGGCAAGAATCTGGTTTACTTTAGTCACTGTTTTATCTTTGGTGCTAAAATCATGCCCCCCAAAAATGATAAGAGGTAACCTGGGCTGGAAGAATTGGGAAGAATTTGCTAGGGTTTGAAATACAGGTTTTGACTGACTCTCTTGAGTCAACGGTGGATCGACTGGTGTTAGTGAGACCAGCAGCAAGAAAACAAGTTGAACTGTTTCTAGTTACCCGTGTGATATGAGCCTGAGCTAGAACAAGAGACAGCAAACATTTTTTGTAGAGAGATGGGTAATAAATAGTTTAAGCTTTGCAACTACTCAGTCCTGCACTTTTAACAGAAAGCAGACACAAACAAATGACCACGGCTATATACCAATAAAACTTTAATAACAAAAATAGTTGGCATGTTGTCTACAGGCAGTTGTTTGATGATTCCCAAAATGAAATACTAGTAATACAACCGGAAGAGTCTATGTGTCATGCAATTGTGAAAGTAAGTGTGAACTGGAGAAATATTTTAAATGCCAACCTAGAAGAACTCGTTTACTGACTATGAAGCATGAGAAAATAAAGACTTAAAGATAATCCTAATTTGCCTATCATTATGAAATTAAAGAAAGCAAGAGAAATAAATTAGTATAAGGATTGGAAATAACAATATAAACTCAAAATCCAAAGAAGAGAATTTAACACGGAAAACATTATTGATTTTATTCCTACAATAAGAGCAATAGATCAATATATAGAGGGACAGCTCCTTGATATAATTTCATTAGTCCATTCCAAGACTTCATTGTTACCCATTCCAATCCTTATAATTGGCTACTTAATTCTGCAATTTATTTTATTTAGTTAGTTATTTAGTTATTTAGTTATTTTGAGAGAGATTTTAGCTATAGGGCACGTGCGCTCGCCAGACAGACAGAGAGAGACATAGAGACAGAAAGTGAGAAATCACCCCCCAGGGGGGATGGTCACGCCACAATCCCTTCTCCTCCATTCTCCTCTCAGGATCTTGGGCACGCACGCACACGCGCCCGGCGTGAGTTTTAAGCCACCAGGTCCGGGATGCGAACCGTGGTCGACTACGTGGGAGTCCAGCAACATAGCCATTATGCTAACTGCTGGTTCCCTTATTTTATTTATTTTTGATGAATCCATTTTCCTTGGTTCTTATAAGAAGGACTCATTCTGAACTTTTGTTTTTTACTTTTTTTTTTGGAGAGGTTTTTGCTATAGGGCACGTGCGCTCACGAAAAAGACAGAGAGAGACAGAGAGCCAGAAAGCGGGAAATCACCCCCCAAGGGGGAATGGCCAAGCCGCAATCCCTTCTCACCCATTCTCCTCTTGGGATCTTGGGCATGCACACATACGTGCCCAGTGTGAGTTTAAGCCACTGGGTCCGGGACTCGAACCACGATTGACTACATGGGAGTCCAGCGACATAGCCATTACGCTAACTGATGGTCCCTCATTCTGAACTTTTTGAGCAATGATAAATTACACAGTATAGTTCACAATTTAATTTGCTGGGAAAAATTTCAATTAACTACATTGTAAGCTCTTTTGGGAATTCGGTGCTTAGAAAAAATACCTTGAATTTTCAGCTAACTGACAATGATGGAGGAATGTAAGTTCTATAGATGAGATCTGGTCCCTGACTTGAGATTTTCTACTTGGCGTAGTGTTAAGAGGCAGTCTATTAAAAAGTATGCCAAAAACTGATTTCCTCTTGTTGTATTCATGGGTATCTTTAGAGAGACAAGGAAAAGTGGGCCTGGGTGAACACTTGTGGCTTTTAACTTAATAGTTATACATCTTTTTATTACATGAAAAATGTTTCAGAAAATTTTCTGCCGCATTGCCACAAAACCTCATTTCACAATAGGAATTTGGATACCAAGTAGACTTTAAAGATAATATTAATGAACATGCTTGCTACAAGTTATTTCAAATAATAGTCTATGTCAATATTCAGGTCTCAGAGAAAACACATTTTCCTCTCTGAAAATTTTTAAAGGCATTTGAAGGAACCTAGCAATTTGAGGAGCTTGATCAAACAACATCCTTTCTTGCAAGATGTGGTGATGGTCTCAAAACACATAGAAATAGAGCTTATTAAAGTGAAACGAGAACCTTTGCCAGTAAATGCACCACCAGAATTCATAAATTGGCTTGGGAAGGAAGAAATAGAACATCAGAATGTAGCTACTTGTCATCAGTCTTTCTACTTTTGCAAAAGCATGAGTCATCCCCTCACATAACTCATGTGAACTCTCAGTTACAAGAAATTCTTAAACCTTAGGAGTATCAGTAGGTAAAAAGGGAAGGAAGCCAGGCCAGAGGGAATAAAATGAGCTACATTTCTACTTTCTCCCCATACAGAAGTCCAATCTACTGTGGTCAAGAGTTAGAGCAAACATGATCTTTTAAGAGAACTCAGCACAGACTCGGAGTAAATGAGATTTAGCTCTCAGAGAAGAAATTTGTAAAGTTGAGATCAGATATCAACTTGGGTATGGGCAGGGTTGGTAGAAGGCCTAGAAAACCAACCAGAGAGTCAAGTGAACAGCCAACACGACAAAGATGGCTGAGGAAAATTATGTCAGTGGACACACTCCGCATTCACCAGATGCTGATGATTGATGGTAATGAGACAGATTTAAACTCTCAACATTAGGCTGATCCTATGGTCCATATTGGATAAATTGTTAGCTAAGGTTCGAGAAAGGAAAGGCAAACATTATTCCTCATCTGTACCTCCACTCTGTTGAAAAATTTCCAGTGTCTTTATAAATGGAGATAATAGTATTGGATACAAAATATTAGGTTTTACTATGTTCCAGCCACTACGCTTTTTATATACTACCTTTTTATATACTACCTAGTCCTTATAACTCTGCAGAATATTATTTTCCTCTGATTTTAGTTTAAGAAAGTGAAGTTAAGAGAAAGTTAAGTGGCATACCCAAGGGTAAATATCAAGGCCTGAAACAGGAATAACTAGAACATTATCACTGTCTTCTAGAGACCTGGTTTACTCTAAGTACAAAATCATTATATTATAGTCACCTCCAGCAAGATAGATGCTATAATAAAGCAGCAAACCAGCTCCATAGGCGCTGAGGGAAGAGAGCAAAGCTATTATGGAAGAGGTCAGAAAAGGCTTAATAAAATCAGGTAACCTTTGATGTGAAATGGTTGATCTTAACCTCTAGCACTTGAGAAGGGAAAGTCTTGACACCAGGGAAAGCACAGATGGGTGTTATCAAGATGATAGTCTATGAAAATGAGGAGATGTAACTAGAAAGGACACTGAACTCCAGAGTCAGGAGAACCTGAATTGTATACCAGACAGGGCAAAGGTGAGGAAGGAAATACTCAAAGAGGCTTGCATGAATAAAACAAGAAACAGGAGAAAGTAAGAATTTAGATGGCCGAGGAAACTAAATAAAAACATTAAAGAAAAGATAGTATATGTCCTTTTTGCAAAGATACTATTCATTGACTAGCCACTTTACATGATGGATCTAAAGTTCATTAAAAATATTGTACAGAAGGTAAGAAGGGTTACAGAAAATGTCATCTTGGGGCCAGCAGTTAGCATAATGGCTATGTTGCTGGACTCCCATGTAGTCAACTGTGGTTTGAGTCTCGGACCCAGTGGCTTAAACTCACGCTGGGCACGTGTGCATGCTTGCCCAAGATCCCAAGAGGAGAATGGAGGCGAAGGGATTGCGGCATGGCCATCCCCCATGGGGGGTGATTTCTCGCTTTCTGTCTCTCTGTCTCTGTCTGGCAAGCACACATGCCCTATAGCAAAAACCTCTCCAAAAAAAAAAAAAAGAATTAAAGAAAAAAAATATATATATATATAGTACCAGGGCAAGTACAAAATTTCGAAGTGAGTGGCTTCACCTGGCATGAAAACGGAATAAGAATATTTTAGGAATAAGGATAAAATGTGCACATGTCCAGATAAAAAGTAATAAAATATAATTAGAGAATAGCAAGTGTTTTGACAGAGCTTGAGTAATGTATATTCATGGATATGGAATTCAAGAAGGGATTGGAAAAATGAATGCTAGGCACATCATGTGAAAAGACTTCAAAATACATTACAGAACTTGAATACATTGCATGTATTTTTTCAGTCCAGGAATACCATTCTCTAATTTGTATTTTAGAAGGATCACTCTCACAATATTGTGAGGTTAGAAAATACACTAGAGGGGGGGCGGCAGGTGGTGTGGTGGTTTAGGCGCTGGACTCCCACATGGCCAACCACGGTTCAAGTCTCAGACCTGGTGGCATGCTTTCTCACTCTCTCTCTCTCTCAATCTGTGTGTGTGTGTGTGTGTCTCGAGTTAAAACTGAAAAAATGATAATAAATAAAATTAAATAAATATTCAAAAAAAAAGAAAAAGAAAACACACTAGAGGAAGAAGAGTTTGGATACTGTTGCAAAAGCCCATGCAAACTCAGAGTGCATAAAAAAATATATACAGAATAATGGGACCAGCAGTTAGCGTAATGGCTACGTCACTAGACTCCCATGTAGTCAACCGCGGTTTGAGTCCTGGACCTGGCGGCTTAAACTCACGTCGAGCACATGTGCATGTGTGCCCAAGATTCCAAGAGGAGAATGGAGGAAAAGGGATTGCAGCGTGGCCATCCCCTCTGAGGGGTGATTTCTCGCTTTCTATCTCTCTGTCTCTCTCTCTGTCTTTCTGGAGAGCACACGTGCCCTATAAGGAAAGCCTCTCCCCTCCCCCAACAAAAAGAGAATAACATTTCAATTATGGAGCTTATTTACGTGCTATCATTTTATTTTCTAAATACTTTCTATTTAATCCTAACAACTGCACTACAAGGCAAAAATATACATACTCTGTTTATAGTATTGAACCCTTATGAAGGCAAGAGCAAAGTCTTAGGGAGGTTTTTGAGCACAATGGTTAAAAGTTATTAGAACTTACTACTTCCTGGGAGATCTTGGGAAATAAATATCCCTATACCTCAGTTTTCTCTTTTGTAAAACTGGGATCACCTCATTGTGTTGTTGTGAAGACTCAATGAGACATTATATAAGATGTACTGGAAAAATTATTTGCACATAGTAAGCTATCAAAACAATGTTAGTTATCATTATCATGTTTAAGTTTCATACTCTTATTATTCTATTTGTGTCATGTTAGAGATGAGGAAACACAGTTCAAAATGATAAACAACTCGTCTTGGCACATACTCAGGCTATTTTGATTCCTGATCATCACAGAGAGAAGGAATATATGACTTCCATCCAGCACAAGTTCAAATTTCATTATGACATATAAGGAACTGAGGATGAGGCAAATGCTATTAGCAAAGACTTGTCCTTTAGTGGCTACTATAAAATGGCTTCCTGAGCCAAACAGGGATCTTCCTTCTTATCTAACTCATTACACTGCTTCTTGGAATTCTTTTATAGCATTTCTATCTTCCCTGACATTTAATTTGCAATCCCAGGAAACCAGAAACTTTCACATATGCAGTTGCCTAGGCTTCAAAGCAGGGAACACTCCCTTAACTAGGCAACAGATATTTCCGGCAGAAACCTCAGTCAGTTAGCGTGGCAACGTGCAGTGGGAGTTCAGCTAAGCTTGCAATGAGTCAGCCAGATTTTTCTGCCTGGAGCTTCTCAGAGTTGACAGCACCATGTAAACAGGAAAATCAAGCAGTAGGTTGACAAGAGCAATGAAGGCATAGTCCTTGTCTCGTTGAAACTAATGTTGGTCCAGTAGTATTGTCTATGTGATATCAATCATATTAGTAAAACTAGCCTTTACTGATTTTAATTACCGTGTCAGACAGGTAAGGCCATTAGAGACTTGGTAATTTGGCCAAGGTCCTACAACTAGAAAATGAAACTCATATAATAGTTATTATAACAAATTCCTACAAACTTAGTGACTTAAAATAACATAAATTAATTTTCTTACATTTCTAGGGACCAAAAGTCCAAAATAGGTCTTACTGGGCTAAAAATTAAGGAGCTGGTAGGGCTGTGTTTCTTCCGGAAGGCTCTAGTGGATAATCCATTTCCTCACCTTTTCCATCATAGCCTGGTCATGCTCCCTTCCTCATTCTCTGAAACCAGCAACCTCATCACCTCATAAACCTCATCCAACCTCTGCCTGTGTGGTCACCTATACATCTCTGACTCTGACTTTTCTGCCTTTCTTTCACTTACAGGGACCATAGATTACATTGTTTTAATCTAGATAATCCAGAATTATTTCCCTCTTTTAAGGTCAGATGATTAACCACAGTAATTTTATTTGCTACTTTAAATCTCCTTTGCCATGTTACCTTGTATAGTCACAGGTCCTGAGCATTAAGATGTAGATATGTTTGAAGAGCCTTTGCTATGCATACCACAGTTTATACGAAATGGGCCAAGGCAGGCTTGAAATCCACATCTATCTGATTCCGAGGACTATGTACTGAGGAACACATTACATTATACCAGATTATTGCAAAAATATCAGGTTTTCATCTTCAAAGGAAATGACTGAGAATGGTTCTAATGCTTCCCACCAGGAAGCATGGTACTTAACGCATTAGACTTTCATATGGCCAACCATGGTTCAAGTCCCTGACCTGGTGACTTGAAAATCACACTGAGCACATGCACGCGTCTGCCAAAAATTCCAGAAGGAGAATGAAAGAGAGGGGACTGCAGCATGACCATTCCCTCTGGGATGTAATCTCACTTTCCCTCTCATTGTCTCTGCTTCTCTCCAGCAAGCACAGATGCCCTATGCCAGAAATAACCAACCAAATATATATATATATATATTATTTACAATGGGACTCAACTTGCAGAGCTTCCATATTCTGGCTATATGGCAATTAGTAAGTCCCTCAGCCTCTCTATCTTTGTTTCTTCATCTGTAAATGGAAAACAAAAACACCTACTCTGAAATGTTGTTAGAAAAAATAGTGACAATGATGTAAGCAGCCTGGCACACTACAGGTGCATAGTAATGCTATTGAGTTACCATTGGAAAGACTACCAGCTGGTTTCAAGACTCTCCAAGGGTGGCAGCAAGAATTATTGTTCAGAGAGTTTTGGTAAATTCACAACTAGAGCCAGATTCCTTGGTGTTCGTGGCAGGCAGAAGTCTCAGTGACAAGAATCTGCGTTTACAGAGATGGCCAGCTTCTTTTAATACTTTCAGGGATGCTTAGGGAGATAAGATTTGCCTGGTTACAGATCATTAGCATGAGATTTCAAAATTAATCGAGAATATTCTGAAACTTTCATTTTGTTAGTGATTTTTTTTTTTGATTTATGTTTTTGTGTTCGGGTTGGTTTGACTGCATTCTTCCAAGTTTAGAACCACCAGCTGGAAAAAAAATATATATCTAAAGCAAGAGGATCCTTTGCATTAGGACTTTGCTCTGGGCCCAGAAGAAGAGCTCTCTAGCATGACTAATAAGTACAAAGATGCTCATGAAGGCAAAAATAAAGTCACAAGACCCTATGAATATATGGCTAGAGCTGACCATCATCTCTCCAGGATAACGCTTAATTCTCTACTTTTCAAAATCCTAATATATTTAGTCACTCAGTTTAGGAAGCTCTTCATAGCCTCCTTCAAAACCAATATTTCTTCCTCTTTACTTGACACGTTATTCTTCTATCTGGTCTTTATGTATGTATTAGTGAGTATGATCTATGTAACTATTCCAATATTTTAAAATTCTCAATCCACTCCACTCCCAACTTTTTTTTTTTTGAGAGATTTTTCACTGTAGGGCACGTGCGCTCGCCAGACAGACAGAGAGAGACATAGAGACAGAAAGCGAGAAATCACCCCCCGGGGGGATGGTCACGCCGCAATCCCTTCTCCTCCATTCTCCTCTTGGGATCTTGGGCACGCACGCACACGCGCCCGGCGTGAGTTTTAAGCCACCGGGTCTGGGACACGAACCGCGGTCGACTACGTGGGAGTCCAGCAACATAGCCATTACGCTAACTGCTGGTTCCCTCCACTCCCAACTTTTGAGGGCTCAGCAAAAAAAAGCTGGTGAATCTATGAATACCTCCAGGGACCATTTATTAAATATCTAAAAGTGTAGGTGACATCAAGAGTCAAATGTTATCTGCTAGAGGCATAATTTTCATTCCATGTCCATTTAAGGAGTATCTTCACAGCACTGAGTTACTGGTCCTATGAAAGAAGAAAGATAAGATACCTTATGTTCTCAGAGAACATGCACTTTGATGGAGGTAGGAGACAAACAGACTGAAAACACTGAATTAAGGACACAGAGGGCCACAAGAGTGTACAGGAGAGTATCCTTCTGAATTGAGGAACCCCTTAGGGGAAACTTTATTTTGGTCCTGGTTTAGGTTTTCTCACGTGTAAAATGAGGCTGAAATAAATCAGAAGATGCTATTAGGCCACAGGAATATCAAGTCCACAGGTGTGTCTTGGATTACATGGTCTTTCTGTTTTGTTTCTTTTTCTTTTCTTTTCCTCTTATGAACAAATATCAGAAGTATTGGCAACATGGGGCTTACTCACTTCTTCCTAGCAATGATTTGCTGAGTGGAGACAGAGTTGTCCCTTTCCACTCCACATACTCTCCAGTTACCCTAGGACCCTGCACCTGCTATATAGAGGTCAAGTATCAGGCCATTTTTCATCAAGCAGTAAGTCACTGCACTCACTTATCTTTAGGATTAACTGAAATCTAATATACCTTCCAATTTTAATCTGGCTTTCTGCTTATTTAATTCTATGAATAAATCAATATACCAACCTCAGTGCTAGGAATTTGGAAATATGGAGATAATTAAGAAATATCTCTTGCCTTTAAGGGAAGAACTAAGGAGAGACTAATTATAACATTGAAAAAGTGTGAGCCCCGTTAACAAGGGAGATCTGAAACAATGTAAAAAAGGACTAAAATGAAAAATGTCCACAGCTTTTACAGCAGAGCCTCCCCAGGTAAACAGAGCTTCGCCAGCCATTGCATATATTTGGGTACAATGTAAGATCAAAGTAGGTGGTTGCTGAATAGAATAATGCTAAACTGAATTCTAGATGAAGCTGCATGTGCAAAGACAGAGAGATGAGTGATAATGACTTTCTATTCTAGGAGCAAGAATTATTCAAGCAGGATTATGGCACAGAATTCACACTGGGGAGAAGGGAGATATGAGGCTGGGGAGGCAGAAAAAAATCCAATAATATAAGACGTTATGTGTTATATCAATGAGGTTTAATTTATTCTGAACATAATATGTTACTATGGTAGGGAATTAAGCAAGAAGACTTGTGTGGTTTTTTTGGAGAATGAGTGGTCAACCGTAGGGGCTTATTCCATACACAAATAAATGAGTTAGGAGATCTTTGTGATGAACATAGCAGGAGAAAATGTATCAAGATTTCTGGGTGGCAAATGAGAGAAACTCCAGGTCAAATTCAGCTATCAATAGGCAAACTTACTGGCTCATGTAATAAGAGTAGTGAAATAGGGTGGGCCTCAAAGGTGATTTAATGCAATTGTCCCAAATCCATTTCCCTTCTTCTCTTTGGGCTATACTTCATCCTATAACTGGCTTTCCTCATGATGATAAATAGATCAAGGCTTTAAGTCATTACTACTATTTCTCAGCAATTACATCACTTGGCAAAACAGATCATATTCTCTTGATTTAATCATGTGTTCATAGAAATGTGTGAACCACATTTATACCAAGTAACTAGGATAAAGAATACAGAATTGACATTGAATCAATCAGTTATACTCATGAAGTTAGGGTTGGAACAACTTTCTCTGAATTACTTAGGTCTCATACAAGAGATGCATACATGTGAACGATATTTAGATTACTTTTAGAAAGATGGAAAGACTGACTAGGAGGCTGTCAAGCACCACCATGGATAGGAACAGCCTAAAAAAAAAAAAAACTATATTAGAAATGAAGGAAAGAAGGGGACAAAGAAATGTTAAAGAATTTGGCACTTGATTGGCTATAGGAAATGAAAGAAAAAAATGGAATATAGAGAGAATTCTCAACTTTCTCTCATAGATAGCTGGCATACACATTCTGAAGTAAAGAAAATGAGTTTACAAACTAAAGCTAGAAGCATTCTAAATCTACCATTCTGTTCCCCCAACCAAGAGCACTCACTCCGGGGAAAAAGAGACTTTGTGCAGTAAGTGGGAGGTCTGTAGCAACCCCTACTAATGTCATGAATACCTGAAGTCTGCTACAGAAAAATCCTGTAATCCTCACAGGCCTTGAGTTCAATTTGAGACGCTGTATGGAGTTTACATTGCTTCATAGTCCCAGAGAGAGAGCTCAGTCCATGTTTTGCTCTTCCCTCAGCCAGATCACTACTGTGAAGTGCCATATTAAGACTGCCAAATCATGGTTCATGCCCAGCAAGACAACACAGAAGCTCTATAGGTAGTCATAGCACCAGGAGAATCCCTATTCACCCAAAGTGCAAAGACAGGCCAGCAGCCCCACTCTCAACCATAGGTTTATGATTACTGGAGTCCACTAAGATAGGCCAGTAGCTCTGTGCCCATACATCATTACCAGAAACAGCTGTGCTCACTCAGCATTCATCAAAATGGGCTGGGAACCCTGAACTTAGTCATGTGCCAATGCCAGATGCAGTCCAGTGACCTGCCTTCAGCCTCAACTCGCAACAAAAGCTGCAGAATCAATTCCACCCTATAACCTTATTATTAGGAGAGCTGAGTCCCAGCTAGTGGACTATCCCCACAAACTCTGCAGCTTAGATTACTGAAACACTAATAAACATCACTGACATTAAAAACAGACAAAGAAACTGCAAGGAGACTGCACAACTGCATTTACTAGATCATATACACCCTACCCAGCTGACATCCTAGAAAACATTTCCAAGTGAAAGTCTTTCACCATGAAAGCAATAGTAGAGGCAATTTTCTACCAAATGTGCAAATACCAATGTAGGGACATAAGAAAATTAAAAAAAAAAAAAAAAGTGACATGACACTCCCCCCTAAAAAAATTATTCTCCAGTAGTAGACACCCCCCAAAAGAAAATCTATGACCTACCTAAAAAGGAATTCAAAATAGTGTGCTTAAGAAGACTCAAGATACAAGAGAATTTAGGTAGATTATTATTTTTTTCTTTTTTTGGAGAGGTGTTTTTTGCTATAGGGCACGTGCTCTCATAAGGGAGAGACAGAGAGACAGAAAGCAAGAAATCACCTCCCCCAGGGGGGATGGCCACACCGCAATCCCTTCTCCTCCATTCTCCTCTTGGGATCTTGGGCATGCACGCACATGTGCTGGGCATGAGTTTTAAGCCACCAGGTCCAGGACGTGAGCTGCGCCATTACGCTAACTGCTGGTCCCAAGGTAGATTATTTTTAAAAATCAGAAGAAAAAAATCATGATCTGAAAGGGAAATTCAACAGAGTAACTGATATCATAGAAAAGAGCTGAATAGAAATTTTGGAGCTGAAGAGTTCAATGAATGAAATAAAACATATAATGGATACCCTCAACAATGGGCTAGATGAAGCTGATGAAAGAAGTTTTTTTTTTTAACTTGAAATAAGTTATTTGAAATAACACAAACAGGTAAAAAGATAGAGAGAGCAAAGAAGGAGGAAAAAAAGCAAAGAAAGCCTATGAGACTTATGAGTCACCATTAAGCAAAAATAATTTGCTTTAAAGGAGATTTGGGTTAAAAAACAAAGAAGGTCATAGGAAACATTTTAACAAAATAATAGAAAAATTATTTCTTCTTGGGAGAATATGATAATCAGATTCAGAAAACATGAAAGGTCTTCAAATAAGCTTAACATTAAAATGTTCTTCTTCCTTTCTCTCTCTCTCATGAGTGCATAGACCCTATAGAAAAATCTCTCTTAAAAAAAAAAAAGAAGAAAGAAAGAAAGAAAGAAAGAAAGAAAGAAAGAAAGAAAGAAAGAAAGAAAGAAAGAAAAAAGGGGCCAGCAGGTGGTGTGGTAGTTAAAGGCCCTGGATTCCCACATGGCTGACCACGGTTCGAGTCTGTCTCTCCCTGCCTGTGTCTCTCTGATCAAATAAAAAATATTCCTCTTCTTTGGAGCCAGCAAGTGGCATTGTAATGAAACTACTGAACTCCCAAATGGCCAACCATGGTTCAAGTCCCAGACCCAGTGGCTTGAAAATCACTCCAGGTGCATGTGTGCCCAAAACTCCAAGAGAATGGAGGGGAAGGGAATGCAGGAATGTGGCATGTCTCATACACTATGGGGAATGATTTATCACTTTCCCTTTCTGTGTGTCTCCCTGTGTCTCTCTATTTCTCTTCAGAGAGCACATGTGTCTTACCACAAAAACCTAAAAAGAAAAGTTCTCTTCAAGGCATGTCATAGTTACATGATCAAAAAAGTCAAAGACAGTTTTAAATACTCAAAGAGAAAAAAAAAGTCAATTCATATATAAGGGGTCCTTTTTTAGACTAACAGAATGTTTCTCAGCAGAAATTTTACAGGCAGGAGAGAATGGGCTGATGTATTCAAAGTGCTGGGGGAAAAAAGAACTGCCAGCCAGGAATACTATATCCAGCAAAGCTATGCTTCAGAAAGGAAGAAAAAAATACTCTCTCAGAAAACAAAAACTGATAGAACTCACCATTTAGTCAATCTTACCAAATATGTTTAAAAGAGCAATACATCGAGAAATGAATGGCTGAGCCATCTCATGGCCAGGTGGTTAAGGTGGCTTGGTCCAACATGGCCAAATATACGGTTTGAGTCTCAGAATTGGTGGCTTGAGAAATACACCAGGTACATTTGTATGCATATTCCAAAACCCTAAAAGGAAGGAGAAATGGAGGAAAAGGGATGGTGGCATGACTATTTCCCCTGTGGGGTACTTTCTCACTTGCTCTCTCTCAGAGAGAAGAGAAATTTTGGAGCTGAAGTGTTCAATGAATGAAATAATACATACAATGGAAAACCAGAAGAATGGAGTCTTGGGGACCAGCAGTTAGCGTAATGGCTATGTCGCTGGACTCCCACGTAGTCGACCACAGTTCGAGTTCCTGACCCGGTGGCTTAAACTCATGCCGGGCGCATGTGTGTGTGTGCCCAAGATCCCGAGAGGAGAATGGAGGAGAAGGGATTGTGGCGTGGCCACCCCCCCCCGGGGGGTGATTTCTGTCTGTCTGGCTGTCTCCCTCTGTCTCTCTGGAAAGTGCACCCCCCCCCTTATAAAAAAACCCTTTAAAAAAAAAAAAAAAAAAAGAATGGAGTCTGTCTCTCTCTCCAGCAAGCACACATGCCTCTCAGGTAAGCAAGTGAAAGTACAAAACTCACAACAACAAAAATGATTCAAACCTTATCAATATGAAAAACCAATAAACTATAGACAGAACAAGTAGAAAAGGAAGAAAGAAACAAAAGATACACAAAACAACCAGAAAATAATTAACAAGATGGCAAAATAGGTATTTACCCATTAGGAATGACAAAGAGAGACAGAAAGCAAGAAATCACTCCGCCGGGGGATGGCCATTCCACAATCCCCTCTTCTCTTGAGACTCAAATTGCGGTCAAGTACATGCATGAAAGTCCAGTGACGTAACTGCTATGCCATCTGCTGGTCCCTAATAATAATCTTAAATGTAAATATTAAATTCCCCAATTAAAAGATAAGCTGACTGAACTGATAAAATTAAACAAAACCCAACTATATGTTGCCTACAAGAAACTCGGCTTACTGGTAAGGACACACATAGACTGAAGTGAAGAGATTGCATAAGATATTCCATCCAAATGGAAACTAAGAGTGAACAGAAATAGCTACAATCATATTAGAAAATATACACATTAAGTCAAAAACCTATAAATACATACAAAGAAAGTCATTATATAATAACAGAAGGATCAATTCACCAAGAATATATAACATATATATGCATAATTATATATATTACATTATATACACACATAAATGTATATTATACACACACATATATAATTATTATATACATATATATAACTGTGTGTATATGTAATATACACACATATATAATTGTTATATACATATATATAATTGTGTGTATATGTAATATACATATATATAATATGCGTGTATAATATAATACACACACATATACACACGTATATAATACATATATATGTATATAAAAAATGGTATCAGTTGAATGCCCCCCTTTTTTTTAATTTTTATTTTTTTATTAATTCACTTTACACCATCACAACACACAAATGAATTTTCCATCCAAAATACACTGTGTATTGGCTCAATCAAGCACATCCACATACATGTTCTCAGCAAATAATTTCCCAATTCTTACATCCTGCATACCTTGCCCTTTGTCTTGCCATCCCTGATTCCCCATCCCCCACCCTCTGCTATGTCCCATCTTCCTCCCCCATTGTCCGTGGCATCCATGGTTGCCCTCCATACCTTCCTCCCCCCCATTAAATTGTTCTGCCAATGAACTTAATTAGTCTAAATAAATCCATTAGCTAGCACAGCTGACACAAACCTACACATGTATCCAAGTCTGACCCTAGGCATAAACCC
>NW_006204388.1:2786038-2789904 GCF_000334495.1 Tupaia belangeri chinensis
TATATATATATATATATATTTGTCCAATACCAATACAGCACTCAAATATTAAAACAAATATTACTAGCCTAAGAGAGAGAGAATGCTATACAATACTATAAGAAAGAGAGAATGCTATACAATACTAGTTGGATTTCAACACCCCACTCTCAGCATTGAGAAGGTCATTTAAATAGAAAAGTAACAAAGAAACAGGATTTAAACTGCACTTAGACCAAATTAACCAAACAAACATTTAAAGAACATTTCATCCAACATCTTCAAATTACACATTCTTCCCATCAAAACATGAAAAATTCTCCAGGATAGACCACATGCTATATTACAAAACAAGTCTGAAAATTTTAGAAAATTAGAAATAACATTGAATATCTTTTCTGACCATAATGGAATAAAACTAGAAATCAATGACAAGAGGAATTTGGAATTATGCAGATAAATGAAAACTAAATGTACTCATTAACAGCCACTAGATAAATAAATAAATTTTAAAAAATAATTTTCTTGAAAAACATGAAAATAATCTGATACACAAAAAAATCAGAGGATTCAGAAAAACTAGCCCTAAGAGGGAGTTTTACAGTAATGATAATCTATACCAAAAGAATAGAATGATTTCAAATAAACAATACAATAATGCCCCACAAGGAACTGAAAGAAAAAAAAAGAAAGAGGAACAAAACTTGAAATTAGGAAAAAAAAATAAATAAAGATCAAGCAGAAATAAACAAAATTAAGGCAATAAAAACCAATACCAAAGATCAGTGAGATTAAAAGTAGGTTTCTTGGAAAGAGTAACAAAATTAACGAACTATTAGCTAGACAGACAAACAAAAAAGAAAAAATACAGAAAGAAAGTTGAAGAATACAAAATCAGTATACAAAAATCAGTAGTGATTTTAAATAAATAAAATAAGAAATGAAAAAGGGGACAGTACAACTGATACCATAGAAATACAAAGAATTATTAAACAGTACTACGACATCTATATACCAACAAATTGAAGAGTTTAAAGAAAATGGATGAATTTGTGACACATACAATCTACCAGGATTGAACCAGGAAAATATCAAAACCTGAAAAGACAAATAATAAGTAATGTTATTGAATCAGTAATAAAAAGCCTCCCAACAGAGAGACTTCCAAGACCAAATGACTTTACTCCTTAATTCTACAAAACTTTTGAAGAAGAAATAACACTTATTCTGAAATTATCCCAAAAATTGAAGTAAAAAGAATCTTCCAAATTCATTTTTAAAAGACAGTATTACTCTAATGTCAAAACCAAAGACACAGTCAAAAAGAAAACCAGAGACCAATAGCCCTTCTGAACATAGATTCAAAAATCTTCACAAAATAATAGCAAGAAAAACCCAAAAGCAAATCCCAGAGGTACAAAGATGGCTCATATATGTTTATGTAATTTATCACATAAACATAATAAAAGACCAAAAAAATAGATACAGAAAGAAAAATCATTTGATAAAATACAAAATCATTTCATGATTAAAATAAGACTCAACAAATCATGTATAGAAGGCTCACATCTCAACACAATGTAGGCCTGATATAAAAATCCTCACTGAAAGAAGAAAGGTTGGAAGAATTGGAGTAAGATAAAGATGTCTACTTTTACCACTTTTATTCATAATAGTACTGAAAGTCCTAACCAGAGCAAAAGCTATGAGGAATATCTGGATCAGCAAATGGTGCAATGGTTGTGTCACTGGACTCCCCCATAGTCAACCACAGTTTGGCAGTTTAAAACACACTGGATGTGTGTACATACATGCCCAAAATCCTAAAAGGAGAAGAATGGAGGAGAAGGGATTGAGATGTGGTCATCCTCCACCGTGGATGATTTGTTGGTTTCTGTCTTTCTGTCTCTCTGTCTCTGTCTGTCTGGTGAGTGCACATACCCTGTATGTAAAAAAAAAAAGAGAGAGAGAGAGAGAGAGACAGAAACATAATTGAACAAGATAAAGTCAAATTTTCCATGTTTTCAGAAGACATGTAGAAGACATGCCTAAAAAGGTGCTGGAACTGATAAACAAATTCAGTAAAGTTGCAGAATACAAAATCAGTATACAAAAATCAGTAGTGATTTTAACACTCCAATAACAAATTAACTGAAAAATGAAAAAATATCATTTACAACAGTTGCAAAGAAAATAAAATACTTAGAAATAAGTCTAACAGAGAAGAGATACAATGTCTACAATGAAAACTATAAGGGACCAGCAGTTAGTATAATGGCTATGTCACTGGACTCCAACGTAGTCGACCGCAGTTCGAGTCCCGGACCCAGTGGCTTAACCTCACGTCGGGCGTGTGTGCGTGCATGCCCAAGATCCCAAGAGGAGAATGGAGGAGAAGGGATTGTGGCATGGCCATCCCTCCTGGGGGGTGATTTCTCGCTTTCTGTCTCTCTGTCTCTCTCTATCTGCCTGGCGAGCACATGCACCCTGTAGCAAAAAACCTCTCCAAAAGAAAAAATAAAAAACTATAAGACACTTTGACTAAAAAGAAAAACAAACAGAAAAAGCACACATATAAAAAATGGAATGGTATCCCATGTTCATGAGTTGGAAGAATCATTATTGTCAAAATATCCTACCTACATAAAACAATATACAGATCCAATGCAATCTCTACCAAAATACCAATGGTATTCTTCACAGATACAGAAAAAAAAATCATAAAATTAGCATGGAACCACAAAAGATCCCAAAATAACCAAAGCAATCCTGAACAAAAAACCAAAATGGGCTAGTTCTATGGTATAAAAGTAATGCTTTCTTCAAGAGAAGCTATTGATCGTTGTTTGAATCTCTAATCTAGTGAGCTTGAATACACTGGGAATGTGCATGATGCCCAAGATCCAATGGACTAGAGGACTGAAAGAAGGGGATTTCAACATGACCAAACACCCTGTGGAGGGCCTTTCACTTTCTCTGTCTCTCTTACTATCACTCTTATGTGCATGGGCAGAAGATCTCCATGAATAAAGAAAATAGACAATGAAGCTGGAAGCATACTATCTGACTTCAGAATACGCGAAAAAAGTTTTAGTAATAAAAACACATGGTATTGGCATAAAATCCAATACATAATTCCATGAAGTAGAATAAAGAACCCAGAAATAAATCCATGTATATAGAGCTGACTTTTTTTTTTTCAGGGTGTATGTGCTTGCCAGAGAAAGTCAAAGAGAGAGATATAATGTGAAAATTAGAAATTACCCACCAGGGGGTAAAGCCATGCCTCAATCCCTTCTCCTCCATTCTCCTCTTGGGCTTTTGGGCAAGTATATGCATGCATATTTAAACCAACGGGTCCAAGATTTGAATTCACAGTTGGCCATGTGGAATTCAGTTGCCTTACCTCTATGCCACCTGCTGGCCCCACAAACTGATTTTATAAAGAAGTGTCAAGAGCATTCATTAGGAAAAAGACAGTTTCATCAATAAATTATGCAAGAAAAAAATGAATATCTACATGCAGAAAAATAAAACTAGCTCTCACAATATACAGAAATCAACTTAAAATGGATTAAAGACCTGAGACCAGCAGTTACCATAATGGCTATGTCGCTGAACTCCCATGTAGCCAACTGCAGTTCGAGTCCCAGTCCCAGTGGCTTTATCTCACACCAGGCGTGTCCAAGATCCCAAGAGGAGAAGGGACTGTGGCGTGTCCATCCCCCCTGGAGAGTGATTTCTCGCTTTCTATCTCTCTGTCTCTCTCTGTCTTTCTGGTGAGTGCATGCACCCTATAGCAAAAACCTCTCAAAAAAAAGAAAGAAAGAAAAAGAAAAAAAGAAAAAAGAAAAGAAAAAGAAAGAGAAGAAGCCGGGCCTTCAGCA
>NW_006204388.1:2790211-2790479 GCF_000334495.1 Tupaia belangeri chinensis
GCAGGAGGTTCCACATGGCGCCAGAGAACTAGATTTTTCGTGCAGTGCACTTGCACGCCACCCGGTTTTCTATTTTGTTATTTTTTTAAAAAAAAAAAGAATAGTAATTACAATTTTTTTAAATATTTTTTCTTTTTTTTCTCTTATTGTTGTTGTCTCTCTCTCCCTTTTTCATTTTCCTTTTGCTTGTCTGTCCACCCTCCAATATCCATTCAATGTGTTCTTAGATGGATCTAAGAGCACTGTAGCTAAACATCCAAATACTAAT
>NW_006204388.1:2791635-2798895 GCF_000334495.1 Tupaia belangeri chinensis
TTCTAGGAACTAGAAATGGAAAATGTTTTGTAATGTGCATGATTGAGTCACTATGCAGTGTGTACTGGATGAGAGATCACATTTTGTGTGTTGTGATGATGCTTAGGGAAGGGATGTAAATTGAGTTACAAAAAAAAAGTTTCAGGAAAAAAAATATATATATCTATTCAAGGACTGCAGTAGGATATGTAGCCCCAGCTAGGTGCTACTTTATAGGATGCGTAAAGTTAGACTTGTGTTCATGGAAATGTGTATGTCACCTGTGTTGCTATGATGGTATTTGGATTGATTAGGGTCTTTGGCGATTCAATAAAATGTGGGGGGGAAACAGTATAGAAAGCAAACATAGATACAGAGACAGTGGGGAAGAGAATGGGAGATGGCAGAGAGTAAGAGATAAGGAATCAAGGATGGGGGGAAAAAAGCTAAGCATACAGAAAACAAGAAATGGAAAATCATCTGCTGACAATAACATGTTTGTTGATGTGCTTGATTGAGACAATATACAGTGTACTCTGGATGGAAAATCTCGTTTTGTATGTTGTAATGATGTACAGTGAATGAATGCAAATAAATAAATTGAAAAAAAAAAGAAAAAGAAAAAGAAAAAAGAAAAAAATGTATTAAAGACCTAAATGCTAGATCTGAAACTGTGAGACTACTTGAGGAAATCCCTGGGGAAACACTTTATGACACTGGTCTGGGCAAAGAGTTTTAAAATAAATACTCAAAAGGAAAAGAAAGACAAAAAGAAAGAAAGAATCCAACTAAATATCTCTGCACAGCAAAGAAAACAATAATCAGAATGTTATAATTTGGATAATGGTTTTTCTGCCCAAGTTTCATATTTTGGAATTTTGTCTTAATGTGAAATTATTGGATGTCCTTCCAAAATTCGTGTGTTGAGACATGATTGTAATGTAAAAATGTTATGTGAAAACTTAATATCTTCCTGGTGTCACAGGATGGGCTCTTTCAGTGTGATAAAGTCATTAGAGTAGGGACCCCATGATTGAATTCTAGTGTGCCTATAAGAAGAGAAAATGAGGCAGACAGAAGTCACACACATATAGACTGTACTCTACTCATCTTCTGCCTTCTGCCATATTTTTGATGCTTTGAACTTTGAAGCCACTAAATTGGTCTGTTAATAAACTTTTATTTCTTTACAATTTACCCAGTGTAAACCACATAATAATGAAGTAAGACACACAGTGTACATTTTGGAGTTTATTTCTGGGGTCTCTATTTTGTTCCATTGGTCTACATGCTTGTTTTTGTGCCAGTACCATGTTGTTGCGATTATCACAGCTTTGTAACATATTTTAAGGTCAGGGAGTGAGATGTCCCCTATTCCACTCTTCTTGTACAGAAGTTCTTTGGCAATACAGGATCCTTTATGATTCCAGACAAACTCTATGATTGTTTTTTCTAAATCTGTGAAGAATGTCTCCAGTTATTTTATTTGAATTGTATTAAATATGTAGATTAGTTTGGGTAGAATTGACTATATTAAGTCTTCCTCTAGGAACATGGGATGTCTTTCCAATTTTTTTGTGTCATTTTCAATTTCTATTTTAGATTTTCAGTTTTCCCTGGAGAGGTCTTTGACTTCTTTGGTTAGGTTTATTCCTAGGTATCTTACACTTTTTCTGGTTATTGTAAATGGCATTACTTTCTTCAGTTCTACCTTAGTCTGCTCAATGTTGGTATATAGATATGCTATAGATTTTTGTATGTTGATTTTGTATTCTGTTTCTTTACTGTATTCATTTATAACTTCCAGGAGTATATTCATGGATTCTTTTGGGTTTTCCACATATTTAATCATGCCTTCTGAAAATAGAGATAATCCTCTTCTTTTCCTATTTGAAAGCCTTTTATTTTATTCTCTTTTCTGACTGCATTGTCCAGGACTTCCAGTACTATATTGAAAAGAATGGAGAAAGTAGGCAGTTTTGTCTTGTTCCGTTTTTGAGTGAAATAGCTTTTAGCTTTTCCCCATTCAGTATGATGGTGGCTGTAGGTTTTTTGTATATGGGCTTTATTGTGCTGAGAAATCTCTCTGACAGTCCAATTTTGCTAAGAGTCTTAATCATGAAGGGACGTTGCATTTTATCAAATGCTTCTTTTGGCATCAATTGATATGATCATATGGTTTTTATCTTTTGTTCTGTTAATATGGTGTACTACATTTATGGTTTTATGTACTTTTTATGATTTATTTATTTATTATCATCATAAGCTTGTTTATATTACATTGAATCACATGTAACTACAGTGTATTACATTTCTTTTTCCAGAGAGAATACCATGCATATCAGTCAATACAAGGACATTAAAATCCCCATCATCATCATCAAATAGCTTTTCATTATTTTTTTCAGATTATTATTGTTGTTATTATTCCAATTATTTTTTAAACATTTAATCACTGTTTATCATTTTGCTTATAAAAAGACTTTACCCAACATGAACTACTTCTCAGACCAGTCCAGTTGAGAATATGATACACATCAGCATCAACAGGTAATAAACCATTTCTGTGTCCCAATTATGTCATGACTATCTATTTGTTCTCTTGCTATCCTTCCCCATACTCTTCTCTTCTCCCGCCCCATTCCAAAACTGTCTTCATCATTGCTAACTATTTTCACTGATTTTATGCCTTCCAATATGTCAATCTCTACCATAAAGTGCATATAGTCGTATATATTAAGTGGATACATACAATATCTTTCTTTCATATCCTGGCTTGCTTCACTCAGCAATAGATCCTCCATTTCCAACCACTTTCTATCAAATGCCAGTGTATTGTTATTTTTTCTGACTGAGTAGTATTCCATAGAGTATGTATACCACACTTTTTCAATCCATTCATCAGTTTGACATTTAGGTTGATTCCATGTCAATTGGTTCCATATCTTAGCGATCGTGAATAATGCTGCAATAAACACTGATGTGCAAGCACTTTTCCAACTGAGCATTCTCCTGTCTGGTTTTGCATATGTTGAACCACCCTTAAATCCCCAGAATAAAACCTACCTGATCTGGTGTATAATCTTTTTTATGTGTCATTGGATGAGATTTGCCAATATTCTTTTTGAGAAATTTTGCATCTATATTCATCAGAGATATTGGTCTGTAGTTTTCCTTTTTTATTATGTCCTTCTCTGTTTTGGGGATGAGGGTGATTGAGGCTTCATAAAATGAATTTGGGATGGTTCCTTCCTTTTCAATAACTAGAAATAGTTTGAGTAACTGGGATTTAGCTCTTCTTAAAAGTTTTGTAAAATGTAGAAGTGAAGTCATCAGGACCTGTGCTTTTCTTTTTTGGGAGGTTATTTATTACAGATTCAATTTCAATGCTTGTTATAGATCTAGTAAGGCTTTCTATGTTTTCCTGATTCAATTATATGTATCCAGAAATTTGTCCATCTCCTCTAGGTTTTCTTGTTCATTGCTATGTAGTCACTCATAGTATTCTTTAGTGATGTTTTGTATTTCTGTGGGGTCTGTTGTAATATTGCCTGTTTTATTGTGAATCTCATTCATCTGATTTCTTTCTCCTTAATTAGTCTAGCTAACAGTGTCTCAATTTTGTTTATCTTCTCAAAGATAAAGTTTAATTTATTTTCTGAATAGTTTGTTTATTCTCCATTTAATTAAAAAGAAAAAGACACAGAATGAAGTAAAACCTACAGAATGGGAAAAATATTTGGATAGTATAAATTTTACAGAGGGTTAATAACCAGAATGTATAAAGATATCAACAACTCAGCAGTAAAATTAAAATTACAATTATAATTTGATTTTAAAAATGGGCAAATGGGGTGCATTTTCATGCATGTCCAAAATCCTAAGAGGAGAATAGAGGAGAAAGGATTGTGGCTGTATTCTTAGGGAGTGTTTTCTCACTTTCCCTCTCTCTATATATACTTCTCAGGCAAGTGCACATGCAAAAAACAAACAAACAAACAAACAAACAAAAACAAAAAGGCAAATGATCTGGAAAGAAACAATTTAAACACAATATACAGGGAACCAGCAGTTAGCGTAATGGCTATGTCGCTGGACTCCCATGTAGTCGACCGCGATTCGCGTCCCGGACCCGGTGGCTTAAAACTCATGCCGGGCGCGTGTGCGTGCGTGCCCAAGATCCTGAGAGGAGAATGGAGGAGAAGGGATTGCGGCGTGACCATCCCCCCTGGGGGGTGATTTCTCACTTTCTGTCTCTCTGTCTCTCTCTGTCTGTCTGGCGAGCGCACGCGCCCTACAGTGAAAATCTCTCAAAAAAAAAAAGAAGAAACATACATCAGGTACGTAGATATACACATGAGGCAGCCCTGTAGTGTAGTGAAGAACTATGCATAGCAAGTGAGATCCGACATGACCTACTGCAATTCAAATCCTGTCCCCAACAGCTCAAGACACACTCTAGGAGCAGGTAGGTGCTTGCCCAAAGTCTTGACAGGTTGGAGAAGAGGAGAAAAAGTGATTTAATTACAGCATGACCATTCCCTATTGGGGGGTGTTTCTCTCTCTCTGGCAAGCACACTTACCCTCAAGCAATTAAAATAACAATTTTAAAAAAGGAAACTTATAGGGAGACCAGCAGTTAGCGTAATGGCTATGTTGCTGGACTCCCACGTAGTCAACTGCGGTTTACGTCCTGGACCCGGTGGCTTAAAACTCACGCTGGGCGCGTGTGCGTGCGTGCCCAAGATCCCGGGAAGAGTACTGAGGAGAAGGGATTGCGGCGTGGCCATCTCCCATGGGGGGGGGGTGATTTCTCGCTTTCTATCTCTCTGTCTCTGTCTGTCTGGCGAGCGCACACGCCCTATAGCAAAAACCTCTCAAAAAAAAAAGAAGGAAACATATAGGGCCAGCAGATGGTATAGTAGTTATGTCGCTGGATTCCCACATAGCTGACTGGTTCAAATTTTGGACCTGGTGACTTGAAACTCACGCCAAGGACATGCTCATGTGAGCGAAGATCCCAGGAGGAGAATGGAGAAGGGATTGTGCCATGGCCATTCACCTTGGGGAAGGGGATGATTTCTAACTTTCTTTTTCACTTTCTCTGTCTCTCTCTTTCTCTCTCTCTCTCTCTCTCTCTCTCTCTCTCGAGTGCACATACCCTAAGGCAAACATCTGAAAAACTAAAAAAAGGAGACATACACATGACCAACAGTATGATAAAATGCTCAACATGACTGATAGAGAAATTCAAATCAAAACCACAAAGAGATATCTTATTGCAACTAGAATGGCTCTTATGAAAAAGACAAAAATTAACAAATGATAATTAGGATGTGTAGAAAGGAGAACTCTTTCATACTCTCAGTGGGGGGAACTCTTTTATGCTCTTTCCAGCCATTATGGAAAACAGTATAGAAGCACCGCAAAGCAACTCAAAATAGAACTGTTGTATTATCAAACAATCCCACAATGATACATATATCCCAAAAAACTAGAGATCAGTATGTCATAGAGATATCTGCACTCACATGTTATTCCAGCACTATTCACAATAGTCAGATAGTTAATCAACCTAAATGTCCATCAACAGATAAAATATATGATGAATAATATTCAACCATTCAGAAGAATGAAATCTTGTCATTTGCAGCAACATGAACAACCCTGGCAGACATATTAAATTAAATAAGCCAAAAACAGATAAAATATTACATGTTCTCACTCATATGTCAAAACTAAAAAATTGACCTCAGAGAGAGTAAAATAGTGATTACTAGATGCTCGGAAGGATAAGTGGTAGGAAGCAGAAGGAAGATGCTGGTTAATGAATACAAAATTACAGTTTAGATAAGAGGAATAAGTTCTATAGCACAATAGGTTAATGATAAATAACAATAATTTATTGTATATTTCAAAGTAGCTAAAAGAGGAGATTTTAAATATTCCCAACACAAAGTAATTATAAATATTTGAGATGATGGATATGCTAATTACTCTGATTTGATTATTATGTGTTGTATTCACATACTGAAAAATCACACTGTACCTCATAAATATATATAATTATTATGTATCATTTCAAAATAATTTTTTAAAAAGCTAAAAAAAGAGTAGGAGCATAATAGAATCATAAAACAAATTGTACAGGGAGAAAACTTCTGGACATATTACAATTAAATTGTTCTGTGCAGACATAATCCTTACAAGAGGACAACTCTCACCTCAGGAATAGAGGAGAACATCCTAACCTCTGATCACAGCTTCCTATGCCCCAAAACTAAGGTGTTCCAGCTGAGTGGCTAGAGGAGTTGATGAGCAGCTTTGTCACCTCCTCTTAGTGCTCCTTCAAGTGAGCTTAAAAGGATTATAGCTTCCAGTTGTATCTGCCCTCTGGGAGTTTGCAATGTTAGACATGTATTCAGTCTATTTAGGATGTGAACTGTGTCTGGAAATATGCCCCTCATCATACAAGAGAAGCAATGAATTCCTAGTGTCCAGAAATATCAGAGGACTGACTGAAATTTGACTTGTGCTTGATACTATGTGACTTGTCTTGTCAAGATATTAAATATTACAGAGGTAATATCACTGCAAATTAATGAAGTCACTGGAATAATTTAGAAAGCAACTGAGTGCCTAATTTTAATTAGAATTTTGATTGCTTCTATTGAAAAGAAACAAGAGAAATTCACACCCTCACCTCCGGAAAGTTTTTCCCATCGGAACGACAATTACTATGCCAATCTTCAGAACATTAGTAGGTCCTTTCTAGGAGTATTCATTTAATGATTCCCAAAGAACAGAGTATTTTAGGCAAAGAATATAGGGGGGCATAACACAAATCAAGAAAAACCCTAGAATCAAAAGACAAGATAGAAAGTGTCATATTCTGAATGCAAGCTAATATAATGAAAGAAAAAATAGATGGCATTAATCTTCCTCCCAGGAACTAAAATTAGATTTTCCAAGAAATAAGATACAATCATAAGTGTGTTGCTGACAGGTCAGGATGTTTTCATCAGATTGGAGAGGAGACAACTGAGTGCTTTAAAATGAAAGGCATCAATTTAAGAAGAAACAAACATGATACCTTAAAATGTTTGTTGTAAAAAAATTTTAGACATAACTTATTGATAACATGTGCTTTTAGAAATAAAAGACTAGAGACAAAGAAGCATTGTTTGCCAAAGTTTATTTTCACATGGGAAGAGAGGATGAAACAGATAGAAAGGAAGGTAGGGAACATAGAAATGCGGGGGGGGGGGGGACAGGGGAGGG
>NW_006204388.1:2802350-2806718 GCF_000334495.1 Tupaia belangeri chinensis
CTCTTTCAATCCATTCATCAATTTGTGGACATTTGAATTGGTTCCATATCTTAGCGATCGTGAATAATGCTGCAATAAACACTGATGTGCAAGCACTTTTCCAACTGAGCATTCTCCTGTCTGGTTTTGCATATGTTGAACCACCCTTAAATCCCCAGAATAAAACCTACCTGATCTGGTGTATAATCTTTTTTATGTGTCATTGGATGAGATTTGCCAATATTCTTTTTGAGAAATTTTGCATCTATATTCATCAGAGATATTGGTCTGTAGTTTTCCTTTTTTATTATGTCCTTCTCTGTTTTGGGGATGAGGGTGATTGAGGCTTCATAAAATGAATTTGGGATGGTTCCTTCCTTTTCAATAACTAGAAATAGTTTGAGTAACTGGGATTTAGCTCTTCTTAAAAGTTTTGTAAAATGTAGAAGTGAAGTCATCAGGACCTGTGCTTTTCTTTTTTGGGAGGTTATTTATTACAGATTCAATTTCAATGCTTGTTATAGATCTAGTAAGGCTTTCTATGTTTTCCTGATTCAATTATATGTATCCAGAAATTTGTCCATCTCCTCTAGGTTTTCTTGTTCATTGCTATGTAGTCACTCATAGTATTCTTTAGTGATGTTTTGTATTTCTGTGGGGTCTGTTGTAATATTGCCTGTTTTATTGTGAATCTCATTCATCTGATTTCTTTCTCCTTAATTAGTCTAGCTAACAGTGTCTCAATTTTGTTTATCTTCTCAAAGATAAAGTTTAATTTATTTTCTGAATAGTTTGTTTATTCTCCATTTAATTAAAAAGAAAAAGACACAGAATGAAGTAAAACCTACAGAATGGGAAAAATATTTGGATAGTATAAATCTTACAGAGGGTTAATAACCAGAATGTATAAAGATATCAACAACTCAGCAGTAAAATTAAAATTACAATTATAATTTGATTTTAAAAATGGGCAAATGGGGTGCATTTTCATGCATGTCCAAAATCCTAAGAGGAGAATAGAGGAGAAAGGATTGTGGCTGTATTCTTAGGGAGTGTTTTCTCACTTTCCCTCTCTCTATATATACTTCTCAGGCAAGTGCACATGCAAAAAACAAACAAACAAACAAACAAACAAAAACAAAAAGGCAAATGATCTGGAAAGAAACAATTTAAACACAATATACAGGGAACCAGCAGTTAGCGTAATGGCTATGTCGCTGGACTCCCATGTAGTCGACCGCGATTCGCGTCCCGGACCCGGTGGCTTAAAACTCATGCCGGGCGCGTGTGCGTGCGTGCCCAAGATCCTGAGAGGAGAATGGAGGAGAAGGGATTGCGGCGTGACCATCCCCCCTGGGGGGTGATTTCTCACTTTCTGTCTCTCTGTCTCTCTCTGTCTGTCTGGCAAGCGCATGCACCCTATAGCAAAAACCTCTCAAAAATAAATAAATAAATAAATAAAAAGACAATATACACATGAGGCAGCCCTGTAGTGTAGTGAAGAACTATGCATAGCAAGTGAGATCCGACATGACCTACTGCAATTCAAATCCTGTCCCCAACAGCTCAAGACACACTCTAGGAGCAGGTAGGTGCTTGCCCAAAGTCTTGACAGGTTGGAGAAGAGGAGAAAAAGTGATTTAATTACAGCATGACCATTCCCTATTGGGGGGTGTTTCTCTCTCTCTGGCAAGCACACTTACCCTCAAGCAATTAAAATAACAATTTTAAAAAAGGAAACTTATAGGGAGACCAGCAGTTAGCGTAATGGCTATGTTGCTGGACTCCCACGTAGTCAACTGCGGTTTACGTCCTGGACCCGGTGGCTTAAAACTCACGCTGGGCGCGTGTGCGTGCGTGCCCAAGATCCCGGGAAGAGTACTGAGGAGAAGGGATTGCGGCGTGGCCATCTCCCATGGGGGGGGGGTGATTTCTCGCTTTCTATCTCTCTGTCTCTGTCTGTCTGGCGAGCGCACACGCCCTATAGCAAAAACCTCTCAAAAAAAAAAGAAGGAAACATATAGGGCCAGCAGATGGTATAGTAGTTATGTCGCTGGATTCCCACATAGCTGACTGGTTCAAATTTTGGACCTGGTGACTTGAAACTCACGCCAAGGACATGCTCATGTGAGCGAAGATCCCAGGAGGAGAATGGAGAAGGGATTGTGCCATGGCCATTCACCTTGGGGAAGGGGATGATTTCTAACTTTCTTTTTCACTTTCTCTGTCTCTCTCTTTCTCTCTCTCTCTCTCTCTCTCTCTCTCGAGTGCACATACCCTAAGGCAAACATCTGAAAAACTAAAAAAAGGAGACATACACATGACCAACAGTATGATAAAATGCTCAACATGACTGATAGAGAAATTCAAATCAAAACCACAAAGAGATATCTTATTGCAACTAGAATGGCTCTTATGAAAAAGACAAAAATTAACAAATGATAATTAGGATGTGTAGAAAGGAGAACTCTTTCATACTCTCAGTGGGGGGAACTCTTTTATGCTCTTTCCAGCCATTATGGAAAACAGTATAGAAGCACCGCAAAGCAACTCAAAATAGAACTGTTGTATTATCAAACAATCCCACAATGATACATATATCCCAAAAAACTAGAGATCAGTATGTCATAGAGATATCTGCACTCACATGTTATTCCAGCACTATTCACAATAGTCAGATAGTTAATCAACCTAAATGTCCATCAACAGATAAAATATATGATGAATAATATTCAACCATTCAGAAGAATGAAATCTTGTCATTTGCAGCAACATGAACAACCCTGGCAGACATATTAAATTAAATAAGCCAAAAACAGATAAAATATTACATGTTCTCACTCATATGTCAAAACTAAAAAATTGACCTCAGAGAGAGTAAAATAGTGATTACTAGATGCTCGGAAGGATAAGTGGTAGGAAGCAGAAGGAAGATGCTGGTTAATGAATACAAAATTACAGTTTAGATAAGAGGAATAAGTTCTATAGCACAATAGGTTAATGATAAATAACAATAATTTATTGTATATTTCAAAGTAGCTAAAAGAGGAGATTTTAAATATTCCCAACACAAAGTAATTATAAATATTTGAGATGATGGATATGCTAATTACTCTGATTTGATTATTATGTGTTGTATTCACATACTGAAAAATCACACTGTACCTCATAAATATATATAATTATTATGTATCATTTCAAAATAATTTTTTAAAAAGCTAAAAAAAGAGTAGGAGCATAATAGAATCATAAAACAAATTGTACAGGGAGAAAACTTCTGGACATATTACAATTAAATTGTTCTGTGCAGACATAATCCTTACAAGAGGACAACTCTCACCTCAGGAATAGAGGAGAACATCCTAACCTCTGATCACAGCTTCCTATGCCCCAAAACTAAGGTGTTCCAGCTGAGTGGCTAGAGGAGTTGATGAGCAGCTTTGTCACCTCCTCTTAGTGCTCCTTCAAGTGAGCTTAAAAGGATTATAGCTTCCAGTTGTATCTGCCCTCTGGGAGTTTGCAATGTTAGACATGTATTCAGTCTATTTAGGATGTGAACTGTGTCTGGAAATATGCCCCTCATCATACAAGAGAAGCAATGAATTCCTAGTGTCCAGAAATATCAGAGGACTGACTGAAATTTGACTTGTGCTTGATACTATGTGACTTGTCTTGTCAAGATATTAAATATTACAGAGGTAATATCACTGCAAATTAATGAAGTCACTGGAATAATTTAGAAAGCAACTGAGTGCCTAATTTTAATTAGAATTTTGATTGCTTCTATTGAAAAGAAACAAGAGAAATTCACACCCTCACCTCCGGAAAGTTTTTCCCATCGGAACGACAATTACTATGCCAATCTTCAGAACATTAGTAGGTCCTTTCTAGGAGTATTCATTTAATGATTCCCAAAGAACAGAGTATTTTAGGCAAAGAATATAGGGGGGCATAACACAAATCAAGAAAAACCCTAGAATCAAAAGACAAGATAGAAAGTGTCATATTCTGAATGCAAGCTAATATAATGAAAGAAAAAATAGATGGCATTAATCTTCCTCCCAGGAACTAAAATTAGATTTTCCAAGAAATAAGATACAATCATAAGTGTGTTGCTGACAGGTCAGGATGTTTTCATCAGATTGGAGAGGAGACAACTGAGTGCTTTAAAATGAAAGGCATCAATTTAAGAAGAAACAAACATGATACCTTAAAATGTTTGTTGTAAAAAAATTTTAGACATAACTTATTGATAACATGTGCTTTTAGAAATAAAAGACTAGAGACAAAGAAGCATTGTTTGCCAAAGTTTATTTTCACATGGGAAGAGAGGATGAAACAGATAGAAAGGAAGGTAGGGAACATAGAAATGCGGGGGGGGGGGGGACA
>NW_006204388.1:2806849-2826254 GCF_000334495.1 Tupaia belangeri chinensis
GGGGAACAGAGATAGAGAATATGTGAATATATGTATTTTGTTCATCAGAATGGTATGCTCTAAAACAATAATTCCTTGAGTTCTATGTGACTTTTATTATTTGTTTCCAATGAATTTCTTTTGCTTTGACTTCCCACTTTTTAAAATAACTTTCATATTTCTAATTTGGCATTCTTTCCTGTTATCCCAGAATGTAGATAGTATGGAAAATATATGTGGCATGATTGAATGCTTAACAAATAAAAAAAATAGATAAGTACTTTGTAAACATTACGATGTTTTAAGGATACTGCTATAGTTTGTACATGTCCCCCTAAAATTCATGTGTTAAGTCTTTGTAATGGGATTAAGAAGGTACAACTTGATCTAATTATGGTGTCAAAAGGTGGGGCTTTAGGGATGGCATTAGCTACTGAGTGATTAAAGCAGGCCCCCATGATTGAGTTTCAGTGCATTTATTTGGCAGAGACCACATGAACATAGACCATGCATGCCTCATTCTGTTCAAAGTTCTGCCTTCTGTCATTTAGTCATGCCTTTAGACCTTCCACATAACCAGAATCATGAGTCAATAAATTGTTATTTTTATAAATTCACCCAGTCTCAAGTATTTATGTAGATAATGCAATATTGGACTAAGAGAAGTTCTTGGATAATAGTAATTCTGGTCACTGAAATGTATTCTCTTTTTCAGACTAATTAATGGTAAGTGTATTTAAATGTGTTTCTTGGGACCAGCAGATGGCATAATGGTTATGCCACTGAACTCCCACATGGCAGACCATAGTTTGAGTCCTGGATCCAGAGGCTTGACATTCATGTCAGGCACATGTGTTTGCATACCCAAAATCCCAAGAAGAGAATGGAGGAGAAGGGATGGTGGTACAGCCATCCCCCCTGAGGGGTGATTTCTCACTTTCTGTTTCTCTGGCAAGCACATATACCCTATAGCAAAAATCTCTCTTAAAAAATGAGTTTCTTTGTGTTTATTTATAGTGAATTATTCTCAGTGACTAGAGATTAGAATGACACATTAGTTCTAAAGGAATGTCAAGAATGTTCTCACAGGTAATTTTATGTTAACAAGTAAACAAAAACCCAGTGGTCTATCTTATTGGTACCTCTCATGACAACAAAACACATTAAAGAAGAGTGCCATCATGGGGCAATTTCTCAAATTTGAACTGGAATTCTTGGCTAGTACCTAAACTTGTTTTTGCAAAAACAAAACCAAAATAGTTAACTAAGTTAATTTATATATTGCAAGGAGGTGGTATATATGGGAGATATTGCTAGTATCTGGTCACCTACCAAACTATCCATCTCCTCTCTTACTATAAAAGACTTATCTGTTTGGAGCATCAGTGTTCCCAGCTTAGCTAAACCAAATATATGTGTATACTACAGATGTCTGGAAATTTTAGCTTTTTATTTATTCACTCTATTACTCACAAGATTTTGAGTCAAGAATACACACTATGTCTCTTCATTACAACATTCCCAATTTGTTCTCTTCACAGCAATTCTAAATAGAATTAGAATGATCAGGTCAGGGCCAGTGTTTTGCAGAAACTCAGTTGGCATTGTAATCTGATTAAATAGTGCCTTTTGCAGGCTCCGATACTTTATATCTAGTTTTATAGCCAAATTCCACAGAACCAAATATTGTCTTATTATATGCATACATGTATGCAAAATTTAACGGTTCTTTTGGAGAATTAATCAAAAAAGCATTACTTTAGGAGGGAAGATCTCTTGGATTTTCACAGCAGCAGCTTTGTCCATTCTGAGATTCTTCACCAAAAACCTGTACTTCAGTGTTCTATTCTTGAGATAGAATTCCCTTACTTCAGTTGGTTTGACTGTGAGAAATCATCGCCCTCACCCCCAACCCCAAGGAAGATAGCCATGTCATAATTCCTTCTCTTCCCTTCTCTTCTCAGGACTTTGGGCACCCATGCACATGTACCTGGTGTGATTTTCAAGCCTCCAGATCCAGGACTTAAATTGAAGTCATGAGGAATCCAGTGCCTTAACTACCTGCCACCTGCTGTTCTTTCCATGTTATTATTATTATTTTGTTTTTAGAGAGGATTTTTTGCTATAGGGCACGTGCACTCGTCAGACAAACAGAGAGAGACAGAGAGACAGAAAGTGAAAAATCACCCCCCCGAGGGGGATGGTCATGTTGCAATCCCTTCTCCTCCATTCTCCTCTCGGGATCTTGGCCATGCATGCACACGTGCCCGGCGTGAGTTTTAAGCCACTGGGTCCAGGACTCAAACCGTGGTCGACTACATAGGAGTCCAGCGACATAGCCATTACACTAACTGCTGGTCCCCATGATATTTCTTTAAACCATGGTTTTGTTTTATTGACTTCAAATACAGCTGGACCCAGGGATTGTGGGACTACTAGAATTAAATAGCTCCAATTTCTCATCTCTGCATTTACCCAATGTGTCAAACATTATCTTGATATAATGAAACCAGGAAAGATAGGTTGAAGTTGACATTTAGGGAACAGATAAATTAGATGACATGGGAACTATTTTTAGGCCACAGAAAAAGTAGAGAAGTTCCCAATTCATTTATTCACTTCATGTTAATGCAAGCAGAACTCCAGAATCTCACATAAACACCTAAGACCCAGGTTGGGGCCTGATAAATGAGGATGGCATCATGTGTTCTAGCACCTCCACCAACTTATACATCCTCATGTTAGGAGATTATTTCCTCTGGAAATTGGTGCCGAGATTTCTGGGAAACTCTTTTTTTTCTTTTTTCTCTCTAGATCACTGATATATGAGATCATTTACTCCAAGATTACTGTTCTTTTATTATATTACTTTTTTTTTTCTGCCACCTCAAAGAAATCCAAAGCCAGTGCTACTGTGGTAGATTGTAATAAATACACATCAATATTTTGAGTCTTAACACCTGAGGAATTTATTTCTTTAGACAACCATCAATACCACGGTTGCTAAATTAGCCTTCTTATATGATTCAGAGGATTGTATTATCTATAATAATTTTTTCTTCACATCAAACCAAAGTTTGGACCTAGGAAAGAAGCACAGTCACCATGATCTGCTCTTGATCAACATGAAGTATCTATGAGAAACCACCTTGCCTTGACCTAGAAATTTTCATATCCATCATATCCTTAAAGTCATCCTAAGAATCAACCATGCTTGCTGTGCTAAATACAGCAGATGGAAATTCCAAAAGGAAATATGGATAAAGCTGATAATGGAGATATAATATGGCAAGTTTTGCTTCAGAAGTCCAAACTAAAAATCAATTCATCATCACCAAGTATGTCATACTTTGCTATTGTTAAAGAATGCTATACTTTATGTCATTGAACCTATTGTTACAAATGCAGTATATTCAATCAACTAATTTTTGGACTTGCAGAGCAACTTCCTTGTTAGGAACAAGAGTAAATAGGAAATAAATTTCATATTCTCCCCATTCCTGTTATCTCAGGTCTTCAAGGCTAAAGAGATTCCAGTAGCAATTGGTTTGCATATTGACCTTTGCTTTTTTTCATTTTTCTTCTTTTGATTTCTGTTCCCACTAGTGCCAATGAAATAGAAAATAACAGACATCTTCAATGTGAAATTCTAAATTGACAAGTTGTCTAAACTTGGGATCCCATCTACATGGCACTTGGAATCTCAGATTTTCCCTCACCTTTGTTGTGAAGATTACTGTGATGCTTCGCTATAGAAAATGTTGTCATTATTGAAGCTGACATCTTTGTTAAAGAGTTTCCTTCTGGGAAAACTAGAACTGAGATATTCTTTTTCATGATTTGCTGGGTGACATAGGGGCAGCTAAGATTTTAAGTGGCTTAAAATTTTTCAAGGCCCAAAAGTAATACTCCATTTGTTCTATTTTATGCTAGGACCCCAAAGGAGCTTAGTCCTAAAAAGGGGATGAAAGCATGGATTACATCAGTACTCATTGCTTTAAAGGGCCCCTACAAACTCCAAACTCTCATCAATTTTTGTTTTTTTAATGATAGAGACCACACGTACATATGAGAGAGAAAGAGAGAGAGAGAGAAAGTACCCTCAACAGGTCTTATTACACAGCGATCTCCTTTCTCCAGCCTTCCAACTCCTCAGGATCTGGGCATCTATGTGTATGAGTGCATTTTTAGGTATACCTGGAAATCTGAACCTGCACTTGGCCATGCAGCTTAAAGTTTTATAAGTCACTGTGTTATCACTGTGCTATAGACAATATTAAAGGTGGGATCTTTAAAAGGTGATTAGGACATGAGGGCTCATGGATGGTTTAATGAGATTATTGTGGGAGTGAATTAGTTATCTTGGGAGTTTGTCCCTGTTTTTCTCTTGGCCTCATGTACTCACCTGGCCTTCCATGATCTGCCATGGTAAGTCCAGAAGAAAGGATTGCTGCATGACCATACCCCCTAGGTGTGCTTTCTCACTTTCCCTTTCTCTCTCTTTTTCTCTGGTGACTGCACATGTCCTATAGTAAATAAGGGGGGGGGGGGCAGTAAAAATCTTTAACAAGAAAGGAAATAGAAAGCATAAAACCTAAAAGGAAAAGAGACAGCATGTAAATGGCTGAAGCAGAAAATGTATGTTGAGGGTGTTGAGATGGAGGTGGTTGGTTAGGGTATTAATTTTGGTGGGAGGTAGAGACCACCAGCTACTAAATGAACTCATTTGACAGGCCACAGAGGTTTAGGCTATCCTTTCAGGGTGAGCCACTGAAGACTTTTAAATGAAGAAATTATTATTTTTTTTTATTTTAGAAAGACCATCTTCATAAGAAAATTGGGAGCTGATAAAAGGATTACATTTAGAGAGCTGGAAACAAATTAGGAGATTAAGTTAGTTTTCCAAACCAAAGTTGAAATTCTTAACTATAGGATGAAAGGTAAAGTCTGATTAGAGACAGATTAAGGAGATGGATTCTAAAATGATATGGTGAGTGAGTGGATTAAGGTTGGTTTTATTAATATAATATTCTAGCATTTTGTGAGATCTGTAAACCTAACCTTCTCTTTTTATTTTTACATGTATTGCTTACTTCTTATTTCAAAAGATTTGAACTTAAACTCACTTTATTACTCCAAGAATCTGGGTATTTGTATAAAATCATATGAAGAATTTCAAAAGACCCTCTGAGCCAAATAAAGTGTTGCTCACTTAAGTCTGAAATTCCACAACTGGAACTCTACTCCTTTTGTTTAAATTACATAAACTGCTTAGAATATTATTTATATAAATTATAAATAATTTATAACTCAAAGTGAATGCTCCTGAGACAATTAGAAAGTTAGAGCATTATAAGCAAACTTGAAGTTTAAGAGCAGTGGTGGTGGGATTCAGGAAGGAAGTATATCACATCAAGGAGAGACTAACAGCACAGAAGGAAGTTAAGCCAAAAGTGATCTCTTCTAACTTGTCTTTCTCCTGTTCTTGTCCTAGTCCACCTTAGGGTGAGAGGAGGGGAATTAAGGGGAAAAAGAAAAGAAAAACATTTAAGGGGCACAAAATGGAAAATTATCTGTTAATAATAATGTGTATGATAATATCTTTGATTAGGCTAATATACAGTGTATTCATGCAGGGAAAATTCATTTTACATGAAATAATAACATATAGTGATTAAATATATATAAATTATATAATAATATTTTTAAAAACACAGAAACCATGGGCATCATGCTAAAACACAAATAAGACAATATTATTCCCCTGCTCAAAACACATGAATGGCTTTGCCATTCTCTCTGACTAAAAGACAGTGTCCTTACTACAGTGGTCTCCAAGGTCCTTCAGGTTTAGTGCTAGACCTTGGGCTAGCTGACAGCCATCCACTTATTATATCTCTGAAACTTCTGCCTATTCCTCTCACTCAGATACTGGCTTCCTTGCTAGTGTATAAACACCCCAGGAGCTTTCAAGGCCCAGGACCTTTGGTTTGTGTCTTATCCTTTGTTGAAATGCTCTATCCTCAGAAAGACAATTGCTTATTTTCTTAGAGTCTTTACTTATATTTCATGTTCTCACTAAGGTCTTCCCTGGTCCTCTTATTTAAATTCAGACCCTTCTCCCATACTCCCTATTTTATATTTTTTCATATTATGTATCACCATGTAACATACTATCCATGCTACTCACATATTCTTGTTGTTGTTTGACATTCCTACTCAAATAAAATTTTGTTGGTGCTTCCTCAGATATATATCATGGCCTGGCACATAATAAAGGTCAATAAATACTTATTGGATTGAATTTCACATAACTAAATTTCACATTACCATGTGGGTCATGGAATATTTGCAGAGGTAGAGATAGAATATTACTAAGTAAACCAGTAACATATTTAGAATATGTACACAGTCCATTTTGTGTACATGGCTTTTACCACAACACCATGTAAGTTCTAGGTTATTATCATTCTTCCCAAATAGTCTTCATAGTTTATGCAAAATTCAGGCTGAAACAGATCACTTTGGGGAGCCAAGAAATTTTTCTCTTCAGCTTGATATATAGACAAATTTCCAGAATATCCTACTCCATATGTTTTTGGTTTTGTTTTCTTATTTAAAGCCATTAGCACAAACATCCTATACTGGGCACACCAAGCATGCTCAGTTGATTCAGCTTTGTCATTCTCACATATTGGGAAGAATCGTAACCAAGGGACTATCATGGAGTGGAATCTGTTAATATCATTCTGCTTCTAATGCTTGGAGTGGTCTCTATTATTGACCAAGTCATTGAGTTAGGATTAAAAAATGATTGTCAGGCCCACAGGAATAACACATTCATAGCACCGTGGTTAAACACTGCTTGGGCATCAGATCCCACATGATTGCTTATAGATTCAATTCCCAGCCCCAGTGACTTGAAAAATTCCAGGCATATGTGTATGTGTGCATGTCCCAAATCTTGACAGGAAAGAAAAATGAAGGAATAAAGATTGCAGTAGGACTATGTGTTACTGGAGGTGCTTTCTTGTTCTCTCTCTTTATCTCTTTTTCTGGAGAATGAACAAATCCATTGGTGACAAAAATAAAACTAAAATAATTCTATTTCTGTGAAAAATACCACTGAAATTTTGAGAGAGACTTTATTAATCCATGGATTGTTTTGGTTAGTTTAGACATTTTTACCAATTATAACAATTTTAATTCATGAACACAGAATATCTTTCCATTAATTTGTCTTACTAAATTTCTTTCATCAATATTTTATATTTTTCAGTGAACATACCTTATATCTCTTCAGTTTAACTTATTTCTAAGTATGTTATTCTTTAAAAAACATTTTATTAGTTGTTACTCAGTGTACACACATGAGAGAGAAAAAGAAAGAGAGAGAGGGGGAGAGAGAACCTCCACAGGGTCTGATCACATTTCAGCATTGCTTTCTCCTTCTCTAAGACTTTATCCCATGGCATCCTGGACATTCATATGCATTCTCTTGTGTCTTAGTCTGAGTGCACTAGAGATTCAACTGTGATCACCATGTGTGATCTGACTTCTTTTAAGCAACACTTTACTGCAGCCAATAGACCATAGAGCTAGTTAGTCCATTTATTGATTCTATCATAAATGAGATGTTATCTTGATTTTCTTTTCAGATAATTTGTTGGTGTAAAGAAATGCTATTGATTTTTGTATGTGACTTTTTTTAACTGCAGCTTTTCTCAATTTGTTTACTAATACTTTTGTAATAGTATCTTTAGTATTGCCTATATATAAAATCATGTCATCTATGGAGAAAATTTTACTCTTTCCTTTTAAATTGGCATGTCTTTTTTTCCTTGTCTAATTTCCCTGGCTAGGATTTCCAGGACTGTGTCAAATAGAAGTGATTAGATGTCATCCTTGCCTGTTCTTGATCTTACAGAAAAAGCTTTCAGTGTTTTCCCATTGGTTATTTTGTTAGCTGTAGATTTTTCATAAATGGCTATTATCATGTTGGGTTGAGTTTCTTCTAGCCCTCTTTTGTTGAGGGTTTTTATGAAAACAAATGCTGAAATTTATCAGTGCTTTTCTGTATATACTGAGATGATCACATAGTGGTTTTATCTTTTATTCTTTTAATGGGTTTTATCACTGATATATTTGCTTATGTTTAAACAAAATTGCATTGTATTTTGTGACCCAACATATTATCTCTCCTAGAAAATGTCCTGTGTGCACTCGAGAAAGTATATACTTATGCCATTGGGTGCAAAATTCTATATAATTCTCTAGGTTGACTTGGTTTAAGATTTGTAATTTCACTGCTTCTTTATTGATTTTCTGTATTAATATTCTTTCCATTACTAGAAGTAGGATATTGAAGTCTCCTACTACTATTGTATTATTGTTGATTCCTCCTTTCATATTTGTCAATATTTTCTTTATATACTTAGGTGCTCTGATATGGTGTGCATATAAATTTATAATTGATACATCTCTGGGCTTTATTGACCATTTTATTATTATATAATTAAATTCTTTGTCTCTAAAAACTGATCTCTATCAAAAATCCAATGAATTTTTTTATAAAAGTGGGAAAAATAATCCTAAAACTTTTAAGGAACCAAAAAAGACCCAGTGGAGTAAAAAAAAATAATAACCCTTAAGAAAAGAATACAGTTGAAAGCTTGAAATTTCCTGATTTTAAATTATACTACAAACTTTTATAACCAAACAGTATGGTACTACCATAAAAATACAACTATATCAATGGAGCAGGACAGAAAGCCAGGAAATAACATATTTTAAGGATACTGAAAAGAGACAATGAGGATAAGGATAACCTTTTCAATAAATGGTTCTGGAAAAAATGCATATTCACATGCAAAAGAATGAAATCGGGCTCTTAACTTATAAAATCAACTCAAATTGATTAAAGACATAATGAAATATCTAAAACCATAAAAGTCCTAGGAGAAAATAAGAGGGGAAAAAAGACTTCTTTCACATCATCTTAGCAATAATTTTTTATATGACACCTACAGCACAAACTATAACAAAAATAAACAAGTATGACATATCAGATGAAAAGGCTTCTACACAGCAAAAGAAACAATAAAAAAAGAAACAGTAACCTATGCAATGGGAGAAAATATTTTCAAATCATGCAGCTGATAAAGGATTAATATCCAACATGCATAAGAAACTCCTGATGCCTGTAATTACAGCAACTTGGAGGGCTGAGACAAAAGGATTGCTATCCAGCAAGATCCTATTTTGGACCAGCAGTTGGTTTAATGGTTACATCACTGGACTCCCACATTTTCGATTGTGGTTTGAGTCCCAGACCCAGTGGCTTAAAACTCATGCTGGGTACATGTGTATATGTGCCCAAAATCCTGAAAGGGAATGGAGGATAAAGGATTGCAGTGTGGTCATCCTCCCAAGGAATAATTTCTCACTTTCTGTCTCTCTGTCTCTCTCTGTCACTCTGGTGAGCACACATTCCCTATAGCAAAAATCTCTCTCTAAAAAAAAAATTCTTGTCCAAGATAATGGTAAAGTCGAACTTCATAGTTAGCTCTCAGAAGATAGCTAGATCATTGTTGATTATGATGATGACATATTACCTTTTGAGTTCCTAATATGTTTCAGACTATTCGCTAGATTATGAATATTCCCTAATTTAATACTGATAATGACAGTGAAACCTTACTGTTAGGTTATGCTAATTGTGTGCCAAGGATGATTAAAAGTAGATTTAATTCATTCAATCTTTATGAAAATCTCATAAGACTGTGGCAAAAACTGTAAACTGATGATTAAATTTTTTGTTGGTTTGTTTTTTATAGGGTACATGCACACACCAGAGAGGGAAAGTATGAAAGAATCCTCAACGGGGGGTGGTGATGCTGCAATCCCTTTCTCCCATTCTTTTCTTGGGATTTTGAGCACACATGCATGACACACACCCAGCATGTTTTTCAAGTTACTGGGTCCAGGACTCGAGACACATAGTCGGTCATATGGAATCCAGCTGCCTTAACCTCCATACCACCTGCCAGCCTGAATCATTTCCTTTTCTTCTTAACACTAAGACTATATCCCACAGCATCCCTAACTACTAGATATGGTAATATAATTGAATTGAAATCAGTGAATTGTGAGTGGAAGGTTCCAGGTTCATATCATAACAGTAATTTATATAATCGTTTCCCTTCTGATTATAGAGAAATGGAGATGACTCTGAAGGTAACCTTAGAAGCCATGTGTTGATGTACCAATTCACCAACTCCTTGAGTTTGTGAATAACAATGTGAACTAGAGACAGCTTCCCACAACACACACACACACACACTCACACACACACACATACACACATCTCCATCCCATGTTGCCTAGGTCTTTACTAGATTTCTCTTCTATTAGGACAGTGTGCTGAATTTGTGTAGTTTACTTACTACAGTTAGTTTATCTTAATTTGAAGGTAGGTACTGTTCTCATCCAGATTTCACAAACAATGAAACTGAGGCACTGAGAAGTCTAGTAACTGGTGGGCAGTAATTACAATTCTTAGTTCATAAGTAAGGCAACTGCACCTCAGTGAAGTTGAGTATTTCGCAATACTATAACATTTGGGTACAGTTAGCAAAATCAAATACACACTAAGTTATTCAAGTGGGAATGTTTACTAAGAAGTACTACTATTCTCTAAGGAGTTGGGGAAGCTGAAAATAGGAGACAGGGAGGCAACCCAGAGTTCTGGAGTAGCACAGTGCCACTACCAGCCCAAGAACTGAATGGACAAAGAATAAGAGGTGCTACCAGAGCCCAGCTTCTGTGGTGTCCCAGCACAAACTAGGTCCACTACCCTGCAGACTAGGAACTACAAAGGCAATGGAGGTACTACTCAAGTATTAGTTGAAGCAGAAAATGTGGGAGAGAAAGAACTCATCTCTTCTTTCATCTTCCAGTTTTCTCCAAATGTCTACTTTAGCTGAACCTAGTTAGAATCCAATTGACAAAAGAGCTTATGGAAATTCAGTTTGCTGAAGTCAATGCCCTACGTGAGAGGAATGAACCAAAGAGCAAACAGGCAAATGATCAGAATAAATCAACCAGGGGCTCATAGCCATAAGTGACAAACTTGCGGTTTGAACTCAGGCCTGTGCAAGAGGAGTTCAAAACATTTCTGGAAAAATTATAATTAAAGTATTTTAGCACAAAAAAATTTGAAATCTATCCATAATTTTTATAACATGAATTTTCTGTAAACTTACTAAACTTATTAAATATCCATTATGTATCTCAGAAGATGCACTTTTTTAAAAAGGTGTTTCTGCTTTAGGGTGCATTTGTTCACTGAGAAAGGCAGAAAAAGACAGAGAGAGAGGAGGAAAAGTTGAGAAATCAGCCCCCAAGGGTATGGCCATGCTACAATCCCTGCTCTTTCACTCTCCTCTTGATATTTCGGTCATGCACACACCTAGGCTCAGCATGTTTTTTTCAGGCCACTAGGTCCAGGATTTGAATTGCAGAGTTAACTATGTGGGATCTGGTGCCTTAACCACCACACCACCTGCTGGCTCAAAACTTGGTCTTTCTAATATGCTGTGATACATTTCAAGTGAACATAGGTCTTCCTTTGTATTCTATTTACCTTAAACATGTATTTGCTTTAATTATTCAAACATTTATTTTAACGATTTAGAAAAAAGGATAGAGAGATTGCTAAAAGCAAGAGAGGAAAGTGATATGATACCTTCCAGATTATTCCAGGTAAGTACTAAATAATGGTATAGATATCAGAAAACATCACTTAGCATAATAGTAGTGAGCATGGGCTTTGCCATGGGACAAATCTGCTTTGAAATATGTACCAAATCACACCTCTGACTGCATCATTTTGGTCTAAGTTATTTAAATTATTTGAGCCTCTGTTCTCTCATTTGTAAAATGGTTATAATAATATCAGCTGTCCATATTTGCATCCACAATGAAATTTATGAAGAATAAACCAAATTACATATATCACCTTATTTAGTACTTGTTTTTTTTCTTTAGTGGCTTATCAGTAGCGGCTACTGTTGTAACTGATATTGCTGGTGTCAGGTCATTTGGTAGATGACTGGAAGTTGGATGGAATACAATGCAGTTCAGAGCATGTCGCACTTCCTTCCAGGTGTGTGGGATATTCAGCTAAAATTCAAAAATGCAAAAGGATATTTGTGCTAGATCAGCCCCCTCAAGTGTTCTGCTACAAACATGTGGTATCTTGACAGAATTTTTTAAAAAGTCATTTCAGACATTGAAGCTGCAACTGTTTATTTTAGGTCTTCTAGTAATAGGACTTAAGAATAATTTCATCCTTTGTAATGAATCCTCAATGGAAAATAAATTTCAAATTATTATATTCTAATGGAATAGTACAATATTTATCATATTGAAGAGGTTAGCAAGAACTTAGGTCAATTTAAATTTATGTTGCTATTTTTTTCACTTCAGACTGGAGTGCAATGTGAGCTGAAAATTCTCACCTAAATATGCTTCCACTGCTGTGCCATGGTAGGGGTTCTGTGATCCTTCCTTTGCATGATTTTCCATGTGCTGAATAGGAGTTTTGAGCGATAAATTTTCTAAGATAGAAAGTAGATATGTGATAATTTGTAGGAATAAATTGGCAGTTACACTTGTTCTTAGCTTGATGCTGATATAAGTTTAATTTGAATATGGATGAGAAGTAGCTGTTGGAATCCCCAGGAACCACTGAATTCAAGTCTGATTCCAAGAGTACAGAAGCATTATTATTAACTCCCTTTTCTCTGAGACATTTACAGTCTCCCCATCACAGTAAATTATTTTTCCTTTAGGCATGCTTCTGGACATAATAAATAATTTCTTTTTTTCCATTCTACATTGCATCTGCTAGTGGGTTAAGTTAAATTACACACTATTTTTGACATCTTCATATGCTGACCAAACTATAACATCACCTTTGTTCACTCCTGAAACTTGACCCACTGTTCTATCATTCCGAAGACAAGGATATATGGGTTCAAAGAAGACAAAGTCACCAGGGAAGAAGAAGAAAAGGAGTATTTCCTAATACCCAGAGTGGAGCTTAACTGAGCTGTGTATCTATAGTTTTCAAAGGGGCAGCCTCAAGCCAGTACGAAAAGCCTTTGCACGTATATTCTTTCATCAAAAGGAGAATTTAAAAAATCATCCTAGAGCCAAGTTTTTGTATTTTTGGTTTTTACATTCATTAAACCAAATGGCTTAGAGAAGAACTTACGATTAACCAGGACAGCTGTTGTCCCTTTAAGGGAGTATATAATGAAATGAGAAATAGTTAATATTTTCATAAAATGGTCTCTACATCTTCTGTCTATTGTGATAACTGGAGTATGATTATGTTTCACTCCAAGTTCACTGTTCTAGTAGAACCCTGTTAATCAAAGAGAACAGAAGTAGATTACTACACTAGGCATCTATGTAGACATCATTCAAAAAATATTTATTGAGCAATTGCTATATACCAGGTATCTATCTGTGTCTCTAGGTCCCACAGAAATAGGATTGACTGAAATCACTGCTCTTGTTGAGTTAACATTCTGCTGGGGGAAAAAGACAAGTATGGTGGGAAAATTAAACGAGAAAGTAGGTAAAGCATATTTACGTGAGGAGTATAGCCAATGTCTTGCTAAATGCCAGTGTCACCTTAGAGTTTATGAAAACCGAGATTTAACTGAAACTCCTTCTCATGATGTGAAAAGTTGCTTAAAATGTGAAGTTTCAAAGTACTTGCAGGAAACTGACTATCTATTTCAATATAGAAGTTCGGCAGTTAACACATGATCATGTGCAGGACAATTTACTGGCTCATGTAGTGATATATATATATATTTACTATAGGACACATGGAGGGAAAATGAGAACCTCCCCCCACCAACCATCACCACCAGGGGATGGCCACACTGCACTCTCTTTTCCTCATTTCTCCTCTCATGATTTTGGGCATGCACACATACACTTGCCCGGTGTGTTTTTTTTTTTTTTTTTTTTTTTATTTTTTTATTATCATCATAATCTTCTTTCTATTACACTAGATTACATATAACTTTACATTGACTTCCATTGCTTTTTCAAAATGGGATGCCATGCATGTCAGTCAATACAGAGATATCAATCTCCCCGCTTTATCATTCAATATCTTTTCCATGCTTTTCCCAATAATTGTTATTATTATTTTTTTTAAACAATCAATCACTATTTCTCATTTTTGCTTATTAAAAAGACTTCACCCATCATGAAATACTTCCCATACCGGTTCAGTTGAGAATACTATACATGTCATCATCAACAGGTAATAAACCATATCTATTTCTCATTAACATCCTGCCTCTCTATTGATTCACTGCTGTCTTTATCCTCTTCTCTCTCCTTTTTTTTTTTTTCCACTACCCTGCAGACTAGGAACTACAAAGGCAATGGAGGTACTACTCAAGTATTAGTTGAAGCAGAAAATGTGGGAGAGAAAGAACTCATCTCTTCTTTCATCTTCCAGTTTTCTCCAAATGTCTACTTTAGCTGAACCTAGTTAGAATCCAATTGACAAAAGAGCTTATGGAAATTCAGTTTGCTGAAGTCAATGCCCTACGTGAGAGGAATGAACCAAAGAGCAAACAGGCAAATGATCAGAATAAATCAACCAGGGGCTCATAGCCATAAGTGACAAACTTGCGGTTTGAACTCAGGCCTGTGCAAGAGGAGTTCAAAACATTTCTGGAAAAATTATAATTAAAGTATTTTAGCACAAAAAAATTTGAAATCTATCCATAATTTTTATAACATGAATTTTCTGTAAACTTACTAAACTTATTAAATATCCATTATGTATCTCAGAAGATGCACTTTTTTAAAAAGGTGTTTCTGCTTTAGGGTGCATTTGTTCACTGAGAAAGGCAGAAAAAGACAGAGAGAGAGGAGGAAAAGTTGAGAAATCAGCCCCCAAGGGTATGGCCATGCTACAATCCCTGCTCTTTCACTCTCCTCTTGATATTTCGGTCATGCACACACCTAGGCTCAGCATGTTTTTTTCAGGCCACTAGGTCCAGGATTTGAATTGCAGAGTTAACTATGTGGGATCTGGTGCCTTAACCACCACACCACCTGCTGGCTCAAAACTTGGTCTTTCTAATATGCTGTGATACATTTCAAGTGAACATAGGTCTTCCTTTGTATTCTATTTACCTTAAACATGTATTTGCTTTAATTATTCAAACATTTATTTTAACGATTTAGAAAAAAGGATAGAGAGATTGCTAAAAGCAAGAGAGGAAAGTGATATGATACCTTCCAGATTATTCCAGGTAAGTACTAAATAATGGTATAGATATCAGAAAACATCACTTAGCATAATAGTAGTGAGCATGGGCTTTGCCATGGGACAAATCTGCTTTGAAATATGTACCAAATCACACCTCTGACTGCATCATTTTGGTCTAAGTTATTTAAATTATTTGAGCCTCTGTTCTCTCATTTGTAAAATGGTTATAATAATATCAGCTGTCCATATTTGCATCCACAATGAAATTTATGAAGAATAAACCAAATTACATATATCACCTTATTTAGTACTTGTTTTTTTTCTTTAGTGGCTTATCAGTAGCGGCTACTGTTGTAACTGATATTGCTGGTGTCAGGTCATTTGGTAGATGACTGGAAGTTGGATGGAATACAATGCAGTTCAGAGCATGTCGCACTTCCTTCCAGGTGTGTGGGATATTCAGCTAAAATTCAAAAATGCAAAAGGATATTTGTGCTAGATCAGCCCCCTCAAGTGTTCTGCTACAAACATGTGGTATCTTGACAGAATTTTTTAAAAAGTCATTTCAGACATTGAAGCTGCAACTGTTTATTTTAGGTCTTCTAGTAATAGGACTTAAGAATAATTTCATCCTTTGTAATGAATCCTCAATGGAAAATAAATTTCAAATTATTATATTCTAATGGAATAGTACAATATTTATCATATTGAAGAGGTTAGCAAGAACTTAGGTCAATTTAAATTTATGTTGCTATTTTTTTCACTTCAGACTGGAGTGCAATGTGAGCTGAAAATTCTCACCTAAATATGCTTCCACTGCTGTGCCATGGTAGGGGTTCTGTGATCCTTCCTTTGCATGATTTTCCATGTGCTGAATAGGAGTTTTGAGCGATAAATTTTCTAAGATAGAAAGTAGATATGTGATAATTTGTAGGAATAAATTGGCAGTTACACTTGTTCTTAGCTTGATGCTGATATAAGTTTAATTTGAATATGGATGAGAAGTAGCTGTTGGAATCCCCAGGAACCACTGAATTCAAGTCTGATTCCAAGAGTACAGAAGCATTATTATTAACTCCCTTTTCTCTGAGACATTTACAGTCTCCCCATCACAGTAAATTATTTTTCCTTTAGGCATGCTTCTGGACATAATAAATAATTTCTTTTTTTCCATTCTACATTGCATCTGCTAGTGGGTTAAGTTAAATTACACACTATTTTTGACATCTTCATATGCTGACCAAACTATAACATCACCTTTGTTCACTCCTGAAACTTGACCCACTGTTCTATCATTCCGAAGACAAGGATATATGGGTTCAAAGAAGACAAAGTCACCAGGGAAGAAGAAGAAAAGGAGTATTTCCTAATACCCAGAGTGGAGCTTAACTGAGCTGTGTATCTATAGTTTTCAAAGGGGCAGCCTCAAGCCAGTACGAAAAGCCTTTGCACGTATATTCTTTCATCAAAAGGAGAATTTAAAAAATCATCCTAGAGCCAAGTTTTTGTATTTTTGGTTTTTACATTCATTAAACCAAATGGCTTAGAGAAGAACTTACGATTAACCAGGACAGCTGTTGTCCCTTTAAGGGAGTATATAATGAAATGAGAAATAGTTAATATTTTCATAAAATGGTCTCTACATCTTCTGTCTATTGTGATAACTGGAGTATGATTATGTTTCACTCCAAGTTCACTGTTCTAGTAGAACCCTGTTAATCAAAGAGAACAGAAGTAGATTACTACACTAGGCATCTATGTAGACATCATTCAAAAAATATTTATTGAGCAATTGCTATATACCAGGTATCTATCTGTGTCTCTAGGTCCCACAGAAATAGGATTGACTGAAATCACTGCTCTTGTTGAGTTAACATTCTGCTGGGGGAAAAAGACAAGTATGGTGGGAAAATTAAACGAGAAAGTAGGTAAAGCATATTTACGTGAGGAGTATAGCCAATGTCTTGCTAAATGCCAGTGTCACCTTAGAGTTTATGAAAACCGAGATTTAACTGAAACTCCTTCTCATGATGTGAAAAGTTGCTTAAAATGTGAAGTTTCAAAGTACTTGCAGGAAACTGACTATCTATTTCAATATAGAAGTTCGGCAGTTAACACATGATCATGTGCAGGACAATTTACTGGCTCATGTAGTGATATATATATATATTTACTATAGGACACATGGAGGGAAAATGAGAACCTCCCCCCACCAACCATCACCACCAGGGGATGGCCACACTGCACTCTCTTTTCCTCATTTCTCCTCTCATGATTTTGGGCATGCACACGTACACTTGCCCGGTGTGTTTTTTTTTTTTTTTTTTTTTTATTTTTTTATTATCATCATAATCTTCTTTCTATTACACTAGATTACATATAACTTTACATTGACTTCCATTGCTTTTTCAAAATGGGATGCCATGCATGTCAGTCAATACAGAGATATCAATCTCCCCGCTTTATCATTCAATATCTTTTCCATGCTTTTCCCAATAATTGTTATTATTATTTTTTTTAAACAATCAATCACTATTTCTCATTTTTGCTTATTAAAAAGACTTCACCCATCATGAAATACTTCCCATACCGGTTCAGTTGAGAATACTATACATGTCATCATCAACAGGTAATAAACCATATCTATTTCTCATTAACATCCTGCCTCTCTATTGTTCACTGCTGTCTTTATCCTCTTCTCTCTCCTTTTTTTTTTTATACTTTGTTTTTTATTATAAATTTTTTCTCATCACAACACACATATGAATTTTCCATCCAAAATACACTGTGCATTGGCTCAATCAAGCACATCAACATATATGTTCTCAGCAAATGATTTCCCAATTTTTGTGTCCTGCATACCTTGCCTTTTGTTTTGCCATCCTAGATTCCCCATCCCCACCCTCTGCCATGTCCCATCTTCCTCCTCCATTGTCCCTGACATTCATGATTGCCCTCAATGCCTTCCGCCCCCCCCATTCAATTGTTCTACCAATGAACTCAATTAGTCTAGGTATATCCACTAGCTAGCACAGCTGACATATCCTTACACATGTATCCAAATCTGATCCTAGGCATAAACCCCAGGGAGTAGAATGAACATACGCAGCCTTGGCGCCCGGCCGGCTCCCGCTTCCGCCGGCCCAGCAGGACCCCGGGGGAGACGCGCAGAGCCCGGAAAGGCCCGCAGCGTCCCCAGGCCGGACGCAGCCTTGGCGCCCCAAAATACCTTGCCCTTCTTGAAACACCTCCCAGACCAATCCAGTTAAGAATACTATACATGTCATCAACAGTTTATAAGCCCTCTCTATTTCTCACTAACGTCCTGACTCTCTCTTGTTCACTTGCTATCCCCTTCTATCCTCTTCTCCTCACTCACCCCACTCCATTGTTCCACTCACATTAAGTACTTTCACTGATTTTCATGTCCTCCAATTCATTGCTCTCTACTATAGAATGCGGATAGTCGGTGTATATTGAGTGGATATGTACAATATCTTTCTTTCATAGCCTGGCTATTTCACTCAGCAATAGATCCTCCATACCAGCATGTTATCATCAACAATATTCCCTTTCTACTTTCATACCATGTATACATACATATATGTTTTTTATCCTATCTTTGACCCTCTGCCCCTTCCCCCTCTCCCATCACACCATCTCTGCTATATACAGTCATCTTCCAGGGGTACCATTGAAAATATGATACCTGTAAGCAAAGGGGGAAGGGCCACAAGTTTAGTTTTCACCAATAGGTATCGTAGATTCCGTTTAATGGTAGATCAAGGGTGGGTCTCGTGCGGATCCGCCACTGTTGTAATGGTGCCGTGGGGCTCTAGAGCGTGAGCTATCCTCGGGTACCAGGCTTCCTCAAGAATGGTAGAATAGTTCTTGTTCTTTCCTGAGGCAATGCAGGGCTGGCAACCATCATCCTCTCACCGTCCATAGGCCGAGGAATTCTCCGGTATCTGGCTTCCTCAGGAATGGCAGAGTAGTTCCTGTTCTTCCCCGAGGCAATGCAGGGCCGGCAACCATCATCTTCCCAAGTTGCAAGTTCCCAAACCTTGTTCTCCGCTTCAGCTTGCTGATCCAAAGGCCACACGCCGGCCCTGG
>NW_006204388.1:2827877-2866096 GCF_000334495.1 Tupaia belangeri chinensis
CCGAAAATTTTTCCCAAGCCCCATCCCGCTCCGGGGGCATGGGCTCTCCCGCGCCCCGCGCCGGCTTCCGCCGGGCGCGCCCCGCGCCGGCTCTGCCCGGTGTGTTTTTCAAATTCCTGGGTCTGGGACTTGAACCATGGTTGGCTATATGGAAATCCAGTACCTTAACCACCATGCCATCTGCTGGTCCTAATGATACAACTCCTAAAGGACAAAGTTTGAAGCATGGCTAGAAAATATTCCCACTCAATTGGTGGGATAGCTAACTCTGGATAGTCTCAGTCCTCTATTCCAATATGACTCTTAAAGTCATGCACAGAGCTCTTCAAAGTAAACCTGTCCTTGGTTATATATTCCCAAACATCACTAGGTGGCTGTGAAAGAATCCAGCTGGTTATGAGCAGTGCTGTTCAAATGGTTGCTTAATGGTTCATGGTAGAATGGTTTGTCTTGATAGGGGACTAGAAAACTGCTGTGAGTAGTTTATCCACAGAGTGTATGAACCTCTGCAGCAGATGATGTGTCCTTGCTTTAGGACACTAGGGCCTTGTGTAATAATTTTTCTATTGTAGTTTGCCATTAATTCCACATAGTATCTTTTTTCCATCATGGATACCTATACTAATGTGAACTACGCAGGTATATGGCTAAAATGCCAGGAGCTGCCTACGTTGTAGCCTATCTCTGCTATAAGAGCCTTTGCTATGCTGGGCTCATGAATAGTTGATAGCCTCTCTAATCATTTGGCAAATAGGTCAAAACCATATCCCCAAGTATGAAATATATGTTTCCAGAAACTGAAGTTAGCTACCCAATGTAGGAGTACTTCCTTTTTAGTTGTGGAAAGAGGGATCTTAACCTGTTTGTACTGAGACTGGGCAACTTATGAATAATATAAATGTATTTCTAGTAGTTATGAAAGCCAAGAAGTCCAAGATTAAAATGACAACAAGTTTTATATCTAATAAGGGACTGTTCTCTGCTTCCAAAACAGTGTGCTGTTGTGTCCTCTGGAGGAGATAGACATTGTTTCCTCACATGACAAGAGGAATGAAAGGGCAAATAAAGGACAAAAAAAGGACCTCATCATTTCCAGCCCTGTCATAAGATATTAAACCTTTCATAAGGGTGAATAAGGCCCCACTTCTTAATATCATCACTACCAGGATTAAGTTCCATCATGAATTTTTGAAGGGGACACATTCAAACTATAGCAGTACTGAAACAGAACAATATGTATAGGGGATATTCTGAATATCTAACACTGAATCTTTAACAGTACATCTCTTAAAATTTCACTGATTTTTCAGGACACTGAAACTTCTTAAAACTCATCTTTCACCTTCTGGAGTACCTCAAAACTTTCCATTTCTATTTTATTTGGCTCTTTAAACATGGTACCACTGATTCAGTGAACTAAATCATATTCTATAGAATGTACAGACAATTCAGTTCCCTTTGAGTTCCATTGTGACATTTCCAATGAGTTAGCATAGCCCAGGGACCAAACTACAAATTCTAAATGGTGTCCATCCCATCCCATTCCATGTGAATGCAAATTTTTTCTGTTATTTCATTCTGACAAAAATGGGGTTGGGGAATATATTCACCAGATTAGTGATTTTGAGGCAGTATTAATATTCTCTGGCAAAGATACCACATCTGGCACACACCTGTAATTGGGAGTAGTAGCTGCTTAAATATAATGGTCCCCTCTTATTATCCAGTATCTGCCAGTTATTTTCAGGGAGAGAATGATGAATTAAATGGTGGGTTAATGGAGATCACCATTCCTGCACACCTTAAAAGGTTTAAGGGAGTCATGATTTCCACTATTCTCCCTTAAGGTAAGTTTATTGTCATTTTGTTTTATTTTAATTATCATTCTTGGGGTGGAGTTGGGGGGGGGGAGCTCCAGAACTTTCTTATTTGCTTTTCCTTTTACATAGCTCTTACCTCAAGGTCAAAAACCAGTGTGAAAATCCTACAGTAACTAAATATGTATATCTCATTTATACATTCAAGGACATAATTTAGCCACTATGTGGGTCTATAGAACCAGTAAATCCATTATGAGAAAGTCCTAGACAAAGACTTCATCTATTATCTGGACCCCATCTTCCACAGTACCTCTAATATACTTTCTTATGCACTTTTATACAAGAGGGACATGATGACATTGGGTCTCTACATATCATTATTAGCTCAGACTCTATGTTCTTGAGATGACTGTATATTATCATTTGCCTTAGTGCTTTCTTTTTTTTTAAGAATTATTTTATTTAACTTTATTTATTATTATTATCACTATTATTTTCCAGTTTGATCAGAGAGAGACAGAGAAAGAGAGAGGAAGTGAGAAAGCAAGCCACCAGGTCCGAGACTTGAACCATGGTCAGCCATGTGGGAGTCCAGCGCCTTTAACCACCATGCCACCTGCCGGCCCTGCCTTAGTGCTTTCTTACATGGGTAAATGACCATAGGTACTTTGTTTGTTTGTTTGTTTGTTTTCAATAATGTATGTGCACTTACCAAAGAGAGACACAGTGAAAGACAAAGAAAGTAAGAAAGCATCCTCCAGGATACTCTCTGAGTACTAAATTCAATCCTTTCTCCTCCATTCTCCTCTCAGAATTTTGGGCATACACAAACAGGTGCTTGGTATGTTTTTCAAGCCACTGGGTCCAAGACTTGAACTGCAAGGTGTGCCATGTGGAATAAAGCATCTTTAACCACCATGCTACCTGATGGCCCAATGACCATATGTACTTTGAAGAAGACCTGAGGAAATTGTTACTATATGCATCTTCTTGGTGTTGCAGGGTTCTTATTCTTGGGTACTCAGTAGCCCCTTCAGTCTTAGAGTTTCTGGTCTGCAAACTGGCTCAATTCCAGAAACCATGCAAAGCACTGCAACTTCTGTTAGGGAGGTTGCTATCACCTTCCTGATTACCTATCTTTTATTTCTCTTGTTTGAATAAATTGAACAACTCCCTGTTAGCTACTTATTTATTTGCCCTTAGAAAAACTATGTTCTATTGGGACAGTAGGTGGCAAGGTAGGTTAAGACGCTAGACTCCCTCATGGTGACTGCAGTTCAAGTCCCAGCTCTGAGGGCTTGCATTCTCTCTCTCTCTCTCTCTTTCTCTCTCTCTCTCTCTCTCTCTCTCTCTGGTGAGCACACATGCTCTCCATCAAAGTAAAATAATAAAAATGAATAAAAATTGAATAAAAAACTATTTTAAAAAGTCCATGTTCTATTAATCATTATCATATCTGTTTGCAAGTTAGGTCCCTTCTTATGTAACTCTGACCATTCACACATTACAATAATTGCACATATTTTGTTTCTGATTATTAAATTCCTCCACCTGGTCTCTATTATTTCAGGATCCTGTCATCTCCATTGCTTTTTTTTTTTCTTTTTTTTTTGGAGAGGTTTTTGCTATAGGGTATGTGTGCTCACCAGAAAGAGAAAGAGAGACAGGGGGGATGGCCATGCCACAATCCTTTCTCCATTCTCTTCTCGGGATCTTGGGTACACACGCACACATGCCTGGCGTGAGTTTAAGCCACCAGGTCCGGGACTCAAACCGTGGTCAACTACATGGGAGTCCAGCGACATAGCCATTACACCAACTGCTGGTCCCTCATCTCCATTGCTTTTAGCAGGCAAGTTCTGTAACAATTTCTCCTGGTATCAGCCTTAAATTACAGAGGACAGCCACCACTGAGTTTCTCAGGGATCCTCTCACCTACATAATATGTTTCGCTTTGGTAAATGCAGTGAACTCTGGACAACCCTCACTCATCATGGTTGACTGGTGGGCCTTCCAATCTTTGCACAAAGAAAACAAAGAGAAAGAGACAGCATCCCCAAAGGGGTCTTGACACTGTGATCTACCCACAACTTCAGTCATTCCTGACCATGGACATTTTCATACCCACTATATTCAGAAAGGTATCCAGAGGTAAACTCAGGACTTTCTCATGTAAGTCAGCTTTACAGAGCAACCTGTTATTGCTAAACCACCATCCAGTCCCTAGCGTCTTACAATCTTACAGTCACTCTAACATGTCCACTTCTCTGAAACTTTGGATCTCCTTTTCCATCATAGACTTTCATTTTATTTAAGGTGCACCTTGTGTTGTTCAGAAATTTAAGAGCCATCCTAACAGGATTTTAAGCAAAATCATCCAGGATCATTGTCTTAGTACTAAATTCAATGTGATGTGTGTTTCTACATTGACAAACTATTCACCTCAGTGGCTGTAGTATCACAACTCATGACTTCTAAGGTTTCTGTGGGTGATGTGTCTATCCTAGACAACTGGAAGCAGAAAATTCATGACAATGCACATCCTATGGTAGCCTGGGAGTGACACTAATCAATTCCAGTCACATTGTTATGGTTGGAATTCGGTCATAACCACAGAAAGTTGGGAACTACAGTTTAGCTTTGTGCCTAAGAGAAAGAGAAGAAAACTGATTTTCTGAGTAATTGTCATTTTTCTACCTCAATAGCATAGCCCAATACTTATAGGCTTCCTATGAACTATCCCACCCAGAGGACAAGATTATGCATGTTTTATAGGACTTCGAGACTCCTGCTTCAGATCCAAATACAGTCCCTTTGTGAGGAGACATGGGCCTCAGAAAGGAATATTTACACCCTCTGTAGACTGAAGACTTGGAATCAGGAAAGGACAAGTAGCTTTCCTAGCTCCTTTCTATGTAAAGCCAACTTTAAACTTGATCTTGTATATAAACCAACAGTGGAAGTGAGAAAAGATGAGTACAAGAAAAAGCAAGGGAGAAAGAAAGATGGAGAGACAAAGACAGCATGTGAGGAGAGAAAGAGAACATGTGCCACCATGCTGATAAGCAACCCACATCACTCCTTAAGAAAAAAAAAAATCTATGTTCTCAACCAGAGTACAAGAGGGATTCAAAGATGAAAGAATGAAGTTAAACTGATAACTGCTGCCAAGGCCCAGAATCTTAAACGCCTTTGCTCAATACAGTAAAATCATCATTCCCTATAAAAAGGATTTAATAAAATATCTGTGACCTTGATACTGCCTTAAGTTTTGGAATGAACACGGACTAGATATTAAATTCTCTAAGAGGCACAGATAAATTGTAAAAGGCAGGCAATATGATGATCAGCAGTGGTGAATTTGCCTACCACCATGTCCTCTTTGCTTATAAAAGCAAGACAAATCATGTAATTCTGTAGCACCTCTGTGGACCATAAAAAGGAATGGACTGTTACGGTGATCAGAAAATCTACTGCCTCCAGTATAAGCGTTGTTGTTACGGTCTTTAACATATTCCCTCAAAAAACAATTTTCAACAACAAAAATCCAGCTGATTAACAAACATTTTTAAATGTGAAAGTTACCGTCACTAGTAATAATTTCACCAATGATAAAAATATGGTAAAAATGTACAATTTTTATGTTAAAGTGCCTGGGGAAAGTACATTGATATAGAACAATTTGCAAGATATGTTGAAAATTCAAAAATGTCCATGTCCTTTAAACTGACCTCATAATTTCTAGTAATTTATCCTAAGGGAAAAAAATGATGTATATACTTACAGATATATGTGTCTAAGTATTTATTAAAATATTATTTATATGTTTTTATTATTTTAAAAAGTGCATACTAAATACAAAACTTTAGTAGGAGAAAAAATAGAAATATAGATTAAGGGAGACTTATGGAGGTATGTAAAGTTACATTAGCCAAAAATCTCATTCCCCAGAAATAATCGAGGTTAACATTTTCTTGCTTATTCTTTCAGGTGTATCTCAATTGATCAGAAACATAAATACTTGGGGAAAATAAAATATCATACAATTACATTTTTGTATTTTCCCAGTAAAGAATGATCATTGTATAAATTTATATCACTTATTTAGAAACCACACGACTTTCTATTGTGTGATCATGCCAAAATGTTTTGAACGATGCACTGTTGCTAGATACATAGCAACTTTTTTTATTGCCAGTGAGCATGTGGTTTCACCAGACAAAGAGAGAAAGCAACCCTCACTGGGGTGTGACAACCTAGAATCCCTTTTGCTCCATTTCTACATTATGTCACAATTTTGAAATGCTCATATAGGCCTGGCATGTCCCTTAAGCCTTCTGGGCCAAGATTTGAAGTGTGGTTGGCCATGAGAGATCTGGCTCCCCATGCAGAGGGCTTAACCTGTAGCACAACAGCACCAGACCTAACAACTTCTAATGGTTCACGATAATATCCAACACTAAGATGAATATCCATGAACACTTCTTTAATTGCATCATTAGAATATAATTTCAGAAATTATAGTTTCTTGAAAATACCTAAAGTTTAGGATCTTAATATTAATATTGTCAAAGTAGTTTGCAAAAAAATTATATCAATTTACAAAATTTTTTGTGTTTAGTAGTGTCTAGTTTCCCATAGTTATGACATCATGAGGTACTATTAACCTTTAGTGAAATCATATAGTTTTAATTGACATGCTTTGTATTACTAGTATATACAAACATTTTAAGTAAGTTTGCTCTATATCTTGTCAGGAGTGAATCATCTACACATCAAGTTTTAGAGTATTTTTATACCTTTGTTTGTCTTTTTATTATTGACTTCTCGAAGCTTTTTAAATAGTTGGTTTGGCATTTTTTTCTTTAACATTATATATGCACGCATATATGTATGCATATACATTTTTGCTACAAGTAAGCTTTTAATTCCACTTAGTTAAATCTATCAATTATTTTCCATGTGGTTTCTACTTTGTTTCTTTTTTATTCTTTTTTTTTCTGCTTTGTTTCTTTACCTATAAATACCCTCTACAGTAAGGTTATATAAATAGTCACCCTTATATTCTTCTAGCCCCTTTATGATACCATTTTAATTATTATTAATCCTCCTGGAATTTATTTAGGAATAAATTAAGAAGTGGGAACTAACATATCCATTTTGGGAGGCTGGTGTTGGGAATAGTGTTTTTATTCCCTACTGCTTTGAAATGCTACCTTTATCATATTCTAAATTTAAAATAATTAAAAATGATTTAAATATTCCACAATAAGAGATAATTAAAGCTATCTACTCAATAGAATATTAAACTGTAATTAAATGTAATGTTCCTAATAAAATCAAGATATCATTAAAATGCCTTTTTTAATCTTCAATACTTTATATCTGGGTACAAAAAGACCAAAAACACATACACATGAACAGTGGTTATTTCAATCTACACATCAAGTTTAGAGTATTTTTATACCTTTGTTTTTCTTTTTATTATTGACTTCTAAAAGCTTTTTAAATAGTTGGTTTGGCGTTTTTAACATTATATATGCACGCATATATGTATGCATATACATTTTCGCTATAAGTAAGCTTTTAATTCCATTTAATAAGATGTTAATACGATGACTACTTCTTATTTCTTATGGTCTTTCTATTATGTCATAATTTTTTAATCAGTATGTACTCTTCTTGTAATAAAAGAAAAAAATTACTTTTTTTTTTTAAATGTGTGATTAAGAAACCCAGTTTATTCTCTATCATGAGGGGAAAATATTAAGAAAACATAAAGGCTCTGAAGTTTTCAGAAAAGGAAAAAGGAATTTGGACATTTGATTATCTTTTTCACCACTGTGAGAGTTTCTGTGCTAACCGGCTACCGTGAAGGATGAAGAAGTCAGCGTTCTCCAGTGCAGGTCTGCACCTCTGAACCTTCTCCTCCATCCACAACCACTTATCCTAAAGGCTCCCATTTCTCCTTATTATGGCAAGCTCCAATGCTTGCCAAAGGTCTGTAGGGGTCAATTTGCTGTTGAAAATGGATTAGGCATCATCCCTATAGAGTACTTAAATTTTGAGGGAGCCTTAAATGAGGCTTGTAAGGAAATGTTCACAAGGTGCCTTTAAAGGGGTAGATGCTTTGAGAAATTGTCAGTACGGAACTTGTATTGATCTATCTGAGCAACAATTCACTAAAATTGCATAAGGCACTTGTACAACTGCGAGTGCAGCGAAGAAAAAGGAAAACATAACTAGACCAGAGAGAAAATACCTCTTAAAGGGATATAGTGTTCTGTTCTACCCAGAAAATAATTGCGAAGGAAAACTCTTGTTTTATAGAAGATGCGGTGTCTTGAGTATTTTTATACCTTTGTTTTTCTTTTTATTATTGACTTCTAAAAGCTTTTTAAATAGTTGGTTTGGCGTTTTTAACATTATATATGCACGCATATATGTATGCATATACATTTTCGCTATAAGTAAGCTTTTAATTCCATTTAATAAGATGTTAATACGATGACTACTTCTTATTTCTTATGGTCTTTCTATTATGTCATAATTTTTTAATCAGTATGCTCTTCTCTTGTTAAAAGAAAAAAAAATTACTTTTTTTTTAAATGTGTGATTAAGAAACCCAGTTTATTCTCTATCATGAGGGGAAAATATTAAGAAAACATAAAGGCTCTGAAGTTTTCAGAAAAGGAAAAAGGAATTTGGACATTTGATTATCTTTTTCACCACTGTGAGAGTTTCTGTGCTAACCGGCTACCGTGAAGGATGAAGAAGTCAGCGTTCTCCAGTGCAGGTCTGCACCTCTGAACCTTCTCCTCCATCCACAACCACTTATCCTAAAGGCTCCCATTTCTCCTTATTATGGCAAGCTCCAATGCTTGCCAAAGGTCTGTAGGGGTCAATTTGCTGTTGAAAATGGATTAGGCATCATCCCTATAGAGTACTTAAATTTTGAGGGAGCCTTAAATGAGGCTTGTAAGGAAATGTTCACAAGGTGCCTTTAAAGGGGTAGATGCTTTGAGAAATTGTCAGTACGGAACTTGTATTGATCTATCTGAGCAACAATTCACTAAAATTGCATAAGGCACTTGTACAACTGCGAGTGCAGCGAAGAAAAAGGAAAACATAACTAGACCAGAGAGAAAATACCTCTTAAAGGGATATAGTGTTCTGTTCTACCCAGAAAATAATTGCGAAGGAAAACTCTTGTTTTATAGAAGATGCGGTGTCTTGAGGTGTCTTTCTTAACTCTTGTTAACACACTTTCAAAACTTACACTCCTTGTGGCGGAGCAGAAAAGTAGATATCAAATGCCCACATTTCCTCCTGGTCTTCAAATTCACTCTCTTCTTCATCCCATTTAGAGGAACAGTCTTTCTCTGGAGATTCTCATGCTTGGGCGATGGTGAAGGGGGAGATAGCTCAATCATCCTTAAATGCTCCCCTTGAGTTTTTTCTATACAAACCATCCTATTCTAACCAAGAGTTAGACATTTTAAAATCACATCTACAGAGACATAGAGTCAAAACTGAATTAGAATGTAATTTTCTTTTCTGTGATAGTAAGTGTATGCATGCATAAGAGAGAGAGAAAGAGAGAGACAGGAAGAGAGAAAGAATCCTTCACAGAGTCTTATCACGCCGTCACCTCCTCTCAGGTGATCTTTATAATTCTTCAGGCTCCTGGGTACCCAGGCTCATACCCAGTGTATTTTTCAGGCTAATCTAGAATCCGAACAGCGATTACATATGGCTTCTGGCACTGCTTACCTCTAGTATTACCACTATACTATAGTGATTGGGCCTAGGATAATAATTTTTAAAGTATAAGTCTATATGAATTATCAAGAAGTTTGTGAAAAGTCATTACCTGTATCTGTAAGATTAGCACAGTACTGATTAACTTCCTACCTTGGGCTATGCATGCAGAGGAAGGAAAAAGAACAAAAAATAATAAATTCCTTACTCTTAAGAACCTAAAAGTCTTAAAATAAAAACAAAACAAAACAAAATAAAAATCACAGTGAATCTAGGTGGTCAGTACCCATGCATTATTAAATATATAGAGTATCACTCTGCTTTTAATCTTGAAGGAATTCTGCAAGGTACTTCTCATGTCCAAGGAATGCATCTTATTTTACAATGTCTTAATATTATGATGTTCTTGCTCAAAGACACATAGCTACTGAAGTGTAGATATATTTTTAAAAAATAAGTCAGCATTATTAAGTAAAGATAGTGGTCAAATATACACATTTCCTTCATCCTCCCTCCGAAAACTACTTTAGACAGAAATGAGGGATTGAATTAACAATAAAATATATTTTAGACAGAAACACAGAGAATGATAAGGAAAGCAGGAAGGACCTCGAAAAGGAAATAATAAAGTCTGAAAAACAGAGGTACATATTTTAAAGATCTGAAAATACTCTAAGTCATAGGCTGGCAGGAGTGAAAGTTGAGAACCAAATACGATGCTGTAATTCCAGCAGGTGCAAGTCAGTCAATCTTGGGACTCTGAAAAAAAGGGTAAATAGGGGCTAAAATGTGGAAACTTGATTGAATATTTATTTATGAATCAACTATGAAAATCAGATCATTCAGCATTCCATATAGCCAGGTAACTACTACTCTCCTCCCATGGCAAGAAACTGGAAGTTTATTTTCTGTTTTCTAAGAGTCATTGTAATGTGGCTCACCAAATAGAATTGATACTTGATGTACTGTGTTGAAAGTAGAAAGTGAATATACATTTGAATGCTGAGACCTTGAGCATTCTTTCTACTCAGCTCCCAAAATGTTGTTAGCTGATTCTTGACTCTCTTGACAGGAAATTGGTAGCAACCTCCCTGGGAATCTTCTGTGGCCTAAGAGGAAAGAATTAATGATATTACCATTGATGTATCATCAACTGAATGACCTAGCTAGGTCAGTTTAGTAAAAAATCCATGGTCAATAATGCCTACAGTGCATCTAGAGCCTTCAATTAGGGTTTTTAGCCTTAGATTATCAGATGCCTAATCATTCAAATAGTAAGAAAAGATATTGTTACAGGAAAAACTAATTCTTAATGATGTGAGAACATATATATTTCTCTCATGCTCTCCCTGTGTGTGTGTATAGCAGTGAGAGAAGTTGTGTAATGTGTATTGATATAAAAGTAGTTTTTATTGTGAATCATAGTCAAACATATTCAAAAGCAAATGCTCTAAAATATTTTGATGATGTTAATGAGAGCAAAAACAAACAAACAAAAAATCTAAAAACAAAACAAAATAAACAAACAAAACCCTGGAAGAATCAGAATATATGGAGGCAGAAGAAAACTAAACTACTTACAAATTTTAAAAAACCCTTACTATATTTGGAAAAAAATTAATTGCATTAATAAAACACATTTACAAAATCATTAACAAAATCAAAGAGCCCTTGGGAGTTAAGCAGTGGTGTTTATATATAGTAATAATTTAAATTTCCATAAAATGATGGGAAGATAATATGGAAGAAATTTCTCAGGAAGCATAACAAAATAATTTCTAAATTTTATTGATCACTTACTAACTTTGCATGTGTTAAGACATTTAGTTCTCTAATAATTCATAAAGTAGACATCATTATTAACAGCATTTTAGAAATGAGGGATTAAAATCTAGAAAGGTTAAATAACTTATAAGTGTTTACATAAATAAATTGATATACCCTCAATTTCAACCAACTGCTTGCGATACTATTTTGTAGGGCACAATTACATTATTCTTTCTGTTCTGGTCTTTATTTTCTATTCAATACACTTATAAGCATTCTTTAACTGCTTCAAATATTTTTCTAATATACCCACAGATGGACTATAAATGCATTCAATAAGTCAATACACTGAGCTACACACCATACTAGACTATAAAAATGAAAGATGAATAAGTCTCTCTTTCAGTTAAACTACAAACATGTCTGACTCCCCAACTGTATCGAATTCTTACAGAAAACAGCATTTTGTTTATTCAAAGCTCACCTTTTGGACACAGTAGATGCTCAGAAAATGTTTGTGGAGATGATTTTAAATCAGTTAGGTATTTCACCTGGGTAAAGCCTAAGCCTATAACTCAGAAAGAGCATTAATTACATTTTCCTCCTACTAAAACTAGCAAATCTCCTCCTCAAATCTCCCCAACTGCTCTTTGATGCTTGCCTGGCAATGCAAAGCTCAGCCTTCTCAGCCCTGTTCCCACATACACACCCACCGGCATCCAGAAAGCACCACAGTGGCCTCCTCATCTGGGCATCAGAGATGAATGTGTGCTCATTAAGTCTTGGCTTCCAGACATACATTTTCATCCCCATGGACTTCTGTGATGCATCTCCACTTGGGAGACCTCTATTTCTTGGCTGCCCTCAAGAACCGATTCATTCAGCCCTGTTTCCCTGGCCAACTACCACTCCTACTTAATCAAACTTGGCAGGCAGTTGGTCTGTCCCCAAAATGAAAAGCTTTATACATTTTCTTATGGGCTGTCATCTTCTTGGTACTCTGCCTGGAGATGGAGAGTCTGGAGCTACATTGTGAATGTATTTTTTATTTTTATGTTAACACTGGATAAAAAAAAAAATCAGTTGGGAATGTGGTGATTTGCTAAAAGTGCAGATAGTAAAAGACCCACCCACCTAAAGTTCTGAAGGAGAGGGCAATATAGCTCTGCTGCTCCTCAACCAGAACTTAGGGAAAGCTAATTACCATATTTGACTCAATTTTCCTTTCACTAAGTGAGACAGTTGGACTAAAACTGTGATTATAAACTATGTTCTTAAGACGCATATGGTTTTCTTGTGGTACCTTAGTGGCCACCTTAGAGAGGCTAAGAAACAAGGCCCATGGGCTTAGCAGAAAAACTCTGCTAACGATTTGTATAAAAGTTTGTGGAAGGAGAGTTATGCTCCAGGAGAGAAAAAAAAAAAGGTGGATTTCATAATCTCTAAAAGCATTACCAGTTTTTTTTAATAATTTTATAATACGTCCATGGACATAGTATTCCTTAATTGCCCTTATTTTAAAAGAAAAATTATTTCACCTATCTTAATATTGTTCTTTCTAATTTCAGGAAGCTAGCAGGTGCTGTGGCGGTTAAGGCACTGGATCCCATGTGACTGACTCCACAGTTTGATTCTCAGACCTCGTGTCTTGAAATACATGCCAGGTGCACACATGTGTGCCCAAAAACCTGAGAAGAGAATGGAGAAGAAGAATTTGTAGTGTGGCTACCCCACTCTAGGAATGATTTCTCACTTCCCTTCTCATTCTGTCTCTCTTTCTTCAGTGTGCACACACGCCCTATAGAAAAAAATTTAAATTAGTATTTTTTTAAATAAATAATTTTAGAAAGAGAATATGTTCAACTGATGTTTTGAATGAGTGTTGCTTACTTGAGTATCAGAACAGTTATTTCAATTTATGATTATACTCCCTAAGGGGTCATTCTGCATTAGTACAGAAGAAGTATGTTTCAATGGTATTTTATAAAGTCAAGCAGAATTCATAGCAAAGAATTTAATCTACAATAGGGAAGAAAATAACAGAGGGAAAAAAGCAAAAGAAATATAAGTGGAAAATAAAGGGAGTTAGCATTACTGAGCACCTACTCTGTGTAGTTCTGTTCCTAAATGAGAGGTAGGTCTTTTTATAACCTTTACAAAAAGGAAGATATATATCAACAGAGTAAATTTTCAGTCCTACAACAGCTGGTAGATTTGAATTCAACTCTGGAATACTCTTAAGTCGATGTTCTTTCTTCTGATAACTCAGTTTATATGTTATTAATAGCCATTATACATTCTAAGCCAGATGTTTAGTGTAAATATATTCTTTGCTGGCTGCTTTCTATGAAGGCACATAGTAAAATTTTTATTTAAGCTACTTATTGGCTCCATTTCTGTCACATAACTTTCAGTTTTATCCGAAGCACTTTTTTCACATGCTCACATGCTCTTTCTGTGTAAGCTCAGTTGCTATCATAATTTACATAGAACCTATGTTTGTCAAATATAACTCCAGCTCAAAACTCCCTGCTGATTTCTAGATCCATTAAGAATATTTCCACCTGAGTATATTAAGGGGTGTCACATTCAACAAATTGAAAATAAAATTCATTATCTCCCTCCACAAAACTTCTCCAAACTAGCTTTTATGTTTTTCTTCATCTCAGTGAACAGAATTCCATTCAGAAGATAGAAACTTCAAAATCAGCCTGGACTCTTGCTTCCTCTAGTGTTGATATTCAGCTACCATCAGTTCCTGACAAAGTGACCTCTTATGTGTCTCTTTGTTATCTGCAATTCCCCATTTCTCTTGCCTGGTTGAGGGTATCTCCCTATCTCTAAGAGTATTATAACCACCAGCTGACTTTTCTGACTCTCTGTAATATATTTCCTTTTTCCATTTATTTCAGTTTCAGAAGCAAAATTGATCACATTTCATCCCTGTATAAAACCTTCCAAATTGGCCATCTGTCCTTGAAATCTTCCACTTCCCTCCAGGGTACAACATTTTCCTAGTTCTAATTTCTGTGATAACTCTGATTTTATTGGTTGGAATTATTTACTTTCCCATCTTAATTGTTTTCTTTCCTTTTTTTCCTGAAATTTCCTTTTTCTTTGTTCTTTTCTCTTCTCCTTATAAATCCTCTTTTATGTATTTCTTTATTTTTATTTATTTATTTACATTTTTCCACAAACATTTACTTTACATATCAAACCCCATACCCCATAGTTCTTGACAGTTAATAAGCAACTTTTAAAATTTCAAAAAACTGAATTTTAAAGGTAACTTTCAAAATATTTGTTAGAAGTTTGTTTGTGACTCTATAATAACAGAGACAGTATGGTTTTAAGTATTTTTGAGAAAATATTTACATGTCAACTACTCAAACTATTTTTTTTTCTTTTTTTGGAGGGGTTTTTGCTATAGGGCGCGTGCGCTCGCCAGACAGACAGACAGAGACAGAGAGACAGAAAATGAGAAGTCACCCCCCAGGGGGGATGGTCACGCCGCAATCCCTTCTCCTTCATTCTCCTCTAGGGATCTTGGGCACGCACGCACACGCACCAGCGTGAGTTTAAGCCACTGGGTCCAGGACTCGTACTACGGTCGACTATGTGGGAGTCCAGCGACATAGCCATTACGCTAACTGCTGGTCCCAACTACTCAAACTATTGAAAAGCAAACACCCAGTACACAATTCACACGCAAACCTTCCCAACTCAGTTCTGCCTTCTTTTATATGGCTGTATCTTCCACTCATATGTTGATAACATCTGTATCTTTCCAACACTGACATCTCTCCCAAGCTCTAGATCTATAGTTCTACCCAGTTCCTGAGCTCACGATTTTCTTCCTAAAAGCCACACCTTTAGCTTATTATCTGAAAATTGCCAGAAGCCCATAAGAAAACCTAACCCCAGTATAAACTTAAAGTCTTTCAGTTCAGATTAAGATTAGTCATCTACTACCTTCAAATATCTTTTAAGAAGGTCTTTAAAATCCTTATCTTTCAATAAGGACTAGCAGGTGGCGCAGTGGTTAAAGTGCTCGACTCCCACATGGCTGACAGTGGTTCAAGTCATGGACAGCTTAAAAATCATGCTGGACATGTGTGCATGCATGTCCAAAATCCTAGGAGGAGAATGGAGGACAGTGGATTGCAACATGGCCATTCCCCACAGAGGGTGATTTCTGACTTACCTACCCTCTCTCTCCCCACAGCAGGCATATGCACCCTATGGCAAAAACGTTAACAAATTTTTAAAAATCCAGGGTTTTCTCTCATCCCCTCTCTGTACATATCTTTACCATTTCTTGTCTGAAATGTGGCAACTACTTCTCAAATAGTCCCTCTCACTTCTATTCATTTTATCTACAAATTTCAGTTATTTTCCTTAAAAATAAACCTATGCAATTGAGTTCTAGCTTTTAAATACCTCTAGCTTCACCCAATTATAAGTAGTATAAAATTGTTTTTATCACACAGGGCCTTTAATGTGCCCACTATTGAATAAGGGCCACCTGCCTTTTTGCCCATCTTCATGCAACAATACTGACCAAGGCAAGAAAAGAACTGTGTTCATTAGTCTATGGTATTTATTGGGTCACATTTACTAGTGAGTAACCTTGTGAGGTGAAAATGGTTATCTTTCTACCCAGCCAGGTCTTGTGATATTTACTTCTTCTGCACTGGCAACTCAGCCAGCAAGTTTGGATGGACTGTGGTTTATAGATACAAACACATCAAATTCAACAGACTGCAAGTAGGAAGCCTGATACCTACCTATACTATGAACTCTAACTAGATTTTCCAAGAAAGTTCTAAAGTACTTCACTGGTAAGTATAGTGTGTGTGTGTGCTTGTGCATGTTCATACATATAAACTCTTGAATATGGCACTTTGTATAATTCTTTTGGTAAGAACACCCATGGAGAAAAGGAGGAAATTATAAGAGAAAAAATCATTCCACAATTCATTCCTAGCACCATAAATCAGGAGGGATTCCAGGTTTTATCAGACCAATGCCTGTCTGTAAAGTAAGGGCCCTTATATTTTTTTTAAAAAATCACAAAATTATAATTACAAAACCATAACAAACTACAAATTTTTTAAAAATTGACAAATACCACAAATATTTTAAAAATCCAGAAAATTAACTTAGAAAAAGATGTCCTGGCATATTTATTTAATATCCATTTTTCTAAACTTGGGGGATGCAAATTCTTTAATTGTCTCTTCACATGGGATTTTTTTTCTTATTTTCTTTAGAATGGCAAGGTTATTCTGAATTTCTTCTCCCATGGTTAATCTTGATTTGATTTGTCTGTTTTGTTTTGTTTATTCTATTGCTAGTGGGTCCATGTGCTCACCAGGGGGAGACAGAAACAGATGAGGAGAAAGCACCCCTCATCATGCTACAATATCTTCATTTCTTATTCCTGTCAGAATTTTCAGTACACATATGCACATGCCTGGTATATTTTTCAAGCTTCTGGGAATAGAATTCTACTTGCATTTGGCCATGTGGGATCTCACTGCCCTAATTAGTAACTAAGCTACAGAACTGACCCCTAGATTTTTTTTTTTTTTATTGTAGACTGTTTAGGAGAGTTTCTTTCAGTCTTTCAATTCATTTTTTGGTAATGTTCACCTGTAACTTTCTTTTTGGTTTTGCTCAGTTTCCATATCTGGTCAGCAACAAACCTCATAAGAACTCATGGTTTGTTTGTTTGTTTGTTTGTTTGTTTGTTTTTTGCTTTTGAACAGTTCAGCTAAGCCCAGAAAGGCCCTCTATTGCCTCAGCACCATTACCACACCTGCACTGCCCCCCCATCATGATCCTGGAAATTGAGGAATTGTTATAGTTTATCTTGATCTAGATCATAGCGACCCCAAGCATGATGCAGAGCATCTTAACTGGATCTTTCTTGGGGACTAAGATAGGGTTGGGATGATTATTAAGGTACACCAAGGCAGATTGCTGATAGAAACCAACCATAGATAGAAGTAAAACAGATAAACTTCCAACTCCACCAGTAGACCCAGGACCACCATCAGGGCCAAAGATCCCTGCCTCCACTACCGTGTTTTTCTGTTGATTGCTACTGCCTTAGAGAAGAGTATATGGAAAAAAAGAAAAAAAGAAAGAAAAGAAAAGAAAAGATAGAAGGGCTGCATCCAAAAAGATTTGCTGAAACTTAAGCTCCATAAGCTTTACGGTAAATCTGCCCCTGCACACATTTTTTATTGATGTTTTGTTTTCAAGCATTTTTTATTTTACCTAGAAGTCTCTCCTCCAACTTCTCTAAGTTCCATAGTTCTGCTCCTTGTTTTATACACAACTAAACTGTTAGGTCATCTCTGGAGATTCCTGCCAGAATTAAGCACAACATCCTGTAGTCTTTTACTCATACTTTGACCAAAACATTCACCATAGAATATAGTCATTTCTGTCACTGTATGTCTACCTGTCTCACTAAATTGAAATGCCACCATGGTCAGAAATTATGTTTATTACTTTTATATCTCTTGCCTTTACTACAAACTCTGTCACACAATAGGCTTTTAAACACTGACTGTGGAATGAATGACTGAATGTTCTACCTCCAATGTTCTGCTGGTCACCACCTCTAAAAGGTTTCTCTGACTCCATACAGAACTATCTCATTATCTTGTACACATCAAGTTATTAGCAAATTATACATCAGGAGTTTGTGTATATATTTATCTTATTTCGTACATTAGTGTAATATCAGAGGAAAAAGTCTAGTTCATGGTCTTCTTTTCTCTCAGCATTTAACATGACTCCTGGTTTATAATACCAAAATCATATGTAGTAAATACATATTGGATAAAACAATAACCCACTTTGTTAAGCTAGAAAAAGAGCTACCAGGTATTGTGTATGTAATGGGTATTAAGTACTATTCTATCTTACTTTGTCCTTATAGTAATCCTATAAGCAAGGATGTTACCCCCGTTAAAATATATTGTGCCCAGGGAACCAGCAGTTAGCGTAATGGCTATGTCACTGGACTCCCATGTAGTCGACCGCGGTTTGCGTCCCAGATCCGGTGGCTTAAAACTCATGCCGGGCACGGGCGCGTGTGCGTGCGTGCCCAAGATCCCAAGAGGAGAATGGAGAAGAAGGGATTGTGACGTGACCATCCCCCCTGGGGGTTGATTTCTCGCATTCTGTCTCTATCTCTCTCTCTGTCTGTTTGGCGAGCGCATGCACCCTATAGCAAAAACCTCCCCCAAAATAAATATATATATATTGTACCCAGATCTGGGACTTGAACCACAGTCTACCAAACATGAGTCCAGTGATGTAACCATTACCCCTTCTGCTGGTCCCAGCAAAAATCTCTCTTTAAAACAAACAAACAAAATATATGCATGTTTATATATATAATCTCTTTTAAAAATATATATTTGTGTGTATATATGCATATACATGTTGAGGTTTAATGAAGCTATGTAAGCATACTGGTAATGGGATCAGTAGGTAAAAGAAACAGGACATGGATATGAGCATTCTGAATCCAGAATCTCTGCTTTTTACTACACTTCCCTATATGAAATCAATATTCAGTGGTCTGGGTCACTCTAAGATTTGCTTTTAATGCTGCCAGTGATATTTGAGTGTGCTCTGTAACTTTATTTAAGTCACATACCATAAAATATCAGTCAACTGAAAATTTCAAAGAATCTAGTTAAATGACTTTTTTTTTAAGTTAACATTTCAGGGACCATTCTCCAGCCTTAGTAAATAGTAAATAATGTAATATTCTACATTATTTCCAATGTAGAATCTTCCAGTCTCCAAATGATATAGTTTTGAACTTAGTAATCATTGCTTCACACATGGATGCAGGAAGTCTTGGAAATATGTTTGGATGTTAGACAAACTGAAGATGCAATAAAGCATGCCCAGAAGAAATTATCTGGGATGCTGCAGATTCTGAAAACTGTAGCTCTAGGAGCTTCTCAAAGAGCCCTGCCCACCCTGGACAGAAGAAGACTTGAGGTGTTGGTTAAGTTCATCATAACACATGAGCATCACTGGTCCACTGAAGGTTGCTCTTTCAGGTCTCACTTGTTCATTTACTTTCTCACTTGCTCATCCATTTTGCTGTTTGTTTTGCTAATTTCTCATTCTCATTCCCATTCACTGTGGCAGCATTTTAGTATGTCTTATCAATATATATCTTTTCTTTTTATATCCTTTTACAAAAAAATACATTGGTGCTTTCATCCACATGTATGACTCTTACGACTGCTATGTGGAGAATAGACTTTAAGGGAAGCTTTTAGTGGAAGCACAGAGATAAATTAGGGGGCTAGAGAGTTGAGAGATGTGTCCATAAGTGCTAAGACTGAAGCAGTTAGAAAATAAATGTGGGCCAGCCTGCCCCGTAGCCTGGGGATTTAAGTAACTGGGTCCCACTTGGCCAACCATGCAATTTGGATCCTGTACCTAGCAGCTTGCAAAACATGCAGGGTGAATGTGAGTGCATGTTCAAAATCTCCACAGGAGGAAGAGATGGAGAAAAAGGGATTGCAGAATGACCATGCCCCACGGGCAGTGATTTCTGGACAATAACCCCTACCCTGCCGTCTCCCTTAGATGAGCTCACATGCCTCTGGTTAAAGTCTTATAAATGAATGAATGCATGCATGCATGCATTCTGGGTCAAGCCATGGAGACATAGGCAGTGCTGGAAGTCACATAGCTGGCCACAGATTCCCAGTCAACCTGAAACATGCTGGACACATTTGTGCAACATCCTGATGAGATAGAGGTATAGAAGAAGGGGATTGTGGCACAAGGATGGCTCAAGGGTGTCTCTGTCTCTCTCTCTCTTTCTCCGTATAACATTCTCTCTCATGTGTGTACCTTCTCACACACTATCTCTCATGAAAGTAATAAGATAAACTTTATTTTAGAAAAAGAAACTAAAGCATTTTGGATGTACTTTAAAAGTAAAACTGAGGGACCAGCAGTTAGCGTAATGGCTATGTCACTGAACTCCCATGAAACCAAACACAGTCCGAGTCCCAGACCTGGTGGCTTAAACGCATGCCAGGCTTATGTGCCCGCGTGTCCAAGATCCTGAGAGGAGAATGGAGAAGAAGGGATTGCAGTGTGGCCATCCCCCCTAGGGGGTGATTTCTCGCTTTCTATCTTTCTGTCTCTCTCTGTCTTTCTGGCGAGCGCACGCGCCCTATAGCAAAAACCTCTCTAAAAAAAAGTAAAACTGAATGGAATTTGTCATTGCAATATAAAAGAAAAAAATTGAAGGTTCAGCCCATGGTCTATTGATTAAAGGGGCCATATCCCAATGGCCAACCATGCAATTTGAATCTTAGATCTGGTAGCTTGAAAAACACACTGGCTGTGTGTATGTGTATGTGTATGGTGTGTGTGTGTGTGTGTGTGTGTGTGTGTGTGTGCGTGTGCCTAAAATCCCAACAGGATGGAAAATAGAAAAGAGGGATTAAGGAGAGGACACATCCCACTGGTGATACTTCATCTCTCTCCCTCTTTCTCCCCATGTCTCTTTCTCTCTCTAGCATGGGCACACAACCCCTTGCAAATTGAACAAAAAATAAAATGAAGAAAAAGGAAAAGAAAAAATCTAATTAATGAGAACTCCAAAATTTTGGATGAAGTAACTGGGTAAATAGATTTGTCATTTACTGTGATGGAAAAGATTCATAAAGAGCAGATTTGAGAAGAGAGTTAGATCAGAAATCTAATTTTAAATAGTTAAGTAGGAAGTTAGACATATGAAATAAACACATTGGCATCAGGGAAAAGTCTAGGTTTAAAGTTATACATGTGAGAGTCAATAACATACATACATCCCCTAAGGTGTGAGTAGAGACAGAGATGGTTAAAGTGTGCTGGGGCACTCTAATACAGAGCTTGCAGGAAAAAAAAAAAATAGGATTCAGAAAAGGAGATTAAAAAGGATTAACCAAAGAATAAATAGTAGATCTAGTAGATATAACCAACAAAATGCAAATCACAAAATGCAAAGGAGTAACCAACAAAATAAAATACAATTCTTGGAAAATGTGGTTTCCAGAAAATAGTTTGAAAAGTCAAACAAATAAGAAGGGAAAAAAAATCAAGATTAGACTGAAGAGAAAAATGGTGTTATAGGATGAATTGTGTCCCAATTCCACCTCAAAATATTACTATGTTTGAAAGTAAGGTCTTTGAAGAAACGGTTGTGTTACATGAGATTATTAGGCTGGATCCTAATTCAATCAGACAGTCTTTATACAAGGAGAAAATATGGACAGAAACATGTACAAAGGCAGAGGGCATGTAAGAACAGGAAGAAGCTAGCTATCTACAAGCTAAGGAGAGAAGCCTCAGAGGAAACCAACCTTGCCAACACTTTAATCTCAGACTTTCAGCCTCCAGAACTATGAGCACATCATTTTCTGTTGTCTAAGTCACCTACCCTGTGGCACTTTTTTGTGGTAGCTCCAAGAAACCAATACAAATGGTTGTTGTTTTTGGTTACAGGAAGGTCATTGACAATCTTGAAATGAGCAGTAACAGTAGATAAGGACACCAAAGCCTGAGTAGGGGCAGGGGGAGGGGAGGTGGGGTTAGGACATCAGATGAAAGAAGGCAGAATTAGGCCCACTAAAGAGAAGTTTCAAAAGAGCTAGTTATATGCCAGCATTTGATGACATTTCTATGTGCCTGGAGAGATGAATGTCCTGATCAAGAGCAGAATCTGGACAATTTATTGTTATCATAAATTCACCTTTTACACTGAAATTCAGATTTTAAAAGACAAATTTGGGAGGAAACATCAAAATAACCATTTACTGTTTTTATTAGCTGTAATTTTATTCAATAAAAATGAGACTGTGAGGAAATATATAAGCTATTATGTTTACTCAAATGTTCTGGATGATGGGATTCTAATTAAGTATTGTACTTTACAAGAAAAAGAGAAGAAATTTCAAAGGCCTCTTATGAAACATTGAGGTAACATCCTGCTGGCTCATTTTTAGTGTTGAAAAGGTTAATTTCTAATTTACTGTATGCTCCCCAGATTCCAAGAATTCATTCTGTCGAAGAGAAGCTTGCTAACATACAAGTTTTTATTTTTTTTAAACAAGGCTCAAGAGCATAATCTCCGCTAATGTATCAAGTAATAATTCAGAATCAGAATAATCTCCAATTGGTTTGTTCATTCTAGTAAACCTCAATACTTGGTACCAAATTCCTTACAAGCAGATGAGGGGATCTAGATCATTCTTTAGTTTTGGCACCCCTTATACAAACATTTGATATACTAGGAAGGCCTCTGGAGGTTGCAGAATAATGATGCTCTTCTCTCATATGATTAACCTCTTCCAGGGGACTTTTTAGTTAGTCAGAGAGCATGCTCTCTTTCTCTCACTGGCATACACTTCTAATACCACACTATTCTGCTTCTGGCCAAAGATATGATAATGAAAAATAGTAACAACTCCATTTTTTTAAATAACACTTCACGTTTGCACAGTACTTTAAAAAATATTATATGGAGAAAGTTTAAAAAGGATAGAAGAAGGGTTGGTAGTCTGAGTACTCAATAAGAAACTTAGTTCTAAAGTTAGGAAACTTTTCAAACTTGCCTAGTTATGAATTTTCTTCCTTTGAAGCTCAGGAGAGTGCTTTTATAGCCTCTAATATGCTGTGTTTCTGTACCTATAGATAGTGCCATTCAATTATCTTACTTTCTCTTTTATCTTAGAGCATTTTAAAGTCAGACCTTTTATGATTAGTGTAAAGTTTTAGACTCTGAGCTGAAACTCAGAATTTAATGTATTCTTGGTGGTGGTGGTTGTTGGGGAGTATCATCTTTATATCTAAGCAATATTCTTGATAGGTGGGAGTTAGTGGTGCTCAGGTCCATGTGAAGTTGTTTACATTGCTGATTAGCATGATTTAAAGGCTTACAGTATTATCTAAAAATGTCTTGGGACTCTGAACTAGGGGTGCAAGTAAAATATGAAGGCAAGCTCCTCCATTTCCACTACTAGACCCTGACCCCAAACTGATCCCTGAATTTTGTCCTGGAGTGTGGATCTTAATTACACAGGTAAAAGGGTAACCTAAGAAATGCCAATGAACATTGTTGCAATCTGGAGAGTCCCAGGTTACCTTTAACTTATGTCATAGCTGACATCTCAGGGCTGGACTTGAGACTTTACAACGCCTATTTGAATGATTCATGGCCTCCATAATATCTTAAGAATGTTTAAGACTAACTGGTGTCTTGAATATCACAAAGGTAATGGTTAGAAGAAGTATAGGCTTCTGCCTAGGACTGTTGTGCATCCCCACCCCTTCTCATCTCTGGACTTCAGGTTGGTTCCTTGGGATTTAAGACGAACTCAAACCCCACCACCACCACTTGCAAACTGAATCAAGCCGGCCAGCAGTTCCAGACATTAGGCTGCCTGTGGCTGCAGGCTCTTCTGCCAAGGACCGTTGTGCATCCCCACCCCTTTTTGTCTCTGAGTTTCAGCGTGTGGGGTGCAATGCACGCTGCGCAATTTGTTTATTTGTTTGTTTGTTTGTTTTTGTTTGTTTTTCTTTGCTCTTGAGGTGTTGCTTATTAAGTCAGTTGGAAGCTCACCACTCTTTAGAAACAGGGAGGACTTTGGGTCACCAGGGACCCGTGACAACAGTACATGGTACTGGTGAGCAACAGGTAGGCCAACCATAAGAGAAATCATCGATTTTCTAATCCTGTACACCTTTTAACAGTCAGAGATAGCTTAAATATGTTAGGAAGCAACATATAGATCACCTGATGACTAGGAACAATCGCAGAGGCTCAAGAAATATGAGCAATCAACAAAAGGCCTCTCCCCCAAGAAAAATCATCAAGCCTTCATCACCCACAGTCAATACAATGGACGTCATGGACATGTCTGATAAGGAATTTAGAATATTTGTAGTGACCAAACTAACAGATGGGAGGGAAAAGAGACAAGGAGCTCCAGGAGATGAGGAAGTCCTTTCATGATTTGAAAAAAGAAATAGATACCTTAAACAAGAACAAGATGAAACTTCTAGGGCTGAAGAATGTGATACAGGAAATCAAAACCTCTCTTGAAAGTATTGAAAGTATGTTAGATCAGACAGAAAATCAAATTTCTAATATAGAAGACAAAACATTTGACCTAGAAAAAAGTGTCAAGAAGATTGAGAAAACAACCATGAGAAATGAGGATAATATATGAGGAATACTGGTTACCATCAAGCACCCCAACATCAGGGTAATTGGTTTCCCAGAAGAGGAAGAAAATAATAAGGGCCTAGATAATTTATTCCATGAAATCCTGGAAGAAAACTTTCCAAATCTAGAAAGGCATTCAAATATCCAGACCCAAGAAATACATAGGACCCCAAGTAGAATCAACCCAAGAAGATCCTCTCCAAGGTACGTCATAGGCAGACTGGCAAAAACAACAGAAAAAGACAAGATACTAAAGTTGACAAGAAGGAAATGTCAAGTACTTACAAAGGTCACTCCATCAGGCTAACATCAGATCTCTTGGAGGAAACAATGCAGGCAAGGAAAGAATGGGGAAATATAGTCAAAGTGTTGAATGAAAAACAATTTCAACCAAGAATACTATACCCGGCAAAATTATCTTTCATATGGGAAAAAAAAGATAAAAACATTATCAGATAAAAATTTGAAGGTATTTACCAACTCCAGCCCTGCTCTTCAAGAGGTTCTGAAAGGAGTGCTATACCAGGAAAACTAAAAAGTCAGGCAGACAGTTATACGAGAACAAAAAGCAACCAAGAAAATGGCTCACGTAATGATAGGAACAGGTATGGAAATATCGATAATTACATCGAATGTCAATGAATTAAATTATCCAATTAAGAGAAATAGACTGGCTGAATGGATAAAAAAACAGAAACCCTCTATCTGTTACCAGAAGAAACTCACCTTATGGATAAAGACATACATACATAGACTAAACGTAAAGGGCTGGATAAAGATAGTCCACACAAATGGAAATCAAAAAAGGGCTGGAGTAGAGATACTGATTATAGACAAAATAAATTTCAAGAGAAAAACTGTAAGAAGAGACAAAGAAGGGCATTGTATAATAGTAAATGGGGTAATCCAGCAAGAAGACATAACACTTATAAATATCTATGCACCTAACTCAGGTGCACCTAAATATGAAAAGGAAAGACTGCTGGAGCTAAAAGGAGAGACGGTGAGAAATATAATTGTTGGAGATCTCAACACCCCATTATCTCCTTTAGACAGATCTTCTAGGCAGAAAATAAATAGAGAGATACAAGACCTAAATGATACTAAATCGAATAGGCTTGACAGATATCTACAGAATTTTCCACCCTATGTCCACAACATATACATTTTTCTCACTCTGGCATGGAACCTTTCAAAGACTGATAATATGTTAGGACACAAACCAAGCCTTTACAGATTCAAAGGCATAGAAACTGTATCCAGCATCTTCTCTGACCATGATGGAATTAAACTCAAGATTAATTTCAAGAAACAACCCTGGGGAACCAGCAGTTAGAGTAATGGCTATGTCGCTGGACTCCCATGTAGTCGACTGCAGTTCGCGTCCTGGACCCAGTGGCTTAGAACTCATGCCAGGTGCGTGTGCGTGCGTGCTCAAGATCCCAAGAGGAGAATGGAGGAGAAGGGATAGCGGCGTGACCATCCCCCCGGGGGGTAATTTCTCGCTTTCTGTCTCTATGTCTCTCTCTGTCTGGCTGGCGAGCGCACATGCCATATAGCAAAAAGAAAAAAACCTCTCCAAAAAAAAAAAAAAGAAACAACCCTGAAAATACACAAACCCATAGAAACTAAACAACCTACTTCTGAATGACTTCTTCACTACCGAAGAAATTAAGGCTGAAATTAAAAAAATTTATGGAAACAAATGATAATGAGTACACATGTCCATAATCTATGGGACACAGCAAAAGCAGTCATAAGAGGGAAATTCATAACAATTAGTGTGCATTTTAAAAGGATGGAAAAATGGCAAATAGATAACCTATCATCATGCCTCAGGGAATTGGAAAAACAACAACAAACAAATCCCAAAATGCCAGGTGAAAAGAGATAATAAAGGTTTGAGCAGAAATACACTTATACAGAAAATAAGTGAAAGCAAAAGCTGGTTCTTTAAAAAGATTAACAAGATCGACACACCATTGGCTAGACTGACCAAGAAGAAGAAAGAAAGAAACCAGATAAATCAAATACTTGAAGAAACAGGCAATATTACAACAGACATAGTAGAAATACAAAATATCATTAGAGGATACTATGAGCAACTTTATGCCAACAAGCAAGATAACTTGGAGGAGATGGACAAATTCCTGGATGCATTTAATCTACCAAGATTGAATCAGGAGGACATAGAGAACCTGAATAGACCCATAACAAGCCAGGAGATTGGAGAATGGAGTAGGAAGCATATCACTCCCTGGTCCCAAGATATACTATAAAGCTGTGATCATCAAAATAGCATGGTATTGGCACAAAAACAGACATATGGACCAATGGAATAGAATAGAGACCTCAGAAATAATCCCCAAAACTTACAGCCAACTGATTTTTGACAAAGGATATCAGTCAATCCATTGGGAAAAGGAAAATCTCTTCAGTAAATGATGCTGGAAATACTGGCTATCCATCTGCAGAAAGATGAAACTGAACCCCCATCTTTCACCATTAACAAAAATCAACTCAAAATGGATCAAAGATCTGAACCTAAGACCTCAAACAATAAAACTACTGGTGGAAAATGCTGGAGAAACTCTGGGAGACATTGGAGTAAGTGAAGACTTCTTAAATAAGACTCCCAAAGCACAGGCAATATTCCCTAAAATAGACAAGTGGGACTGTATCAGACAAAGAAATTTCTGCACAGCAAAGGACACAGTAACACATGTAAATAGACAACCCTCAGAATGGGAAAATATTTTTGTTAAATATGCCTCAGACAAGGGACTGATAACCAGAATACACAGGGAACTCAAGTGCCTTATGCAAAATAATAATAATAATAATTAACCCAATTAAAAGATGTGAAAATGAGCTGGACAAAAATCTCTCTAAGAAAGACATACAAACAGCCAAAAATCATATGAGGAAATGCTCAACATCCCTCATCATAAGGGAGATGCAGATAAAAACCACAATGAGATACCACCTAACCCCTATAAGAAGGGCAAAGAGTAAGAATATAAAAAGTGATAAGTGTTGGCGGAGATGCGGTAAAAAGGGAACTCTCCTACACTGTTGGTGGGAATGTAAACTGTTTCAGCCACTGTGGAGAGCAATATGGAGGTTCCTCAAAGATCTACAACTAGAACTACAATTTGATCCAGCAATCCTACTTCTGGGTATCTATCCAAAGGACAGGAGAATGATCAGTTGGAAAAGTGCTTGCACATCAATATTTATTGCAGCATTATTCATGATTACCAAGACATGGAACCAACCTAAATGTCCACAAACTGATGAATGGATTGGAAAAGTGTGGCATATATACTCTATGGAATACTACTCGGCCATAAAAAATAACAAGACCCTGGCATTTGATAGAAAGTGGTCAGATATGGAGGACCTATTGCTGAGTGAAGTAAGCCAGGCTATGAAAGAAATATATTGTATATATCCACTTAATATATACCGACAATCTGCACTCTATGGTAGAGAGTGAAATATTGGAGGACATAAAAGCAGTGAAAATACTTAATGAGAATAAGACAGTGTGGAATGGAGAGGTGAAGAGAAGAGGATAGAGAAAGATAGCAAGAGAACAAATAGAGAGGCATGACATTAGTGGGACACAGATATGGCTTATTTCCTGTTGATGATGACATGTATAGTATTCTCAACTGGATTGGTCTGAGAAGTATTTCATAATGGGCAAAGTCTTTACAAGCAAAATGGGAAATAGTGATTGGCTGGTTAAAAAATATAATTGGAATAATAATAATAATGATCGGGAAAAACAATGAAAAGATATTGAATGATGAAGTGGGGATTTTAATGTCTCTGTATCGACTGACATGCATGGCAATCCCTTTTGAAAAAGCAATGTAATACATTGTAAAGTTATATGCAATTCAATGTAATATAAATAAGATTATGATGATAATAAATAAAATAAAATAATTAAAAAAGAAGAAGAAGGATGGGATGGTTATATGCCGTCTCATTCCACTTAAGAGGTCTGTGCTCAACCAGGAGCTGTCATTACTACCTCAAGTAATCCTTCTATAACTGTCTACTTTCCCTGACAGAGTGGCCCAATTGACACTGACACAGGAGATGATAAATTTAAAGCACTTTCCTCAATGTTGTCTTTTTGTAGATGTGGAAATATATTTAAAATAGAACATTAGAGTAAGAAATCTGGGTTTCGATCCAGCTTCATCAATTATTAACTAAATAATTTATCTATTTATAAAATACTTATTTAAACAAATTCTCAGTTTTTCTAGTTACAAAGTTAGGACAGTATTGAGATAAATATTTGTAGAACATTAATAGAACAATCATTAGTACATAATTGATACTTTTTTCTTTATTCTTTTGTACATGTACATAACTCTTTGTGAAAATCCAATGAGATGGAGAACAGCTACAGATTCCAGAAAGACAGAGAAGAGCCAAGAAAACTTGGTTATAAAAAAGTTCACTTCAAAAAGTAATCTTAAGCATTATCTACAGATTTTCTGAGTATAAAACTTATTTTTTTTCCCCTCTTAGTACTCCAGGCATCTGTAGCTACTCTACCTATTCCACAAAAAGTTACCTAAACAATTGATCTTCTACTTTTAAAGGGATGCTAAGTTTTCCAAGTCTACCCATTTGATACAATACTCCTGAAGCCCAAGTAAAAGATGATCAAATGGTTGGCAAGTGGAGTGGTGGTTAAGGCGCTGGACACCCACATGACTGACCATGGTTCAAGTCCCGGACCTGGCAACTTTCTCTCTCTCTCTCTCTCTCTCTCTCTCTCTCTCTCTCCTCAAGTTGAATAATAATAATAAATGAATTAAATTTAAAATTCTTTTTTACAAAGTTTTTAAAAAGAAAAAGATGGGCAAATGAGCTAACCAGACAACTTTCAAAGGAAGACATATGAACAGCCAAAAAGCATATAAAAAGTGCTCAACATCCCCTATTATAAGGTAGATACAAACCAAAACCACAAGGAGAAACCTAACCCCAGTCAGAATGACTAAAATTAAAACAATAAACAATGACAAGTGCTGGCAAGGCTACGGTGAAAAGGGACCTCTCTAACATTGTTGGTGGAAATATGAATTAGTACAGCCACTGTGGAAAACAATGTGGAGGTTCTGCAAAGACCTACAAATAGAACTACGACCTGATCCAGCAATTTCACTCTTGGGTATCTATCCAAAGAATAGGAATATATTCAGTAGAAAAAGTAATTGCACGTCCGTGTGTATTGCACCATTATTCACAATTGCTAAAACATGGACCCAACCCAAATGTCCACAAACAGATGAATAGATTGAAAAGGTGTGGCATCGGGACCAGCAGTTAGTGTAATGGCTATGTGGCTGGACTCCCATATAGTCAGCCACAGTTCGAGTCCCGGACCTGGTGGCTTAAACTCACGCCAGGTATGTGTGCGTGCATGCCCAAGACCCCAAGAGGAGAATGGAGGAGAAGGGATTGTGGTGTGGTCACTCTCCCTGGGGGGGTAGGGGGGTGATTTCTCGCTTTCTGTCTCTCTTTGTCTTTCTGGCAAGCACACGCGCCCTATAGCAAAAACCTCTCAAAAAAAAAAAAAAAAAAAAGAAAAGAAAAGAAAAGGTGTGTCATATTATGGAATATGATTCAACTATTAAAAAAAAAAGAGAGAGAGAGACGCTGACATCTGATAAAGTGGAAGAATATGGAAGATTTACTAGTAAGTGAAGCAAGCTAGACTATGAAAGAGAGGCATTGTACGTTCCCATTCAATATATACTGAATGCTTGCACTCTATGGCAGAAACTGAAAGACTAAAAAATATGAAATCATGGAGAACAAATGTGGATACGAGAAACACATTTGTGTGGGGGAGGAGGGTGAAAAATGGGGAAGGGTGAAAGGAAGAGAATCAAGAGGAAATAAAGAAGCAAAACATTTAACAGACACAAAAATAGAAAATATCAGCCAGCAGGTGGTATGGTGATTAAGGGCTCTGGACTCCCACATGGCCAACCACAGTTCAAGTCCCAGACTGGGCGGCTTGCTTTCTCACTTTCCTTCTCTCTCTCTCACTCTCGTTCTCACTCTCACTCTCTCACTCTGTTCCTCTCTGGTAAAATTAAGAAGGAAAGAAAGAAAGAGAGAGAGAGAGAGAGAGAGAGAGAGAGAGAAAGAAAGAAAGAAAGTTAAGTAAAATAATTCTTAAAAAACTAACAAGTAATATGTTTTATGATGATATCTTTAACTGCACTAATATTGAGTGTATTCATGCTGGGAAAATTCCTTTTTCATGCTGTAATTATATACAATTATTGAATACTGAATTTATATTTATAAAAATTTAAGTTTAAATTAAAAAATAAAAAAAAAAACTGAAAGCTTCACTTGCCTGAGCCCAAAATAGAGGGAATGGCAATAGATATTCAATTATTAAAAAAAGAAGAAAAGAAAGAAAATAAAAAGTAAACAATATTCCTGCAGCAGATCCCAACTAGTGTGGGTAAGGAACTAGAATGAATGTAGCCCTGTGAAAATTAGGGGTGTTCTAAAATAATCTTACTGTAAACTCATACTTCATATTGACAACCTATAATATTATATATTTGACATGACATAAAATAATTGAAAAGATTTGGTGTTTGTGTGCTCATAATAGTTTACAAAGTTCTTTTTAGTTTTTTTTCCCACAACATACTTTTAAGAGGTCTCAGATGTAGTCAAGGCAAATTATATCTCTATCTCCATTTTAGATGAATAAACCTAACAGAGAGTCAAAGTATCCAGTCAAGTGTAAGTGTTGAAAACACGATCCAAATTCAGGTCTATCTGATACTTCAAGCTTAATCTCTTTCCATTTTGCTAAATTGCGTCAGATTCAGTTAAATCCCCTAAGGCTTTTTTCTCACATGAATTGCTGCTAAGTTAGGTTTCCCACACTCTGGTTTTATACAGGAAAAATTTTAACCTAAATATAAAATGTAGTGTGTATCCCTTCTAAATTTTATTGTGATAACTTTTTAACATCATTGTAATCCAAGAATACCTTTGATTTTTGTGGCCAAAGTATTTTTTATCCTTCCTAGCTTTTTGTCATCTACAAACTTGACAAGCATGTCCACATGCCATCATCTAGTCATTGAAAATGTTATTCAACAGTGTAGAAACATTAAAAAAAAAATCTTATAGAGCATCATTTAAGAAATGTTTTAAGCCTGACACCATCTATTAATCAATATGGATTTTAGATTATGTCATAGACTCTGAAGTTAGAGAGACCTAGATTTTATTACTGGATCTATCACCTATGGTACGACTTTGGGGGAGTAAATTTACTTTGCTGAATCCTAATTTCTTTCACCTATGTAATGGAAATAATAAGATATCCTCATAAAGCTTTGTTGAAGAATAAATAAAATTATGTACAGACTACACCATCAAGACTACCATGTAATCAGTCTTTAACACATGTTGAATATTATTATTCTGACAGGCAATATTTTTATATCTAAACTAGCTTTGAGTTGAGGTAACTGTACTATCTTATAACATGTTATTTCATCCATATCAGGAAAACTGTAATAGATCATCTTGAAAAGGCTTGTTGCCCAGCTGCAGGGAGGAGTCAGTGGAATACAGAAGGATGTCCTCCAGAGTTCGCTTTAGCTGCAGAGCCACCTTGCCCTAGACCATGTCCTTCCAGAAAAGGGTGAGAGAAAGAGGCGCCTGCATCAGGGTCTTCACACCATAATCCATTCTCAGCTTCAGCTAGCTCTGGATCATAGGCACACCCAGACCCAGCATGTTTAGAGAGGTTTCCAGATGTGAACCCAGAATCTTCCTTTGTGGGTCTTTCTCAAAGCATTGCATTATCACTGTACCATCTGGCCCTTTAATTACCTTTTTAGAAACTGTATCTGCAAATTCAGCCACATTCTGAGGTACTGGGGGTTAAAACACATGAATTTTGGAGTGACACAGTTCAACCCATAACGATCCTCTACGATAAGTAACTTCAAATATAGCCTCAATGATCCCTGCCTCTGGGCATTCATGTCCATGTGTCATTCCCTCTTAAACATGGGCTGGAACTGGTAACTTACTTCTAATAAAAACTTATAAGAAGTCACTTCCAAGATTAGGTTACAAGAAAACTACAGCTTCTCTTTGAGAACACTCTCTTACTCACCCACTCTGACAAAATTCAGCAACAATGCCATGAGTTCCCTGTGTAAAAGCTTATTAGGCAAGAAACTGGTATTTTCAGTCCATAGTCAACAAAGGCATGAGACCTGCAAACAACCATGTGAATAAACTTGGGAATAGATGCTCCTTGAGACAAGCTTTGCGATGACTGGTCTGCAGCCCAGACCAAAAACTTGATTTCTACCTCAATAAAGACCTTGACCCAGAGACACCCAGCTAAGCCATATTGAGATGTTATACACAAACATTGTAAAATAATATAATGTTTGCTCTTTTAAACCACTAAATTTTAGCATAATCTATTATCCGCCATTGAATAATGATTATCTCTCACCTCTCACCCACACTATTGCAATTGCCTTCTAACTCACTTGCCTGCTCACAGATTTACCCTGATACATTCTTTATAAGGTTTCAGAATTGTTTTGGCACAGGTCATATCATGATTGTTTTCCAACAATAAAAAGTTAATAAGTTCTTATTAATAAATAAAAAGCCTACACTCTTAATATGGCCCTTTAGGATCTGATACCAATTTTTTCAGTAGTATTTTCTATTATATCCTTTAAGACCCTACTATGCTTCAGCAAAACCAAATCAACTTCTCCTATTTTCTATTTCATGGTATTGATATATTCTCAGTTGAGGATGTTGATATACATCTTCTCATCCTGTCAAATTTCTTATTTTTCAAGGAAAACTTCAAATGCCATTCTTTATAAAGAGCCCAAATTCTGATGACAGTAAATCTTTTTTCTCAGTGCTTCTCCAGTGCATTCATTTGATCTCAACTACAATATCTATTTTAATTGTCCTTATATGATAGGCTAGGATTCCTATATGTGTTTTCCTATGTGAAAACACTCACTCCTCAAAATAAATTTACCTTAATTACCTTATCTTTGTATCTCCAATATTGTATCTTACTCATAGCACTCACCAGTAAGTTAATCCAATTTATTCTAAAGTTATCTTGGTGATAGCTTTGTCTGTCCATGAACTACTCTTTGTTCTCTGGAATAAAATGCTATAACATTCCATAGCTCACTCATTTTATACTTAAATTTGAGCTTTTTATCATCCTACTAAGTGTAAGATTTGTTTTTTCTATTCCACCCAGCCTACGGGTTAAGAAAAGTCAAATTGAAAGAGGAGAGGAATAAAAATTTAAAAGATGGAAGAAAGACCACAGAAAAAAAGATTATTTTTTCCATTCAATTCCTTTTTATCATGGTGGTATGGAAAGATATAAAACAAAGGGAGATTTAATGTAGTCATGGATACAAATATTAATTACAAACCTTTTAATGTCAGGTCCTTTGGCTTCAATTTCTTTAATTGAAAAAAGTAGAAAATAATAATAATACCATGGAAGTTTTTGAAGGTGAAATGAGATCACCTGGTTAAGACATTCTTTCTACAATGATGGATGTTCTTTCACATCACCTTCCCTGCATGATCCTGGAACTTCATTTCGCTTCCAATTGTTTTATACCAACCAAAGGAATTTATGATACAGGCAATACATATACACGAAAGTAAGAAAGATTGTAAGGGAAAGTGGAGAAGAGAAAGAAGAGACAAGGACCAGAGAAAGAGGAAAAATTAGGAAACAAAGTATGCATGGCATTTCTGTTATTTATTCCTTTTTCTTTCCCTGGCATGGTATGGAGACTAATCTGTAATGTGGAGAATTCTGAGGTAAAACTACATGTAGAGAAGTTGTGTTAGCAAAGTATGTAAACCAGCATGAAAGCTTTGTTACCTGTTTTAGTTTCAGAAAACCCACTGTAACTATTAAGAAAAAAAATCTGGGGGGCTGGCAGATGGCATGGTGGTTAAGGGTGTTGTACTCCCACATGGCTGATCGCGGTTTGAGTTCTGGACCTGGCGGTTTGCTTTCTCACTTTCTCTCCCCACCCCACAACCCCCACCTCGGTCAACTATAAATAAATAAATAAATAAATACATTTACATGAAATAATTCTTTAACAAATTTTTTCTGGACTGGTGAGTTTAATATGTCAGCCAATTTTCTTAACCTCATGGGAACTTCAAATCAATGTAGAACAGATTGCACCACACTCTTCTTTACTATAATTTAGGTGTTATCTGTTGAAGATATTTTGATCAACTGGGCTGGAGAGAGATGTTCACATATTGAAATGTTCACTTCGTAAGCTAAATAATGTGATTGAATGCATATAAATAAATAAATAAATAAATCCCAAGGTTGATACTTTAAGGCGCCCTCAGAGAAGTTACACAAATGCATCTTTCCCTGCAAAGACTGATTGAGCTCAGTACACTGAAGCTGCACGGTTCCCAAGAGAGCGAATCATCAGTGTTTTGGTGCCCAGTTTGAGGACTAGGATGTAAGAACTGATTACAGGTGTAACTTTAGGTTCTCTAAACTGTCCTATTCCATCTTCTCTGGTATATGTCATGCTGCACGATAGAATTATTGCTCTTTTTTTACCCTAATATCAAATTTTTGTTCAACATAAAATAGACTGTTCTGTTTAAATGGCACATTCCACACTATCTAAAAACTGAAACCTCAGAGAAATATGCTATGTGAAGAATCATAAAATTGACATTTTTAAAAAACTCATTTCTTCTGTCACAAGTACAAAATCTTCGAGATGATCATAGGAAAAATATTCTATCTCATAAATGAAATCACATACTTATCTTTTTTATGGATGATAAGATTAAACAATTTATAAACCAGAAATAGATATTTCATAAAGAACTTCAGAAAGGAGCTATAATTTTCAATGCTAAACAGATTATGTTCCATTAAGAGACATCATAAATTGGTTCTTATCTTTTCTCCAAAAGAGCAAAAGTTTTCAGGCTATTTCACAAGTACCTGCATCCCACTGACACTACCTGAACTCCCAGCAGAGAGAGAAGTCAGGCTAAAATGGGTCATGACAAACTCATCTAATTCAAGACTGAGAGACCATCAGAGAGACGACATAATATGGGCATAAATACTTTAGCTACCTTTGATCCTCTGTATTCCAACCACACTCTCAAGAAACTTAATCAAATTTCCTGAATTCAGCTTCTTAATAGTTCCTCTTTCTAATTTATACTTTTACTTTCTAGACTGGGAGTGCAACTTTTAAGATAGTATTGATATTCAAAAGTATGTATAATACAGGCATAGCTGTTGCGTAAATGTTAAAATGCAGTAAAGAACTCCCTACTATGACCTTCCAGAGTGTCCCTACCACCACTATGGCCACGTTGGCACCAACTCCAGAAATCTCCGAGTCCTCCCATGTGCTAGCACCTAAAGAGTTCTTGTCTGGCATCATTGTGAGATGAACCCCACAACTCTGCTTCAGCATGCTATGACTGGCTTCCTTTCTGATTGACTGGCTCTTGACTTTTACAGCTAAGTACATTGGATATTAGCCCTGTTTAAAGGATACCAAAGAAAAATGGGAATCAATTAAGTGGGTGAATATAATACAATGGAAGTTCCTTGAAAATGTGGGGAACCCAAGAGCTCCACCCCTTAAAGATGAAGTTGCTATGTAGCTATGGAAAATTGTTTTCAGATTGTGGGCCTGTAGACAGAGGATGCTAAATCTTCTGTTTCAAGAGAAACCAGAACTTGTAGTTTTAATAAGAAACCTCTCAATTTCTTAACCTTGAATATTAATACATGGTTGCCAAATATTGTGAATGCCAAACCAAATCAGATATGGTCCTTGAGTCATGAGTTTGAGACCTGCTGTAGCCAGTGAGAATTTCCATGGCCTTGTCAGTCCTTTTTCATTTGTCACCATTGAAACAAGACAGAGAAAAAAATATGCTACTCTTAACTATACAATTTCAAGTAATTTCAGATTAGAACTTTGAAATAACTAAATGATACTGATAATTATATCAAACTTATTTTTAATTGTATTTTAGGTTTGCCAAGCATTACATTATCATGTATGTTACTTCAGATTTTCCTCATTGGTAGGGTGAGTATTAAGTCTTTTCTAAAGAAAATTGATCCAGAAATATTATGGAAACTGCCAGATATAACCCAGATATATAGCATAACTGGGTCTTGAATTGAGTATCACTGGATTTACACCTTTAAAATTTTCTTTAAATTGTCTACCCTCAACTTCATTGATATTCCAGGTATAATCCCAGGTAATTATATCAGAATACTTTCTAGATTTGGTATTTAACTTTTTCTGTTTTTTAATTTACACATAATAATTATATATATTTATGGCATCCAGTGTGATGCTTTGATACATGTATGCATTGTTTAAGAATGAAATCGAGTGTTTGGTATAACCATCACCTCAATATTTATCATTTCTTTGTGGTGAAAAACATACAAAATCTGTCTTAGCTCTTTTGAAATATACAATGCAATATTTTTAGTCATAGGTACTCATGAACTCTCATTTTTCACACCAATTCGAAATTATCTTTTAACACATTAAATCACTTTTTAAAGGGAAAAGTCTGACAGAAATCTGGACTTTGTTCTCAACTCTTTTATAGAATTATACATCAAGCTTTTTGTTACCATGTGAATTTGTAAGGCCTGTAGTCAAAGTATATTCATACACTTAATTTATGCTGGATCTTGTCGAGTGAATGTTTGGGCAAATATTGATAGATGGGGCAACTGAAATTCTGCCAGCTCCTAAATGAAGACTTAAGAGGCAGCCTGTTTCCACTCTTTTTCTTGAGCTCCTGTAAACTGCTGCAAACAGAGCAAGTCCCAGTACTCCTTGGCTCCTGATTTGGCCTGAGTTAGGGATTGTGAAGCAGATCCAGATCTGACTTACAGGCTGGAACCGAACCCAGGCTAACTTGCTGAGACCAGCTGAACCCCAGAGGACCCACTTGTTCATGTGTGAGAAAATTAATATTTGTTGATGTAAACTACTGAGAATTGAAGGTGAGAGGGTTGTTTGTCATACAACATTACTGCAGCAATATCTGACAACAATACTGTCATGTCTTATTAAAAAGTGACTTCCATGCTTAGACCTTTGAAGATAATCTCAACAATAAATAAAATTCCAGAAAAAGCTAAATAAGAAGAAAATATGCTTTTGATAATGATGTTCTTTTATCTTAAAGACTAGTACTCCTAAAGACAATTATTGCAGATAAGACTCAAAGTAAAGAAAATGGAAATGGGGTCAGGGGAGGGGAGCCATGTTTTCATAAGAATGTAATGAAATTGAGATATCAGGCAACAATGCCCTTTGAAAACAATGATATTTGGAACCAGCAGATGGCATAATGGTTATATCATTGGACTCCCATGTAGTTGAATGCAGTTGGAGTTCCAGACCTGGCAGCTTAAAATTTACACAGATTGTGTGTATATGCATACCCAGAAT
>NW_006204388.1:2866106-2875234 GCF_000334495.1 Tupaia belangeri chinensis
AATGCCGAGAGGAGAACAGAGAAAAAGGGATTGCAGCATGGTCATCCCCCCCTGGGGAGTGTGACTTCTCGCTTTCTGTCTCTCTGTCTCTCTCTGTCCCTCTGGCAAGCTCATGCACCCTGCAGCAAAAATCTGTCTAAAATAAAAGAAACAGTAGTATTCAAGTATTGTTGATAATCCTGGACTAGATTGACCATTACAAAGAAAACACATTTGGAAACCAGTAGGTGGCATAGTGGTTAAGGGTGCTAGACTCCCACATGGACAACTGTGGTTTGAATCCTGGACCTGGCGGCTTGCTTTCTCATTTTCCCTCTCTTTCTCTCTCTGTCTCTCTCTGGTCATATATAATAATAATAATAATGATAAAGTTAAAATAAAACAATTCTTAAAAAAACAAAACACATTTGTAAATTTCCATGTTTTTTTTTAAAAAAAAAGAAAAATGGACAATAACAACAAAATAACAATACCAAAGGAAGAACTTTGTTTCTTTACTAGTTAAATTATTTCCACTGCCAATTGATTGAAACAAGTTTTTGTTCTTCACTTTTATCATATATATTGAACTGAGGTGAAAACTGTATCTCTAAGGATCTGAAGGAAAACCATCACAGCTGCTTTTAACTGGAACTATGCTTTAGACTCACCTAGGAAGTTTTTTTAAAAATACAGATGCCTGGGAGTCTCTCTCAGAAATCTGATTTAATTGCTCTTTGTAGAGCTGGAGAAAAGGTACAGGATGGTGCACCTCCCCAGGTGATTGTAATGTGTAGCCAACATCGAAAATCGCTGTCCTTACAGAGGATAGAGGACTATCAGTAACAAAACTAATAAAAATATTCTTGTAATAAAAGGTCACTTTTTCTGGCATTTTGTTGTGATAAAATACATATAAAATTTGCTATTTTAATAATTCTAAAGTGTGCATTTAATGGTATTAAATATAGCCATAATATTGCACAACCATAACCACCATTTATCTCCTGAAATCTTTTCATCTTATAAAATCGAACCTCTATACCCTTTAAACAACTCCCCACTTCTCCTGGTTCTGCAACCACCATTCTATTTTCTATCTCTATGATTTTTGACTACTCCAAATATCTCACGTAAGTGGAACTATTCAGTGTTTGTCCTTTTGTGACTGACATATTTCACTCAATATAATGTCCGTAAGGCTCAACCAGGTTGCAGCATATGTCAGAATTACCTGCCTTTTTTTTAAGGCTAAGTAGTAGTCTATTGTGTGTGTATGCCATAATTTGTCCATTCACCACCCATCAGTGAACATGTGGATTATTTCAACATTTTAGCTATACAAAATAACACTACTATGAAACTTGGATATAGAAATATGTCTTCAAGAGTTTGACTTCTATTCTTTCAAATATACACAGAAGTAGAATTGTTAAATCATATGGTAATTCTATTTTTAACTTTTTTATGAACTGCCATAATGTTTTCCACTGTGACTGTATCATTTTACATTTCTACCGGTAGTGCACAAGGGCTTCAGTTATTTCACATGCTGGCCAACACTTGTTATTTTCTGGGTTTTTATTGTCATTGTTGGTGCTTTTAACGGTAGTCATCCATCCTCATGGATGTGTGATGGAATCTCGTTGAAGTTTAGTTTTGCATTGTCCTAATAATTAGTGAGGCTGTCAAGTTTTTCATGTGTTTATTATCCATTTGTATATCATCTGTGAAAAACTGTCTATTCAAGTCTTCACCCATTTTTGAAGTGGGTTGTTAACTTTTTGTTGAATTTTAGGAGATCTCTATATACAGACATTAATCCCTTATCAGATATATGGTTCCAAATATTTTCCTCTAATCCGTAACATGTCTTTTTATTTGTTGATGGTACCTTTAAAGAACATTTAAAAGTTATTTTTATAAAGTCAAACTTGACTATTTTTGTTATCATTGTCACGTGTTCCTTTGGTTTGATATTCAAAAATAAATAAATAAATAAATAAATAAATAAATAATCACCGTAAAATCTAACATCATAAATTTTGACCTATCTCTCTTCCAAGAGTTGTATACTTTTAGGTCTTACATCTTTTATTAATTTTATATTAACTTTTGCTTACAAGATTGACTCAATTTTATCATTTTTCATGTGTATATTTAGTTTTCTCAACACTATTGGTTGAGAACATTGTTTTTTTTTCCTTTTTTTAGAATTATTTTTATTTAACTTTATTTATTTTTTTATTTTAATTTGACCAGAGAAGGATAAAGTGAGCAAGGCTGCGGGTGGGGGGAGTGAGAAAGCAAGCTGCCAGGTCAGGGACTCAAACCACATTCAGCCTTGTGGAAGTCCAGCGCCCTTAACCACCATGCCACCTGTCGTCCCTGAGAAGATTGTTTTTTCAAGAGTGAATGGTCTTTGCACCCTTGTCAAAAATTATTTGGGGTCAGCTGGTGGTATGGTGCTTAAGACAACTGGATCCCACATTGCCAACTACTTGGTTCAAGTTTCACACCTGGCAATTTGAAATATATAACAGATACATGTGCATGCATGCCCAAGATCCCAAGAGGAAAACATAGAATGGATTGAGGTGTGGCCAATCCCCTGGGGGATTTTAAAGTACACTAATTCTTTCTTCTGTCTGCTCACCTCTGTCTGCTCCTTCTAGCAAATTATTCATTTCAGTTATTGTACTTTTCAGCTTCCATATGTATTTTGGGGGGTTCTTATTAGATTTTTTATCTCTTTGTCAATATTTCCATTTTGTCCATATAGTTTTCTTGACATTCTCCATTTCTTCCTTTGATTCTTTTAGCATTTTAAAAATAGTTATTTCAGTCTTTTTCTAGTAGATCATTCCTCAGATCTTTTTTAAAAAGATGGTTTCTGTTGATTGTTTATTTTTCTTTGAATGGAGTACACTTTCCTGTTTCCTTGTGTCCCTTATGGTATTATGTTGAAAACTGGACATTTGATGTCTAATAATGTGGTAACCCTGAAAATTGGATTCTCCACTTTCCCCAGGTATTATTAGGATTTTTCACTATTTTTGTTTCATTATTTTAATTTTTTTCATTTCCATAGGCTATCTCCATGCCCAGGATCAGCCTGAATTTTAAAAATTTATGACTTTTTCCAATTTTCTGATCCTGCTCCTTTCCCTTGGCATAAACAAATGCTTTTTAATTTTCCCCATATATGTAAATAATTTTGAGTGTCCTAGTCTTTAAAATTTAGTTCCTTAAAGGAGGAAAAGAGAAAAATAAAGAGAAGAAAGGGAGAAGAGTTATGGAACTTTAAATCCTCCAGAAGTCACTTCTGCCAGGAGGGAAAGGACATACACAGTGTTGGTAGGAGGGAAGGACCCACAATGGTGGGTCCCTTCCTCCTTGTCTGCTCTTTGCTCAGAAGCAGCAACTGGTAATCAGATACCAGAGCTCCAATATTTGAAGGATTGTGTGCTTTTTGCCCACTCTGGCTCCTGGGAGCTACATTCAAGCTGTTCCTAGAACATACATGCAGCTACCAGCCATGAGGCGAGGGTAGAGAGAATGGGTAGCTACTACTGAGCTAAGAACTGAAATTAACCAAAAATAATCCCAACGAACTGTCCAAGTTTTCTCTTAAACCTTCAAAACTTCAGTAGATTCCAGAGTTGCAGAGTCTGATAGATGGAAAATTGTTACATCAGACAAATTATGCCAATGCAATTGTTGTATACATGGAGTGACAGATTCCTGGTGCACCCTACTCTACTATCTTCCCAGAATTCCCAGAATCCTCTCTTATAGAAGATAACATTTTTTTTAAAATGTTTTAAATTAAAATAACAGCCAAAAAAAAAAAAATCCTAAACAAGCAGCCACGCTAATAAAATGAAAAGTCGGGTATGCCATCTTTTCTATTTTTTTCATGTTTATGATCATTTATTCACTGATCTATTAAACAATAAATGAGAATAAAAGATATTGGTTAGGTAATTCAAGAAGGGTAGAGAAGAGATCATAACAAACTTAAATTGCCTCCAACTCCCCACAAACAACACTGTGACAAATATCCTTGTGGAGGTTCACTTCGAATTTAAGATTGCATTGCTCAAAAGCTAAAAAAGCTATCTTTTATATTTGCTGGAATTTCTTTCTGTATGAACAACCCATTCAGATATTTACAATTGATTTTTTTTTTTTTTTGGAGAGGTTTTTGCTATAGGGCGCGTGCGCTCGCCAGACAGACAGAGACAGAGACAGAAAGAGAGAAATCACCCCCCAGGGGGGATGGTCATGTCACAATCCCTTCTCCTCCACTCTCCTCTCGGGATCTTGTGCATGCACGCACACGCGCCCGGCGTGAGTTTTAAGCCACCGGGTCCGGGACGCGAACCGCGGTCGACTCTGTGGGAGTCCAGCGACATAGCCATTACGCTAACTGCTGGTTCCCTTTACAATTGATTTTTTAAAGTCCTTTACAGGTTAGGAATATTAACCACTTTTGGTCATGTTTGTTGTAAGATATTTTGCCAGTTTGTTATTTGTCTCTTCACTATTTTTTCAAATATACAAAAAATTTTTAGTTTTATATAGCCTTATGTCATGCTCAAAATGGGTTTTGTCACTTTGCTGAACGCTCATGAGCCATTAGTGTAATGATACAGAGTTTAGACAATGAATCTCAAGGTTGCTTATTTATTTATTTTTTATTTTTTTATTTTTTGGAGAGGTTTTTGCTGTAGGGAACATGCACTAGCCAGAAAGACAGAGAGAGGCAGAGAGATAGAAAGTGAGAAATCATCCCCACAGGAGGGATGGCCACACCGCAATCCCTTCTCCTCCATTCTCTTCTCGGGATCTTAGGCACACACACACATGTATCTGGTGACTACATGGGAGTCCAGCGACATAGTCATTATGCTAACTGCTGGTCTCAAGGTTGCTTACTGATTTCTTGAATCAAGCATTTTTATATACTAGAACCTTTGGTTCTTCATGTCCAACTTTCCTGCAAACCTCCAATCCTCTATGAATTTTCAAAAATAAGGAATTAAAAACATTTTCAGATGCCATAGCTGATTTTCCTGGTTCTGGAGACTTGAACTCATTTTTAAGGTTGCTTTTACCATCATCCAGCTGGGAGTATAAGTGCCCAGACTATGATTGTTAACATTAGGCCATTTTCCCTAAGCCTTAAGCTACTGAGCCCTACATTGTTTATCTTCTTCATCAAAGGAGACAGAAAACCCCCAACTATAGACACATTTTATAGTTGGGATCTGAAGTTTTGCAGCACAGGTTATCTGCCAGCAAGAATCTGATCTCCAGTGAATTGGTGGATTCTTTTTTCTTGTGCATATATTTTAGGATTTCCAAATTCTTTTTAATTCAGGAATCTGACCTTTAAGCCTTCTTTACTTTTTGAGCCAGATTGAGTTCTATAAACTCATACTTCTGATACTATTCGGCTGGCTTTTTAGTACTACATCTGCAGTCTCATTTCTAGATATCTCCGACAGCTTCCACAAATGCCTCGGGACTCCCCAGGTGCAGCTGCTGCTCATTCCTTTGTCCACTTGTCCAATGCCACAACCCTCCTTAGCTGTCACTATCTTGGGAAAACTCACCTTCTCAATTAATGCCTTCTTTGAAGTAAACTACCAAATGAGTAATTAGCATATCTTGTTTATTTCAGCTAGGAGAGAGCTCATTCTGGTAACTGGAAGGGCAACATCTCTACTATTTCTCATTCTCAATCACTGGCGCAAGACATAAAGTAAATTTTATTTTATTCAAAATGCCTTGAGACCCTAATTATTAGTGAACTATAAGAAACCGTGGAATTTCAAACATTGCTTTTTATAGGTAGAATATTTTATCAGGCTTTTAGAATATTATAAGGTCATGTCCTTAGAGTTCAAAACATTAATTATCTATTATGATCCCAGAATCATATGGCATCATTTTTTTAATTGCCAGAATGCAGAGTGAGAGAGAAAAGAGGAGAAAGCACTTCCTAACTGGGCATAGTCATGCTATGATCTTTTCACTTCCATTTCTCCATTCTGCCAAGATTTTGAGCATGCACACATGTGTGCCCTGCAGGTTTTTTAAGGTACAGTGACCAGGATTCAAACCATGGTTGGCTAGGTCAAATCCAGCTCCCACTGCACACCGTTTAACTGCTGTGCTATGGTCCTACATGACATTTTTTTTTTTAATATAATTACACAATATAGTAAGAGTGCAGAAATTTCTCACAACATGAGATTTAGCACTAATCTAATTATTTCTCATCAATTTTTCAAGGCTTTGAAAAAAGTAAAATACATATAATACTAAATATTTGCTGTTTATAATTCAGGAGACTTGAAGATGGTGTGTAGTATGCAGGCTGAAAATTAAGTGCTAATCTTACTTCAGAAAACATTTTTGTTCACATTCTTCTCCTGTATCACTCCCTAAAGTCAGATACAAATTCTAAGAATTCTCTCTCTCTCCCAGAACTGCCATCATATACAATTTCCCATCTCCACCTCACAGTCTTCTTGCCCCAGTATTGTTCAGTTCCCCATTATCTCTGCCACCATTCCAATCCATTCTCCACATTGCGTCTAGGGTTCACTGTGTAAAGCCTAAATATAATACATTTCTATACATAAAAACTATCTTAGTTCCTTATATCAAACAGTATTAGCTCGGAAATCCATAGTTTGGTCTATATGGTCATTTATAATTTAGCCCAGGCATTCTTCAACATCATCTCTTTCCATTCTATGTATTCTATAGTTATATTATGGAGAGCTTCATGGTTGGTCAATCTGCACAGCTGCTCTGGGTTCTGTACTCGGAAGTGCCCCTTACTTGCTTTAATGCTCTACTGTTGCTATCTTGAAATTCTTAATCATTTTATCTTTGAGCTTGTGCTCTGTAAGTAAAGTCTAGTGAAGCAAGGGGCATGTACTTGAAAGAGGAGATATGTGCAGTATAGGTGTCTGTGGTTCTTTACTGCCACATCTGCAAATAGTATTTGTGATGCTCCATGAGCACAGAAGTCCATTGAACCCACAGTGTGGAAGTTCAGCAAGACTCACAGCAAGTACAAGGAATATATGTTACATCTAAAGTTAAGTAAGTGGGTTTACTAACAGAACTGAGTAGTTCTGTTAGAATAAGAACTTACATTTAATGCAGAAATAAGGCAAAGTCATTCTAGAAAGCACAAATGACCAAGAAATTCTATATCATATCTTATTCATTTTATATTGTTGAGCATACTAACATAAAAGGGAGTAGTAGGATAACCTATAGTTCCTTTTTCTTTCAGTTCTTTCTATTCAGCATTAAACTGAAGAGTGAGAGTGTTAGTAAAACATGCACATTATCAAGGTGTGAAATAGAAACATCTGAGTTCATTTTGTGTGGCATTTTTATTGTTTTGTTAAGGAAAAATACATATAGGGACCAGCAGTTGGCGTAATGTCTGTGTCGCTGGACTCCCATGTAATCAACCGTGGTTCAAGTCCTGGACTCAGTGATTTAAACTCATGCCAGGCACATGTGTGTGCGTGCCCAAGATCCTGAGAAGATAATGGAAGATAAGGGATTGTGGCATCCATCCCCCCACCCCCGCCCCCGGGGGTGGGTGGGGGGGTGGCAATTTCTCGCTTCATGTCTCTCTGTTTCTCTCTGTCTTTCTGGCGAGTGCATGCACCCTGTAGCAAAATTCTCTCAACAGCAACAAAAAATACATATTAATGCATTTTCTATGAAAGAATTGTGTAATTTCAGTGATTCTATGTATGAGTTAAATGCTCCTATATTTACATTTGTAGCTGACATTGCACAATATAAAGATGAATGAGAAAATTAATACATTTTTAGTTTTTTCTTATAAAGACATTAAATAGTAAATACAAAACACTGTAACAAGCCAAAGAGAGACTAGGAAAAAGCTTTTAATAAATTTTACCATTTTTCTGACATTTTTCCTAGCAAACAACCCTGCATTTTCATTTTTCTATTGAGCTCTGCAAATTATATAGCCAACACTGTATCACATTTAACTTTTAACTTTCTTCATTCTTCAAAGCACAAGCCCTTTTCACAGCACATACACTTTTTCTACCTATATCTCCATTGTCCTGAGAACTCTTAGCATTATTCAAAGCCCAGTGTAGGCCCCGCCTGTGCAGCACAGTCAGTAGTGTGCCAGACTGCAGTGTTGGAAGCCACATGGCCAACCTTGGCTTGTGTTCCCAGCACAGCTGACTTGAAACACTCTGGATGTGCACATGGGTGCCCAAGATCATAGTAAGCTGCAAGTAAGGAAAGAATGGGATAGCAACGTCACCAGACCTCTGTTCTCTCGTTTCTCTATTGCTCATGCGCATGCACTCTTTATCCCTAACAATGATAAAACCCTGTGTAAATATCATCTTCTCTGTGAAATTTTCCAAAGCCTCTAAGGTAAAGTTAATTACTTCTTTCCCATTGTAGACTGTGAGGCTTTTGAAGGCAAGGCCTATGAACTGTTACAATAGCTACCACATAAGTAGTATTCAATTAAAAAACATATTGAATAAGATGATGGTGGAGAAAGGTGGGTAGGAAAGGCTTTAGTATCTAAGATTTGTCTCAGTATCTTTTACTTATCTAGAAATGACACTACTTTTATCATTTGGGCACATACTGGTTGTCTAATGAAAGCACTTGTAATTTAAAAGTTTTCTGCTTACTGAGTCAAGACCCTTTATCTTTTCCTTTGAAGGTGAGAGTATGACTGGTACAGCTAAAGGTGATCTTATTTCCAGCCATTAAACAATGTTAATTTCATGGACTACAGAGAGAAGAAGCTTATGCAAATGAATATGGCTTTGACTGCACACAGCTTATTAATATGAATAGGTTAGCAATTCATGATCCATAGCCTTCCCCAATAGATAAGATTCAAAAGGTCAAGGTTATTTTTTCCTAAAAAGAGATTAACATTAATATGCAAATAACTTCTCAGAGTAGGCTCAGGACCACTCACATTCTAAACAGCTCCTTCTATGATACAAAAAGTCAATGAACTACAGAACAAATATGAAAAGGAAATCTGAATGTCTCTGTGTAATCCCACAGAATTCAGAGCAGGCACAGGAAGCTACCTG
>NW_006204388.1:2875265-2886378 GCF_000334495.1 Tupaia belangeri chinensis
AACTTGATCCAACATTCTAATTCATTCAAAAATGTGCCAAACATATCTACTCTAATATGTAACACTTCTGAGAATGGAAATGCAATTTTTCACAATGAAAGATGCTGATGGTGTTTCTTATCCTCATGAGAAACCTTAATAGTTTCCATGCATCAATTGTAGCACAGGTTATGGATCTTTCATGTTAATATCTGGGAAGTATATGTTGTGGAATATACTCATGAATAACAAAGTGAAAGATTACTTAGCTAAAATAGGTATTTATCATGTCTCAGCTGTACTCATCCTTCTTTGTTTAAAGTCATTTTTCCTAGAAAAAATATCATTAACTTGGTGTCCCTGAAATGCCAGTTTTGTATTGTTTCTCCAACAGTGGGGTAGGCTTTAAGTTTGTGTACCTTGAAATTAAACTGTAAATATGTGAGATGCTTGTTAGGTTCAAGTGTATTCTAAGATCATTTATGCATTTTTTTATCCGAAAAGTATCTGCGTCTAAATGGAGATCTACCTTTTGATCTCAGCCTACCTAGCTTGATACTCTCAAAAATCAAGATGAGCAACATATACCTCAAGCATGAAAGTTGGATCTTTTTTCATTAGAAAGAACAAAAAATGTATAGGTCACTCCATCCATCTCTCCAGCTCTATTAGAAATCTCTCTCTAGCCAGCATAAAAAGTATAAGACAAAGTAAGGAGAAAAGAGTGAATAAAGAAGGCACAAATAATCAACATACAACTGATAAGAGTTATGTCAATTCTCTTTTCTAGACATATTTTTTAACTGGTTAAATTTTCTCTATCTTCTAGATTGCCAAAACATAATGAATGTCACCATCAAATCACACTTACATTCTGTAAATATCCCCTTAACAATAATGCCTCCACAAAGCTTTCTTCCAATCAATTTTACATACTATAAGTATCATTTTAATGTAATTTTGACCAATTACTTGTGTAGATTTAACTCTGCAATAGTTTCTTATTGTTTTTAAAGTATAAAGTCCTAAACTAAGTTTAGAATGCCCTCTTAATTCCTAGTCCTATTTCTATCTCATGCCTTCACCTTCTCCTACTTTTTCTCATTCCCACCTTTATTCTCTAAAATATAGTTATGCTGAACTCCAATCCCAAACCATCATACTCTCAATTGTGGTCTAGATAACTTTTACCAGGAAGATAAATCTTCCTTAAAAATAATGACAGCACAGAGAATTTCTTGATTCCAGATTCAACTCTCAATGTAGAAGTGCTATATCACTCTATATTTCCCCTTTCATGATATTTATCACAATTAGGATTATTTGTTTCATGTTGGTGTTTTCTACTTTAAGACCTTTGAGGGTAGAGATATATCTAGCTTATACACCACTCTACGGTTAATGTTTAGCAGTATCTGGAAAATAGCAGGTGATTGACATTTGCTATGTTAATTAATAAATTAGGTTATTAAATGCTGGTTGCAATCTCACTAGGAGGCCTCAAATGCCAAGCTAAAGTTGGACTTGATTCTGTTAGGAATAGAAAGCAAGAAAATGTACTTAAGCAAGGAAATGGCAGAATAAAATCCATTGTTGAGCAATATTAATCTAACAGATTTCTGGGGAATGGCCCCAGATAAAAAAACGTCTACGTAACTTGCAATCTAAACAGGTCGAGTAAGGAATGGGCAGTAAAAATAAAAAGAAAGGGAAAGGCATCATGATTTTTACCAGTGTAATTTGGATATTATTTCCCTATACCACTTCTTCTAAATTTGTAACACAACATGGAGATCATGTCACTGACCACTAGAGACAAGTTCTGAATGTGTAAATAGTGGCTAAAGCCATGGGCCTTAATGAAATCAGCTGAGAAATGTTTATGGTGGAGAACTGGAAACCAAACATTTCATCTTTCTCCTTTCTACCTTCTCTTAATTTCCCTCTGTCTGTTATGTCTAAGTATAAATATATGTCTCTATCTATTTGCTATTCTAAGAAATACAGATATGTGCATATTCTTCAGCCACTTTCTCATACACTATATTCCTGGTCAGTTACTAGCTCAGCCATCAACACACACAGTTTCTGTAGATCCTTCTCATAAGCCAATGATTCTTAAATATTTTCCTATACTCTCCTGTCAGACCTAAATATTTAGCTACCTACTAAGCATCTTCATTCAAAAGTTTTAGAACCACTCTAGAACCCAGTGTGTACTAAACTGTATATACTATCTTTACTGAATGAAAGAGTAGAAATGATGAAATATTAATCTGTTTGTGGTTAGTAGGATATATAAAATTTATGAAAATTGCTTCTCTCTGTAGCATTTAACGTTATTATTTTGGCTATACTCTGATGAGAAGATAAGAATGCAGAGGGGCAGAATAACACCTTTCAAACCAGATCACTGACAAGCACTCTGCCCTAAGAGGCAAGCTCAAGGTTAAGTATACATTTTTGTGGTCAGATCACTACAGAATAAGTACTACTGTGAAATGATTTGAAATCATCAATGACTTGATAAGCACTACAAGGCAACTTTTGTTGGACAGGCAGGTGTTTGAGGTTGAGATACCCTGATGTGGCATGGGAGCAGAGGACTGAGTTAGACAAAATAGAGGCTCTGGGCCAGTCCCTTGGCCTAGTGGTTAAAGGAGCCAATACCATATGGCCAACTGTGGTTTGAATCTCAACCTGGGTGGCTTGAAAAACTTACCCAGTGTTTGTGAATGCATGCCCCAAATCTCAATGAGATGGGGAAATGGAGGAGAAGGAATCGCAGCATGACCAGGCCTGTTGGGTGATGCTTTCTCAGTCTTTCTTTTTCTCCTTCTTTCTCTGTCTCTCCCTGGCATGGACACCTTCCCCTCTGGCTTATTAAAAAAAAAAAAAAAAAAAAAAAAAAGAAAAGAAAAAAGAAAAACAGAGGTTCAGGCTCAGAATCCTGAATCCTCTCTTGCCCAATCTGTCTCACAGTATCCTTTTGTGCCCTCACTTGTCTATTTTCTCCCAGCACGTCTTACCAGCTCTCCTTTGCCAAGTTTGTCCTATCAAATCCGCTGGCATCATGTTTTGTTAATATCTCTCATGAAGAGAGCTCCTATCACCATAGTTATTTTGGCATTGGCATCTTCATTAGATATTCCTTTGACCTGAGCTCTGATTTATTACTTTTCTAACATTAATTTCAAGGCTATGACCAGGTTATGGAGTCCCAGGGCTAAGCAGCTTCCCTCCATGACTTACTTTCTTTTATTCTAATTTTAATAATACTATTTTCCACTAACTCCAAAAACCTACAAGGCATCTTATGCATGCCAACTCCTTACTCCTGGCCCATTCAACTAGCCACAGATCATGCGAACTCTCCTTCCTAAATCACTTTCCACTGTTATTATCTGTGTCCAGGATATCATTATCTCTCACTTGCATAATATCAAGTGTTCCCCTAGCGTCAAGTTTCTTTTTATCTTCAACCCCATCCATTCTTCTCATCCTATCCTCACCTACTTTAGCATCAAAGCAATCTAATTAAAATTCAAAACTGACCAGATCACTGGGTTACTAAAACTTCTTCAAGGACTCTTCATAGTCTCTAGTAGAACACTCTATCTTGGCACCTAAAGCCCTTGTAAAGTAACTCTAGCACAGGTTTTCTACAGTTTTGTGGTCCACTACTATCTTTTCATATCCTGTATTCCAAGTGAACCAATGCTTTCCTAAGTTATGAATTCTGGAGGCTACATTTTAGAAGCCTTGCATATTTATTCTTATTAATAAAGTTCAAGCAAGTAACCATGTAACCTAAAGTAAAAAGTATAAAAATATAAAGAAAAGGAATATTCAAGGAGTTAAACTCCAACTAAATAAGTCAAGAAAATAGCTCAAAGGCAATAAAATGGTGTGTGTATTTGTGTATATATGTTTGTACATGTGCATGTATATATGTTTATTTTTAAGTGGAAAAGTTAGAGATGACATTGAAAATTCTGACATACTTTGCCATAAATTCTATTTCAAATTCCAGCTTCAAATAGAAGAAAAGTATTAGTGACTGGTAGAAACAGTATTTGCTGTAAAACGTGAATTGAAAAAATAGCAACATTCCTTCCGAACTGAATTTAGAAAAGGTGATATTTAAAAAGCTTAAAAGCATTCTCTAAAATAAATTCATTTTTAATGTAATTTTAAAAGCCCATGTTATTCTTAAATAGAGTACAAATGGAAGCCTCAATTTTCTTTATTTATTAATGAATTCAAAATATTCGTAGTGGCTGCTTTTGCTATTGAAAGGAGCTAGGGAGACTGATGCTGATCCATGAATAAGTTTTTTTAAAAAGAAGAGGAGGGCAGACAATGGTAAAGCAGTAAAACACAACATTCTGTGAGGCAAATCCACATGGGAAAGTTACTGGTTTGTGTGTGGAAACCTCCCTGAATACTCTGGGTATTGCCCATCATCCAGGCTGACTAAAAATGAAGGTAGATTATAGTGCCAGGACTCTGTTAGATGCTGTTTTTCTGTCTCCCTGTCTTTTCCTCTGTCACTCCCAAAATAAATAAATGTTTTTGTTTTTTAAATCACTATTAAAGAAGAGAAAAAGAAGCACATTACTTGTTTTTTATAAAAGGGTATTGGGCTGGCTCCATGGCAGAGTGGTTGAGACAGCCAAATCTCACATGGCCAACTGTATGATTCACATACCAGATCTGGCAGTTTGAGACACATGCAAGGTACATGTGTGTGCATGTCCAAAACCTTGAAAGGAGAGAGGGATGGTGAAGTAAATGTGATGTAACTGTTTCCCACGGTGAATGTTTTCTCCCTTCCCTGTCTCTCTGTCTTTCTCTCTTTCTCTCTCTGGCAAGTCCATGCAAAAATAAATAAATGGTATTATTTTTACCAGCTATTGTGTTGCTTACAGAAATTCTTGAGATCGAATCATTTATACAGAATAAAGGTTTATCTGACTCTGGTGGCTGGAAAGTCCAAAAACAAGGGCCAGCATCAAACATGTCTAACAGAAGGAGAGAAGATGGCAGGCATTTGCAGAGGAAGTGTTGTCTATGTTCCATGTAGGTTTCTGCCTGCCTCATTTCTCCTTATAAACCCACTAGATCTCAATCAAGGGGTAGGTTTCCAGGGGATCCACCCCAAACACTAAATCATTAATCTCTTTCCAAAAATCCCACTTTTAGACAACACAATTGGGTCCAGTTTTCACTATCTTTATGTCATAATGGCTCAACATGTGAATCTGTAGACATATTTAAGCTAAGAGCAGGTATGGAAATCTGAGAGTAGCAAAGGCTTATCAAGAATGCTTTCTAGGGACCAGCAGTTAGCATAATGGCTATGTCGCTGGACTCCCACGTGTCAACCACGGTTCGAGTCCCGGACCTGGTGGCTTAAAACTCACATTGGGCACGTGTGCGTGTGTGCCCAAGAACCCGAGAGGAGAACGGAGGAGAAGGGATTGTGGTGTGGCTATCCCCCCTGGGGGGTGATTTCTCGCTTTCTGTCTCTCTGTCTCTCTCTGTCTGTCTGGCGAGCGCACGCACCCTATAGCAAGAATGCTTTCTCAAATACCTGCATTTCTCTGCTCAAATACTTTGTCTACAGAGATGTGTTTACCTACCTTGTTTCTCCACTTTAGAAACCCTAATATCTTTATATATAACATCTGTGTTTTTTTCATGCTATGTAACTTCAACAGGGCCCATACAGTGTAATTAATACACAAAACTGATGCAATCTGGCTTCTGCATGGCATAAATTAGATACTCAGTACATGCTTGTCAACTGAATGAAGTAATCCATTTTAACTGCTACCTGTAAGTCATCAGTTGGCTCCTTATAGAACCATTTATTAGTTTCTTTCTATTTCTTAAAATATTGACTCTTTATTTCTATCTGCCATGTTTATACTAATCTAGCTCTAGATATGTCTGGACAGACATCTCATACTTATCCACATCTCTGGGTTTGCTTAGATGCTATTCTGTTGCCTGAAAGGCCTCCTGAATCACACCCCTATGGCTCTACCTGGTGGAAAACTAATCTACCATCAAAGTGTCACTTTATACACTGTTATTTAGCCAAAGCCCTCCCTGTTTATTCTAGTTGATGATAACTTCTCCTTCATTGAAAGACATAATATTTCTTTTTTGTTTTTAAGGATTATTTATTTCTCCCATGAGGCAAAGAGAGAGCAAGAGAGAGAGAGAGAGAGAGAATCCCAACAGGATCTTCATGCTGTAATCCACCTGTACCTCAGCTAGCCAGGACCACAGACACACTCTCACATACCCAGCATGTAGAGAAAGGCCTAGGATGCAAACCCAGGACTTTCCTACATGACTTTAGCATTGCGGAGCAGTGGGCTACCACAGTACCACAGTGACTGGTCGCATATTTAATATGCATCTTTCATACTGTACTTTTCTCTTTCTGTCTTACATTTTAATTTTCTTCTCAAAAATAAACTCCTTAAAGACAAGATTCGTGTCTGAGCTAGTTTGGTCTCAAAAGCATTTTGTTCAGTGTTTTTTAATTATAAATATATTTTTGAAATAATGCTTTCTATCTATAAGACACTCTCTTCAGTTAACATTTAGCTCCTTTAACTTAAAGTTTATACACATTTTGACAAACTTGATATAAAAGAACAATAAACCAGAAAATATAAGAAGCAAACACAAGCCTCCCTAAACTATAAGTCACTGAGATCATCTATAAGGGACAAATCATTTATATGGGAACAAAGAACAAATAAAGGAGTATAAAATATACACTGAATCTTAAAATTTTTCTAATGTGCATTTTTTAATTTATTTCTAATATCTTATTAATCATTGAAATTATAATGACTCAATAAGTATATGGAGAATTTGCTAAATTATAAATAATTATTAATTAGCAATACCTTATTCTCTAGTTATAGTAACTCAAAGTTTTAGGAAGAATTGACATTTACATAGCATTTTTATATTATAATTCTTAGTCTTTACACTAAGGCTAAAAGATAGATAGATGTCAAATCTACCAGTTTTACAGAAGAAAACATTCGTGGGTCAAGTACAACAGTTCACAGTTACAGCTAAAATGTGGGGAAGTCAGGGTTAAATTCTTAGTGTTCAAACTCCAGTGAGAAAAAAAAAAAAACTGAATTTTCACGTGCTCTCTAGTAAGGCACTGAAAAGAAATAAGCAAAATAAATGAACAAATCGTGTATTTTTCTGATGAAGTATTTAAGCAGAGGTCTGGCCCCCTAAGCACAACAGTTAAGAACTGTGCATTGAGAGTCAGATTCCAAATGACTGGTTAGGGTTTGAATCCTGGCCCAGAAAATTAAATATATACATATATATATTAACCAGGCATAGTGTGTGTGTGTGTGTGCCCAAAATCCTAACAGGATGGAGAAATAAACTGGAGAAAAAAAGGAGAAAGAATTGCTGCCTGACCATATCTCATGGGGCACGCTCTCTCTCCCCAGTGAGCACAAGTGCCTTCTAGCCATAAATAAAATAAAGTTAAAATTTAAAAAATAAATAAATAATGACCAAAGAGTATAACCTTGTGAAATAAAATGATCAGAGAACACATGGAAAAGATGATTTTTAAGCTAAGGCCTAAGGATGAGAAAAAGCCAGGCATCAAAACAAACAAAAACAGAGAAAGAGCATTTTAAGTTTTAAAACAAACTTGTGTGAAGGCCTTACAAGAAGAGATTTCAGGCTTCTTACTATGGCATATATATCCTTCTTGAAGTGTCTTCCAAAAACAGATCACGTGCAACCTCCCCTCATCCCTTGGACCCATGACTAAGATACTCTGAACAATTCCTGCACTGCATATTCCTTTATACTTTTGCACATGCTACTTCTTTACCTGAAGTACTCTTTCCAGACATCTCTGCATAGAAAATAAACATTTATCGCAAAGAAATTTTCTCATATGGTCTTGATTCTCTTGTGGTTTCTCTATGTAGCCTCACCACATCTAGCTTAATGAGTCTCAGTAATGTATTTTTTAAATTGCTATCATTTTTATTAACAGCTTTAATGAGAATAATTTACATAGCATAAAATCTTCTGTTTGGAGTATGCAGTTATGACTGTTAATGTATTTATAGAGTTTTACAACCATCATCACAACCTAATTTTAGAACATGTCCATCACTCTAGGAATCTCATGCCCTAGACAATCTCTCCCCATTCCCACTCCTACTTCATCTCAGGCCATCAGTAATCTACTTTATCTCTCCATAAGATCTGCCTTTTCTGAATATCTTATATAAATAGAATCATACACATATATTGCTTTTTGTCTGACTTCTTTCACTGAGCATAATGTTTTTCAAGTTCATTTGAGTTATAGCCAGGCTTAGTACTTCATTCTTTGTATTGATAAATAGTATTCTATCGCATGGATATACCACATTTTTTTATTCCTTCATTTATTGGTAGACATTTCGCTCATTCCAATTTTTAATCTTTTATGACTAATGCTACTTTGAACATTCTCACATCATTCTTTGTGACCATATGGGCAAGGGTCTTCAAAAAGTTCATGAAAAATGTGTAGTACTGTAAAAACTGCATGCACTTAAAATTTTTGCTCCAAAATAAATCCAGTTTTCCATGACGCTTTTGAAGCACCCTGTATGTTTTATTTCCCTAGGTAGATACATAGAAGTGGAATTGCTGGGTCACTTGGTATCCCACTTTTCTTAACTTTTATACCTTTCACTCATCCTTCTATTAGCGCACACACTATTTTTATTGTTGTTGTTGCTGTGGTTTATTTTTTTCTCTTTGTTTTTATACATCTGTCTCCTCCTGTTGGGCTGTGAGCACCATTAAAGCAGGAAGCATGACTCAACAATTTTTTAATCTTCAACAATGGGTGTTTGAAATAGAAAAGATACTCCTAAATTTGCTGAATTGTGACTTCATATCCCCCTCTTCAAGATGGAGGCATTCATTCTACCACAGCTGTAGAGAGTGCTGCTGGCTGAGGCATACAAATGAGTCCATCCCTAGGGATTGCCCTTAGTCAGTAATCTGGTTTGCACATACTTCCTCCACAAGGGCAGCCAGAATCCAAGTACTAATCTATGTGGGATACAAAGACTTGGGCTCTTGCCTCTACTCAGGACATCTCTAACGGGTGTTCTAGCTTCATAGCCTCCTGTGGGATTTTCTGAGGCCACTGTTAGAACCATATCCCACTACACATTCTCTTGCTAATCCTGTTCTTTTTTCCTCCCTCCAGTTGTTACTGCTGAAAGCACATCCCCAATATACTACCTGGAAGCAAATCTCAGTCTTAGAATCTGTTTTCTGTGGGATCTGGCTTGCTAGTGACATACAGTAGTGTGCTGCATTCCTTAAGAGGTAAATTTAAACCAGGAAGTTGACAAATAATCATCATTATCTTCAACATCTTCTTCATTCATTATAGGCAATTATTCTAGTCCTTTGGTTGTGAATAGGTGTAACCTAGATGTAATCTAGGTTCTACCTGACCCTTGAGGATGCACCAAAATCAATTTAAAACCCATGACACTTGAAAACCAAAAGCCCTATCTAATATTTCTACAAATTATTGAGGAATAAGAATAGCAATGTTCTAGGGTTCCACTGCCCTTTTGATTAGTTACAGATGTGTCCTACCTTAATGTCTTTATTTTGAACTTTAGCACCACAGAGAGAAAGATTCCTTACTTTTTACAAAAAAAAAAAGTCCTCATTGATGCGTAGATATTATTTAAAGTCTGAGGACATGAAGAAATTGTTCACACTTTAATAAAGCAGACATCTTCTATTCAGTATTTAGTAAGTCTTCCCTAATCATAACTTTTCCTTTGCCCTTCTATAACAATTCATTCTGGCCATTTATTCCAGGAATGTGTCAGCCTCATGTCACCTCACTGATTTTTCTTTTTTTCCTTTTTTTTTCCTGGTATATCACTCAATTATCTTCTGCCTCATCCCCCTCTCTCAGGAGCATGCTTCTCTCATTTTATTACGTATATAGTAAAGTTCTCTCTTGCCTTTATACCCATACACTGAGACTAGCACTAGAATTCCCTTTAGGAGTGTTCTAGTCTATTATGTTGCTAAACAACATAACTGAGACTGGGTAATTTACAAAGTCGACATTTATTTGGCTCACAGTTCTGTTGACTGGAAAGTCCATGAGCATGGATCTAGCCTCTGGTCCTCCATCACAACATGACCAACAAAAGCAGAAAGGAAAACAGACGTATGCAGAGAATGAGACAGAGACAGAATGAGTAGCTTTTTGTATCCAAACAGCTTTATAGACTTTCTCCCAAAGACATCCATTTCCTTACTACAGTTCGATTATAGTTTGTTTCACAAAGGCTCATGTGCTAGATTGGTCTCCAATATAGTGAGGTTTGGATCATTGGGGCACCCCTTATGAATAGATAGATAAATGCCATCTCATAGGAAGAAGGTAATTCTTCCATTGGTCTTCATGTCTATTTTTGTGCCAATACCATGCTGTTTTGATAATCACAGCTTTGTAGTATATTTTGGGGTCAGTAAGTGAGATATCACCTACTCCAGTCTTTTTGTGCAGGATGGCTCTAGCAAAATGGGGTCTTTAATGGTTCCAGACAAATTCTATGATTGTCTTTTCTAGATCTGTGAAGAATGTCTCTTGTAACTTTATAGTGATTGCACTAAACAAGTAGATTAATTTGGGTAGGATTGCCATTTTGATTATTTGATTCTGCCAATCCAGGAACATGGGATGTCCTTCCACTTTTTAGTGTCCTTTTCAATTTCCTTTTTAAGGTTTTCATAGTTTTCCTTGTAGAGATCTTTGACTTCCTTGGTTAGTTTTATTCCTAAGTATTGTATACTTCTTGTGGCTATGCTAAATGGAATTACATTCTTCCGTTCTGTCTCTGTCTGCTTGTTTGTATATAGAAATGCTATCGATTTTTTTAAGTTAATTTCATGTCCTGCCACTTTACTCTATGCATTTATTACTTTGAGAAGTTTTTTCATGGATACTGTTGGGTCTTCTGTGTATACAATCATGTCATCTGCAAACAGGTCATTTCAGCTCTTCTTTTCCTATTGGAAT
>NW_006204388.1:2886390-2957355 GCF_000334495.1 Tupaia belangeri chinensis
GCATTGGCTAGAACTTCCAGTACTATATTGAATAGGAGCAGAGAAAGTGGGCAGCCTTGTCTTGTACTCCTTTCTGGTGGAAAAGCTTTCAGCTTTTCCCCATTCAGTATAACGTTAGCTGTAGATTTTTCATAAATGGCTTTAATTATGCTGATAAATGGTCCTTCTATGCCAATTCATCTGTAGAATCTGTTTTTTCTCTGTCCCTGCCTTTCTTCCCTCCATCATTTCCATTCTTCATTTTGTCCTTTGCACTCTCTCTTTCTCCATCTTTTGCTTCCTTTCTTTAAAAAATATTTACTGAACTTTCTTGTAGTTCAAGTATAGTATGCAATAAGGATCCAGTGATAAATGAGACCAACATGACTGCTGCCATTATCAAATATACAGTCTAAAAAGAACAAGCCTTCTAGAGTGTTAAGACTTCAGTGGCCAGGTACTCTTCACATATAAACACCTACTTCACTCATCAGGCTTAGCTCTATCACCCACCACCAACTTCATCTTAATTCTCAGCACCTCAAGTTACCCTAACAAAGAGTACTTAACACTTGCAAGACACACACATGCGCTTTCTAGTTCTGAGACTTGTGTGTTCTGCATCCTCTGTTATAATACCTTTTTCACTCAGATCCACATACTTGACCTGGTTCCTTGTACTTACCTTTCACAGGAAAGCCTTCTCTGATAGTCCCCCAGATCAGTGCTACTTCTATAACATATTGATGTTGACATGTGGAAGCTGAAGTCATAGTAGTTACCATTTCAGCCTTCATGACTGGGTCACACAGAGAAATCTTTCCTCTAGCACATCAGACACACCCAAAGTAAACCATTCTTTTGAGTTATTTTAACTATAGAATACACTTGAGTGATTCCTGAAGTAAACAGCTGCTCTCTCAAGAATTAGGAGAATGTAAATTAAAGAATCACCACCATCTCTGCTACTCTGAAATAAACAGGCACAAAGATTTCTCTTTTTATTATTTCTTTGTTCCCCATTATTCCTTTTATCAGCCCTCAATAACTGCTTAACTCTAAAGTGCCCCCACATATAAATGTTCTCTTTTCAGGGACTCTCATTTGGTCTTTTGGTCTTTTCATTGGCCATTGTATTAATTTCCCGTGTTGCTGCTACAAAAAAATTACTGCAAATTTAATGACTTAAAATGACAAATTGATTTTCTTATAGAGGCCGAAGCCTAAAATAGGTCTAAATGGGCAAAAATCAAGATTTTGGCAGAGGTAGTTCTTCCTGGAGGCCCTAGGGGAAAATTTGTTTCCTTCATTTTTTTTTTTTTTTTTTTTTTGAGAGGCTTTTTGCTATAGGGTGCGTGCGCTCGCCAGACAGAGAGAGAGTAAGCAAGAAATCATCCCCCAAAGGGGGTGGCCATGCCGCAATCCCTTCTCCTCCATTCTCCTCTCGGGATCTTGGGCATGCACACACGCCCAGTGTAAGTTTAAGCCACCGGGTCTGGGACTCGAACTGCAGTCAACTATGTGGGAGTCCAGCAACATAGCCATTACGCTAACTGCTGGTCCCATTTCCTTCCTTTTTCTAGCTTCTAGAGCCTGCCTGCATCACCTGGCTCATGGCCCGCTTTCTTCATTCTCAAAGCCAGCAGTACACTACTTCCTCGGATCTTAGCTTCTCTCCTTCTTCCCTCTACTTTCATTGTCATATCTCCTTCTCTCTTATAAGGACCCTTGTGGTTAGGATATACATACCCAAAATAATTCAGAATAATCTCCCCATGTAGAGTTTCTTAATGTAATCACACACTAATTCCTTTCACCATGTAAGTAACATATTCTTATGTTCTGGGGGTTAGCCCATGAAATCTTTGGGGGACCATTATTCTGTCTACCATAGCCATAAATGATTTCCTCTATAGCCACTAAAGATTACTTCTACGTTGTTAGGGTTTTAAACTATTCTATTATGAGTTCTACACTACTATATTGAACAATGTTGTGAATTGGTCTTGGCATGACCTTAGTGTTCTGGTTTGGGATTTTTTTTGCTTTTTGTTTATTTTTCCCCCTGCCTCAATGACAGTTAATGTTGCTCCTCACAACATTGTACATACCCTACTGATATCCCCTTTAGAAGGCTTAACCCAGGGTTACCACATGTATTGCTCTGGCTGATTTAGAAGGGAGGGGGAGCCTTTCTCCACCAGTGCTGAAACAATTACAATGGACTACAAATCAGGATACTTCTTTCTGTCAGTCCCTTGGAGCATCACTAGTATCATAGTGCATGTTTTCTTCATTGGCAATCAAGGGAGTTAGGTTCAACTTTGACTCCCAGCCACGAACTTTTAGCAAGTGAATTCTCCTTCCTGTGCCTTAGTTTTCCTCCTCTGTAAAATGAGGATAATAATGTCTACCTTGTAGATTTTTATAAAAACCAAGTTTGGTAACACTTAAAACATCCCTTTAGGTATATTGTAGACATTGGGGAATTATTATTTGTATGCTGATAATGTACATGTGGAAGAGGATTATGCTGGACAAAAGAAGAAATAAAGTTTGTAGTAGGCCCAGAATGATCAGATAAGGAGGTATGTGGAGCCTGTAATCAAACTTTGATTTTTTTCTCAAGCATTCCCTACCCCAAGATCCTAAAAGCCCTCTTTTAAGAATCCTTCCTCTTCTTTATCTCAAATTGTTTCTCAAATCTCCCTTCATACCAGAAGTCTTTGGTGAACCTTTGGAAGATCTGCAGTCAAATCCCACTGAAAGTGCAGTGTATCAAAGGTCTCTGCTCTTTCTTTCTTTCAACACCAGCTACAGGATGCCCTGATATGTTCCTTCTCTGGGTAAGGCTAAACAGTTTTATCTAAGCAGATTCCTGTTTTTCCAGACAACCAATAGCTCCGAGCCTTCCAGGAGCCTCTGATCCCGAGTAATGAGTTGACAAAATATATATTCAGGGACAAATACATTTTTATTTAGATAGCTATTTATTCATTGGTATTTTTAAATATTGAACTGATTTTTAAAGTAAAAACAAATTCTGATCATCTTTTCCAAGTGTCCCCCAGATATTGATCTACTGGAAATTAGTTGTATTATGAAGGTATAAAGGAGAGATTTAGGGGTCAGCAAGTGGTATGGTGGTTAAGGTGCTGGACACTCCCACATGGCTGACCAGGGTTCAAGTCCTGGACCTGGTGGCTTGCTTTCTCACTTTCCCTCTCTCTCTCTCTCTATGTGTGTCTGCCTCTCTCTGGTCAAATTAGAGTGAAAGAATGAATAAATAAAATTATATATATATAAGAAGAGATTTAACCAATTACCGTGTTGAAAAGGGGGGCCTTTGGGATGGGGTCCCCATGGTTAAATTCTGTTAGGTGTATACAGAGACACAGGCACAGACACATGCTCTGCTCAAGCTCCTTCTTGTCAACAATATGAGACCCTCTGTCATGTTACCCACCAGCAAGAAGACCCTTCTTGGACCTAGCCCTCAGATCTCCAAACCATGCTCTGAATAAACCTATATTCTTTATTAACTCCCCAGACTCAGACATTCTGTTATTAACAATAGAAATGACTAGACCAACTTCCTAACACATATCCTATTTTCAATTATTTAAAATATAGGAACTTTCGCACGACATTGGTATCTCATATTTGTGTCTCACTCAGAGCTTTAACCTCAGATACAATCAGTTTGCAAGTCAAAACAAGATTTTAGCAACTGCCAACTCATCTTGGCATCTGAAAAATCAAGCTGTGTTCTGATGTTTGCTTCATAAATTAGAACCAACAATAAAGATTCTGGAATCAGGGTTTAAGTGGCAATTTTGTTGATGATGCATGACGCAGAACAGAATGCATTTTGTTCTGTCGTACGGTGCTGCCTTGGCAAAACTGGCAGCAGTAGGGCGTTTTCTGTGTGGGATGTTAGTGAAGGTTTGCAAAAGGCCACCAATTATATACCTTCTGAGCCAAAGAGATGTTTTTTATCGCTATTTTTACACTTTTATCCTAAATGGCCAGAATTCCAAGGGTCATCAAGGACAACACACTCTCAAACAAAAGCAATAATTCCTCCCCCCCTTTCAAATTATCCAGATAACTTTCATGGAACCAAATCAGACATAATTACGCTGGCAAGCTTTGGGAGAAGTTAATTTTTCATTACATAAGAGCAACCTGAGTCAAAGAGACACCCTGTGAATTGCTCAAGGTCACATAGGTAACCGCAGAACTGAAACTGGTTCTTAATCCATTCTTTCTTTTCTAGCTACATGAGCCTGCCTCCCAATGTTAACATTCATTTTTTTCATTTTTAGAGAACTTAACCTGATCCTGGTTTTTTGCTTGATAACCTGTATTTTGTTCCTTTCCACTGCCTGACTTCCCTAAGAATGATCATTCCCATATATTTATTTCCTCATTGCATTGTTAAGTATTATAATCTGATTTTCATAGTTCCATAGCCTTACTAAAATTAATTTCTGAACGCCTTCAAATACTTTCCTTTTTGACAACTAAAGAAATACGAATCATTTCTGTAATTTTCTGTTCATCATAATTAGAAATCAGAAAAGGGGTACTTATATTCATTTTTTTTTCTTGCTCACAAAACAGGCATTATTCCCTAGAGATGAGAAACTTCTGCTTATTATTATTTAGATAACTATCACCTCATCCCCCCTTTTCCTTAAAAAACAACAACAAAAACAACAACAAAGTGAAAAACTGGACAAACCAAAACACTTAATCTAGAATTAAAATTTATATGGGTAGAAACAAGAGATATACATGGACCTCTTATCTTGGTTAACCTAAGTATCACTACACCTACCTGTATAATTTCCCAAAGGTAAAGAGCAACCCTTAGGTAACACCTAAAAGTTGGAACTTAAAATCAAGAAGGTCAACAGCTCTCTTGTGGGGCATGAGTTATATCAGCCTTTGTCTGACAGCATGTTCCCTGCCCTACCCTCATTCTGGAATAGGCTTTTACTCTGATCTTTCCCTGTTCACCATGGTTCTGAAAACACTATCAACCCTGATTTAGTTAAGTTATTTAAAGACACAGTCTTGCCTCTAACCCAAAGTCATCACTTTATAGTGAAAGTGGGGAGGCAGTAGGCTAGGCCCTTAGGCTCACTGAAATTGCTACATAGCCTGTCATCAAAATAAAGAGCTGGCTTTACCAAACTGTGTGAAGACCTATTTAAAATGTTCCCATCACAACAACTAAAAGATATCAACCTATGAGCTGCTGTGTAATTTTAAATGTGCATGTCTTGAACCAGTGAGCCATACATGGTGCTGTTTCTTCTATAGCCAAGTTATATAGAATCAATCACTTTCAAATTTTGTTTCCCATCCCAGAAACTCTGAACTCTGATGTCCTATAGATTTTAGTACCCAAGAGAATGGCGTATACACTCAGATGCACAATAATGCTTGAATTAAATTGCAGTTGAAACTGCCATGTGGACATTTCTAGCTTCTAGGGCAACAGATTGAACCATTGGGAAATAGTCCCAGGATTTACAAAATTGTTAACACTAAAAATAATAAGGTAATTGGCTTCTACTATATATCATGCCTGGAAGGAGTATAGGTATACCCTTGGAACTTCAAGGCTTTATTGGGCAACTCTTTGTATCATCATAGCCAGAGGAGAAGGTTAATGGAAAATGACCTCAATTTTATATTGGCAAGACTAGTAAGACTCCAACTCCACAGGAATGATGATCACAACTTGTTGAGTAAAATCCCTGTCCAGCTGAGGTATTGTCTAAAGACTAAAGAAATATATTACAGAATGTGTGGCAATAAACAATATTGGTCATCTTTATTTTTTTCTCTTCAAATGCAAGAATAATAAATGTAGTCAATGCTAGCTTAATAATCCCTCTCTCTACTATTATACATTGGGTGTATCACTGGTTGTTATAGCTACCATTTAGTTTACAGGTCATGAAACAGTGAGAAATAATAGCTGTATAGGAGCATAACAAGTCTAAAAGAGCAATTATCATCACCTGGATAATTGATGAGGAAGAGTTTTCACAACATCACAACCACTGAATGCAGCGATTTTATATGATTTGGAGTGATTATTATGGAGAAGGTAAATGCATTCAAGTTGTGTGTATTATTTCTTGTTCTTATGAAGGAAATGAAGAGGATTTGATGTGCATCCTAAAGCATCCACTCGAGATATGTCTTGCAGTGATTATACTTGGCTAAGGCTCAGCCTTTCCCAAACATATCCCTTCCACTCCCCTCAGCTCCAACCCTTCAGAACCAGGCCAACTTTTCATCTTTCTGGTCTCTTTCTCCTGGGAAGTTTTAGGAGCTTTTGCTTTCTTTTCTTTTAATTGGCATATGTTCTTTATCTTGCATAGACAAATTTGGCAGCATTATAAATCAAAACATTTCTCTGGCCAGATTATGCTGAGCAGTCTATAATCATCTTTCTTTCATTGTATATTTTAAACAAAAGTGTTAGCATAGCCTGCCCTTCCTTTTTCTCTAGGCAGTATAGAAGAGAATCATAACAATATTCTTCCAATAGAAACTTGATGAAAAGGATAAATGCTTTTTACCACTCTTTTCTCTAACCAAGGTCACCACTAACTATAAGAAAAGAAGTGTGGGGCCAGCAGGTGATGTGGTTATGGTGCTGGACTCCCATGTGGCCAACTGCAGATTGAATTCCAAACCTGGTGGCTTGAACATCATGCTGGGGACTTGTACATGTGTGTCAAAACCTCAGGAGAATGTAGGAGAAGGGATTGTGTCATGGGCATCTCCCCTGGGGGATGATTTCTCACTTTACTTCTCATTATCTCTTTCTATTTCTCTCTGATGACAAAAAATAAAAAGAAAGAAAAGAAAGAAAGAAAGAAAGAAAGAAAGAAAGAAAGAAAGAAAGAAAGAAAGAAAGAAAGAAAGAAAGAAAGGGTGTGAGTAGGTGGGTGAAGTATACTGAGCACGTCCCTTGAGATGGTGGTCATGCCCAGCTTCTCTCTTCTGTACTTCCCTTCCCAGACTTCCTGCTCTGGGAGGCAAGTATAGTCCCGAAGTGGTTAAATGGACAAAAGACAGACAATCTATAGGCTGATAAGAGAAGTACTTCATAACCTGATATTAGAGTTTAGGTACTCCAGTGAAAAACACAACTGGATGAGTAAGAAGAATTTGCTGGCTAGGAGCACAATGGCCAGTAGAAATCCAAAGCATAGCAGGTGTCTATGTCTGACCACTAGGACAAAGCTCATCCACTTCTTCGGCTAATCCCATTATTTATGCACAGAACAATACATTGAGTTGCTTCATAATTAGAATTCTGGGTCTTGATTTTCTAGATTTCTCATGTTTGTAATCCATGCATAGCTTTATTTGATAAATACTGAACTAGATAACTATACACTTTAATGTATCAAATAAGCCTAACTGAATAGGCATTAAAAATATCCAATTTGGTTCAACCCATATTTATCAAAAACATCCTAAGTTCTGAACTGTGTCCTAGATATTGGAGATACAATGAGGAATAGTTCAGCAAAAGCTGATTCCATGTTTCTCGCTCTCCAGTATGAGAGAGGAAAAGATTTTATGTTGTAATATCTTTCACATCTGGGTAGTATGCCGGGCCTGTACAAAATATTAGTTAGCTTTTATTACATTTATTTTTTTCTTCCATGAGACAAAGAGACAGAGAGAAAGAGAGAAAAGGGGTCAGGCACCCCCAACAGGTTCTCCATGCTACAATGTGCAACTAGCCTCAGCCAGCCTGGACCATGGGCACACACGTGCTCAGCATGCACGTGAGACCCTAGGACCTAAACTGGAGATCCTCCCGTGAGGGTACAGCTGTGTTTCTGCTGCGTCGCCATCTGCTCTATTAGTTAATTCTACTTTTACATACATTTTAGAAATAATATTTATTCGCTTAACACATTGGGAAAAGAAGGTCCGAGAGGTTAATTTACCTGCCTAAGATCACAAAATTGGTAACAAATAGAGAGAAAATATACACCTACTTTTTCTCATTTCAAATTCAGCCATGTCCACTATTCCTTATGCCTCTCTCATAGCTGCAATCATTTAACGTGCTTCTCTGTGCCAAATACTTTACATGTGACTTTATTTTATCCTCATGGAAATCTTGCAAAGTATTATTATTCATCCTTATTTTAGAAATAAAAAAAATCAAGTAGTACAAGGGAGGCCATAATCATATAAATAGCAAAGTGTGTTTGGTGGAGTTATGGCCAAAACTGAAGACTGCATCTGTATGAAAACAGTTGGGAAATAGTACAGGAGAGGATAAATGAGCTCAAGAATCAAGCTACTTTTTTTGAAATGTTTCATCTTTTTTCTTTTGTATCTAATTTAATTACAAATTAAAGATAGGCCCTATATCTTATCCTTCTTAGGTATCTGTAATCTATGCAAGTAGCCATTAAATTTAATTACAATTTAGAATAGACAAAGACCTTCTCCAAATAAGGCTATCCTAGTATACTTATCCCAAGAAGAAGCATATTATCCTAGTATTAGTATGGTACTTTGACTTCTCATTGACTTTATCATAAATGTAATTGTTTTAGAAAAGAAATGGCAACCTAGAAATTTTTTATGTGTTTATTAGGTACTCACTTTTTTGCTTCATGTATCTCAAAGAGGGAAAGGAGTAAGGGAAACTTGGACTTGGAAACTAACAAACAAGAAAATTCACAAGCAATATCACCAACAACCTAGAAATATGTTTGCTTATTAAATTCAACCTATGGCTCTTGAGCAACATCTATAAACCAGGCATGTTGATGAATGTCCATCTTTCCAAAAGCATGTAAGAGCACTCTAGACCTGCAGGCATTTAAATATATTTTTCTCCATTCACTTTGTAGTTGAAAGAATTTTGTCTACCAAATTATATTTATTAAATAACAGTGTTTGTTTCCCATTATTAGAAATCAATGTTATATAATTCTGAAATATAGCTTCTTCTAAGTATGGGATACCCAGAGAAATCTATTTAGTTTATATAATTAAAATTAGGATTAAAGAGCTTGACATTCTATTGATAGATAGCTTCAAGAGAACTTAGGTAGGATATTTTGTGATTTTATTTAAGTTTCTTGAAATATGGACAATAACTAAAAGATTTTTAATTTGCCTCTCCTTAATAATTCTGGATTTTAAGAAGTTGGGGATAAGAAAATTGAGCCAGATAGTGTATAGTGTTTCATCCTCCTCTGCCTTTGTACATGAACCCACCCTCACTATCTGGAAAGCCTCCCTTTCCTCCTTGTTCATTTGCTGATGACTAATGTTGATCCACAATTCCATTCATCATCAGCTACCATAGGAAAAGTATCCTAACCCTCTTTCCTCCCCACATCCACAATAGATTTCACTTCTCTGGGATCCCATGTGTGAACTGTTAACAAAATCATCACAGGACTTACTGCACTGTATGGCAACTGTTTTCTCATTTCTCTCATTAACTATGAGCATCTTAAAGTTAAAACTTTTATCTGTTTCTTTACACCAGGAAAATATCTAGAATCTGTGAGCACTCAATAATTGTCTACGCGGTAGTGAGAGAGGATGAATGACTTGTCCAAGGTCACATAGTGATGGAATTATATGCGAAGCTGAAGTTCTATTCATGAATATGTCCTTTCTCACTATGATGTATTTTCAGGATAAAGCAAAGATTTTTATTAGATAGCCTATCATAATACATGCTCTGCTGGCAAGCACACACCAAGGTCTCATCTTCCAAAGATATTGTTTATGTTCCCTTCTTTTGCACACACAAAAAAGTGAATATAGACATTAGCAGTTTGACAGGCAACATGGTTTTAAGGCAGTAGCTGTTGATCAATTCTTATGTGAGAAATCTCTTTTAATATAAGAAACCATAAAAATCTATTGCACAATAATAATAGTACTTGCAATATGTATTGATTGGGAAACACACACACACAACTCCTTGTAATAAGAATTCCACACTCCTTAGAGAATCGAAACTCACAGGTTGTTGCAAACTTAGCTGAAAGATCACTGAACTGAAAATAGAGAAACTTGGTTCAACTCAGACACTGCCATAGGACCTCAGGCAAAGCCTACATCTCTCTGACCCTCAACGGGTTTTTCGACTATAAATAAGGCATTGAACAGAAGATATCTATGCCAGGCTTTTCATGGCACAACCACCCAAGCCCAGAAGTGATGTTCATTATATAGGTTATAATGCAAATGGCACTTCTTAGAGTTGGATATGACAGCCCTTCTTAAAGAAACTTCTAGCCCTAACGGGCTGACTCTAGATAGACCCTGTTCTAGCTGAACAATGGAAGAAGATTTCAATCACTTGTTCCTAAAATGTCAGTCATCCTCATTATCCTCTGACAGTCTTTCAAAGCCAACTTGACAACTCAGGAACCACATAAGGCAGCACTACAGTTCTGTTCAGACATCGATTCCTTTTATGTGAACTGCCCTGACACTTTACTTATACTTTCTCATTCCTACTGCCGCCTATCTCATCTTTCTTCTTTCGAAACACTCTTTAGGGGCAAAATGACTCAGAACGGGTCTTTTGGAGTCCCCTGGGAACCTCCCTAAGGTTAATCAGGCACTTTTAAGGGATTATTAAAAGCTCTGAGGCCTTCTTCCAAAGCCAAATGCACACTTTCTCTTTGAACCACATTTGGCCCCTGTGTCAGTTCCAGAAAAAATGATTGTGGAGATTAGAAGTGATAATGACATATTAGATCATCTCTTCCATTCCCCTGGCAGTGCTCTGGAGAAATGATGACACTGAAAAGAAATTTCAGTCCTCTTACTCCCACTGTGGCTCTCAACATTAAACTCTCTGGAACATGTCTCTCATTTCCCTTTAAAAACAATTACTGAAATATAAGCCTTGAATTATATAAAAAGCACACTTGATAGGAAGTAGTATGAAAATAAGGGAATGAAGAAAAGAAGCCATGAGAAGGAAGGACCAATGAAGGGATGAAGGGAGGAAATGGAGCATTGGGGCGCTGAAATCTAGTTTTGCTTACTTTATTTCATCCTTCCCACTATCTTGTAACTGCTAATTTTCCTTTACAAATGCAATCATCACTGTTCAGAATGTTTAAAACAGGTGCAGGGAGTCCCATAGGTCTGACATCATATTTCACATGGTACTCATGTTCTAGTTACTACAATAATAGGATCTAGTTCAAAGAAAAAGGAAAGGAAGTAGCAAGAACACTTATCATAAAAATCATATAGATCTTTTAATTCATGAACATTTATTTCTTTACATTTTTCTGACAAAATCTTATTATTTGTACCCAACAAAATAGGGTACAAATAATAGAGCCCAGAGAATTTCAGGCAAATACCTAAGATCACTCAATGATTTATTGACTGGTCCTGATCTCTCAAAGTACCACAAACATGACTTGCAATTTTGTGCAGAGCATGGGATAATCTTTGGAATAAAAGTGATTTACACTCAAATTCTTATCAAATGTTTCATTTTGAACAATTTCCTTAACTTCTCTCTATGAGTTCTTAACTGAGAATAATGAAAACAAATCACCAAATTTGGAGGAATTTATGAAGATTAGGGATAGCATATGCATGGTATCTGGCACATGGGATATACTGCAGTTGGAACTTTTCATCTGCCAGAAACAGAAACTGATTTACATTCATAGGCTATAAAGATGTCATTGTCACTCTCACAGACACCAGAGGGCAGGAAACAAAATATAATGGCCTCATAAACATTGGGAATGGAGAGTCACTAAGTCTCTTATCTCCATATCTCAAAAGCCTCTATCTGCAAGCCCCTCATTTTTCACTCAATTTTAAATAGATTCCTCAATTTATGCATTTTGTACATATCCTATTATGATCACTCCTGATCATATTATCACAGCTTTCATTCAAATGCCAACCATTGACCCACTATGGTGTCTATTATGTTTTTCTTTGGTATAATTCACAAGATTAATATTCTGATTGGATTCTCTCCAGTTGAACAATAGATGGTCTTCAATCAAAACTCCTTTCCATGTCCTATTTATGCTTCCAGTGAGAGAGAGCTAAGAGCTGGTACATATCATGGGAGAAAAGCTCATATTCCGTAGTCATAATAACCTGGGTTTGAATCTAGAGTCATCTATTTACACATTCTATGACCATAAGCAAATATCTTAACTTTTACAGGACTCTACTTTAACCTTCAAATGGAAATAATAGTACTAGCTTCATAAGGTTGTTATAAAAAAATAAATAAAATACATTTAAATCATGGAACATTTATTAAGTGCTCAAAACCATTGGCTAGTATTACTATTAAGAGAGATTGTACTTCTGAGGCTGTGGGAGAGAAATTTCTCTTCATTATCTTTCTTCAGCTATCTAATTCCTGTTCTTTCAGTTCTCAGCTCAGTTATCATCTCTAGGAGTGCATCACCTAAGATGCTTTAGTCTCACTTAAGTTCTTCTTTACATTCACACTCCTTAACTTTATCAGTACATATGATGCTGTTTAAAAATATCACCTGTTCATTCTCTAGCTTTACAATTAGTAAATAAGATAGATCAGGTTAGGGAATGTGTCCTAGTCATCAATATAGCATCAGAAGTTAGAACATTGCTACATACAACAGTACTCAATAAGTAGTCATTGAATAAAATTGAATGAGTCAACAAACATTACAAAATAGTAGTCACCTCAGAAGAAAGGTATATTGGGAAGTGTAGTTTTATAAGAAAGACAGTATCGAGTCTTATCTAATTGTTACTAATGAGCACATTCTGGTTGAGATAAAAAATGCTGGTTTCTATTCAAGATTGTTTCTGATCAACTGTGTGACTCCAGCTAAAGGGTTTCCAAGAAAAAGAACAGAGAAGTTTTGAACCTTTATCTAAAAGATGACCAAATTATTTGCTTCTGCTGTGCCTTTATTTCCAAGAGTAGCCAAGATTCTTACTAAGGAAGAAAACCCAGAAGTTTATCCTTACCTTTGTGGGCAACCTTGGCTCCATGATGTTACCAGCAAGGTCCCTTTCCTGATGCACACAGCTGCTCACCTACTCTGGTTTCCACATTTTTAAATTCAGGGTTCATCAGGTATCCACTTGTGGGGTTTTTGTGTTGAGCACTCAGATACTAGAAAAGGTAACAATCATTTCTCAAAACTTCCTTCTTTATTAAAATAAAAAACAAAACAAAACAAAAAAAACCTGTTTGTGAAGCCCAGCAAAAGAAGTCATGACTTCAGAGTGCTATTAGTCTTTGATAACAATCATTTCCAAAACTTCCTTCTTTATTAAAATAAAAAACAAAACAAAACAAAAAAAACCTGTTTGTGAAGCCCAGCAAAAGAAGTCATGACTTCAGAGTGCTATTAGTCTTTGAAATACCCAAGATCATATTTCTCCCATAGGAAGGCTGACCATATCTTCATTTTTCTGGAGACAAATGAGTAAAATGCATCACTGGCTCGTATTCAAATGTATGCTTTCCACAGCTCTACCTTTCTAACTTTCAAAGTGAAGACAGAGAGTCCTGGGCCAAAGACAATGGACAATGTAACTATTTCTTAATCAGGTATGCAATTGAGATATGATATGTCATAGAAAACATTGCTTGATTAAGTGCACCCACCACTGATATTAATCAAAGAGCAATCCACATCTCCACTTTCAGGATCAGTGAGCAGCAATAGCCTTATCACAGGTCTGATTTTCTTAAACATGTAGAGAGAACAGTTTAAACTGCTCTAACTTATATTTTTTCTTTTGGAGAAGACAGTCATGAAGCTGTTCACATAATTTTGTCATCCCCATAACCTACTCAAAATAATTCTATAGGCTGATTATACAAATACCTAAACACTGAATTGAAATACATGAGCTAGAACCATTTCTGTAACAATCATTGTTGGTGTTCTAACTTCTCACTGTAAAATTCAGGCCACATTTCAGGCATTATCTAATTCAACCTGCCAGTGCCTCGGGAGATAGCAATTAGGTATCATTTCTTCCTGTTTTACCTCAAGGGGAATCAAGGCATGGAACATTATCTGGAATATATCTGAGTCAATAATATAACAAAAACTAAATTATAGAAACCTTAAAATCTTACCCAGAGAGTTTAACTAGACTACATCATGTGAAATTGCTATTGGTATTCTAACAAAATGCTACAACCTTAAGCCCAGAGCCCACATTATTGTCATACCACAGAAGTGCAGCATCCTTATTGAGTAAATAGGAAAGGCTCTTGGAAATTCCCTTAAGTAGGTTAAGAATTAGCTCTAGGGTTAAGGAAGTGCCTCAGGGGACAGCAGAGTAATGTAGTATTTTCTAGAGTGTGTTCTGAAATAAATAAAATAAATCAAACCAAAAATCAGTAAACTCCCAAATGACACTGCATGAGAAAAAGTTAAAATAAACATTGGAACTTATGCAAAATGTATGTTGTACCTCCCTTTAAATATTTATACTAATGTGTAAGAAAATTTTGAGAAACCTTGAAGTTCAAAAATATGCCAAAAACACAATGAGTCATCAAGAAGTTTGTGGAAAATGTGCATTATGAAAACAATTGCACACATTTCAACTTTTTTGCAACAAAATCAACTCCTATTTTCATTCCATTTTTCCAAAAATTTTTTGTAGTCCTCTCATGTACTCCTTTCTTTCAAATTCTTTATAAGCAACAGAAACATACAACATTTTGGTGAAAGATACAGGATAGAGTTCACAGATTTTAGCTGGGAATGAAGGATTTCTCCAGAAAGACAGGACCAATCAGGATTGATTTCAACATTTTCCCAAGAACTCTGGCCACATCTTCCAGATAACTTGGCTCCAGATTTCTTCTCAACTTTCTTCTCTGTGTTTATCTTTACATTACTTAAATAAGGAGTGTAGCTGGTGCACTTGAGAGACAAAGACAAAAGCTTTGCCTAAAAAGTGCCACCGAATTACAATTTGACATTGAGTAAATCACTAAATGAAGTGATTACTATGCACGGTGAGCAAAAAATTATTATTTGTAGCTCTAACATAGTAATCAAAAGAATTTTAGACCTTTTACATATCTTGGTGGTCTTATGAAACCTCTTGAATGTTTCTCTGATTATTTCCCAAGCCTCTATCTAAACTCTACTGCACTGTGAAAATCAAGACAGTTTAGTTTTATTTTCCTTTGTAATGTTCTTCTTTGTGAAATCTGAAATGTGGTCAAAATAAAGCAAAGAGGGACTTAACCTCTAAAATGGAAACTTTTCACTGGAAAATTCCTCTTTCTGTTAAAAACCAATAATAAAACCTAGGTGGAAAAAAGAAGATGGAACCTTATTTGACATTTGAATTCTAATTCCCAAAACTATATGCTTTCAACAGCTGGCCAGACCCCAATATTTGCTTGCTGTTACACAAAGTAAAGGATTAGTTGCTCTTTGGGCCAGTTTAGGCTTAATCTTTCCTATAAAGGTCTATTGAAAAGAATATAGCAGGCAGAAAGGAGACTTTTCTTTAATCTCACTTTCCCCTTCTACCCAAAGAAAAGAAATATTCAACAGATGAGTTACAAAGTGGGAGACATTTACAAAAGGTAGGTTACTGTGCACTTGAAAATATAAAAAAATTTAAAAAATGAATCTGGCTCTTTTCTCTTCCCCTTTTATCCACACAACCAATGCAACAAAGTGACCTCTGACCTTTTCCCACCTGAAAAGGAGCTTAGCCATCTTTCTCATGTTCTCTCTGTCCACATTTTCTACAAATAGTTCAGTTTTTCCTGGCTGCCATATATGTTTTTATCTTTTTTCTCTTTCCAAGTAGCTAGAGGCAAAAGAAGACTAGGGCCTTTCTCTACTCAGGACAGCCCCAGGGTGGTACAAAATCCTAACATTAAGGGATATGGTAGAGATAAGTAGACCCCAGTCCATTTTACCTTCTCTAGCAGAGTTTACAAGATTTCTGCCTGAAGTATTGGGCCCAACATATTAATAATGAAGTGTGAATTAGTTTCCCTTTGTTCTGATTCTTGTTTGTATATTTATTTTCAAATAACAGTTATTAATAAAGAACACTAATTTGAACCAGGTGATATATCAGTATTATGAAAACTTAACTTTTGACTTTCTAGTTTGCAGCTCTATAGAAGATACAAAAAGTCAACCACATATTGAAAAATAAGACAATCTTTTCTCAGTATTGCTAGGGTATTTGTTTTAGGATTCCTCTGAGGATACCAAAAATCCGTGGATGCTCAAGTTCCTTACATAAAATGGCTTAAGATTTGCATGTTATCTAGGCACATTTTTCAGTATATTTTAAATGATCCCTAGATTACTTCTAATACCTAATATAATGTAAATTCTATGTAAACAGTTGTTATACACTATTGCTTAGTTCCCTAAGCAATGATGACAAAAAATATCTATACATGTTTGTATAGAAGTAATCATTATAGGCTTATTTACATATAAATATGATCTCATATTAGTTGAATTTGTGGATGCAGAACCCACAGATATAGAGGGGGGGACAACATATTTTTAAAAATAACCAAGTGGTTTTTTTTGTTTGTTTTTCTCAAAATTTCCCTTGTCCCAGGAGAAGACAAGTCAGCTTAGAAAAAAATTAGTAGGTTTCTAAATAAATTTTTAACCTCATTATAGAAACAACTGTCTTGAGGGACTAGCAGTTGGTATAATGGCTATGTTGCTGGCCTCCCATGTAGTCGACCATGGTTCGAGTCCTGGACCTGGTGACTTAAACTCATGCCAGGCACATGTGCATGAGTGCCCAAGATCCCAAGAGGAGAATGGAGGAGAAGGGATTGTGGCGTGGCCATCCCCCATGAGGGGTGATTTCTCACTTTCCGTCTTTCTGTCTCTCTCTGTCTTTCTTGCTAGCACACACTCCCTATAGCAAAAATCTCTTAAAAAAAAAAAAAAAAAGAAGAAAAGAAAAAAGAAAAAAAGAAAGAAAAGAAATAATTGTCTTAAAATCCAATAATAAGAAACTTCAGATAAAAGCTTGAGCCCAATATCAAGCAATCAAGCAGAGGTAAAACATTAAGGAGGTGAGAGCCCTGTTTATCCATAACTTCATATCAGAATGGCATTCAATGGAGAAGATACTTAGTTTTCATCTAGCAATAGGAGCATCAGAATTGGGAGACAGACCAAGAAAGTAATCCTTAGACTACTCTCAGCCTAAACTTTTTGGTTCTGTCACCTTCTGAGACAAAACTACAAACAAGTTGGGCTGGAGTAGGGCCTCACTTCCCCTATTATGTCCTAAGACGAAGACAAGGCTTACTAGAAAGGCAGATTCCACCATGGTACATAGCCCTGTGGTAATAGTAGCTGAGTGAGGTATGTGCCAAATGGGTCTGAGAGCAGTCAAACAGAGGACAGACAATTCCAGAAGAGTATTGCTTTGATCTATTCTGGTTGCTATAACAAGATATCAAGGACTAGGGCTGCTTAGAAACAACAAAGATAGATTTCTCACCATTCTGAAAGCTAGAAAGTCCAAGGTCAAGGTACATTCAGTGTCTGGTGAGGGCCTACTTCCTGGTTCATATATAGTGCTTCGTTGCTGTGTCCTCACTTGGTAGAAAGGTTGGGGAAATTCTCCTAGGCATCTCTTATAAGGGTACTCATCTCATTCATGAGGACTCCACTCCCATGACCTCTAACCTTCCAAAGGCCCCACCTCCCAACTCTGTCACTTTGGGGATAGGATTTCAATTTATGAAATTTGAGGGGACACAAACATTCAAATTATAGCAAGTACAGAAGACCAACACAGTTTTAAGTATACCTGGCCAAACAAGTCCTAAAACAGGCCAGCAAATATCTGGGGACAGATTAAGATGAGACAGAGGGCATGGATGTCAAAATCAGAGGTCACTGCAGGATCAGGTAGCAATGAGAAATGCCAGCGTAGGGACCACAGGGTGGCACAAGAGTAAAATATGATGTTCTGTGATGCAATCCCACATGGAAGGTTCTCAGTTCAATCCCCAAGTATTCTAGTCACCTGCTAGAGGCCATCTAAAGGTTCAGAGTGGATTGTGGCATCAAGACCCTGTTTGGGGTTCTCTCTCTATCTTTCTCACTCATAGAAGAAATAAACTAACTTTTTTTTGGTCATAGGATCCATGCATTCAGCAGAGAAAGAGAGACAGAGATAGAAAAACAGAGAGAGATGGTCATGAACCCCATTCTCTCCCCTACATTTTCCTCTCGGGATTCTGGGCACACACTCACATGTGCCTGGTGTGATTTCCAAGCTGCCACCTTGAGACTTGAACTGTGGAGTCAGCCAATGTGGAATCCAGCACTCCAATGTCCATGCTACCTACTGGCCCTAAATAAACCTTTAGAAAGAAACAAAAGGAAACAGATCCCAGAATGAGCCACAGTCGGTAGGGAATCATTATGAACAAAGTACCTCATTTCTTCTAAGGCCCAGGAATTCATATCACCCTGAGAGAGGGGAATAAGATGGAGGTAGAAAAGTATTTGAATTTTAAGAATAGTATTTACCTTGGGGGGGGGGAGATATCTTGAAAGTATCCTGCAACAAGATTTCATTGTACCACAGTTAGAAATGGAATACTAGGAGCTAAATCCTGTTGAATAGAAATGAAGAAAATTACATCTTTGTAAACATTTATGCTTTGTAACTATGAAAGTTCACAATAGCGCAATTACAACCTGCTAAATACACTATAAAGAAAAAGTGCGCGTGTCATGCAACAAGGTCTAGCCTGGGGTCTATGAAATGGTTTTCCTGTAGAACTGACATTAGAGATGAGACTTGAAGGATGTGTAGCAGATAAGCAGAAAAAGAGAAGAGCATGTCACATATGGAATAGCAAGTGCAAAGTCCCCAGAGTAAAAAAGAGAGTGATCTATCCATGGAAGAGAAAGTTGGGCAAGAACTGAGATGTGAGGGTCAGGGGAAAGGAGCAGGAGACAGATCCTGCAATAAATTGTAAGTCGTATTACGCATCTTGCTCTTCATGTTAAAAATGACAAGATCCCTTTGAAGTGTTCTAAGTATGATAGTGATGCAATCGGATTTATGTCTTAAGTAGTAATCTACCAAAATTTAGGAACTGGATTAGAGGTGGACAAATGCAAAGACATGGAGACGATTTAGGGGGTATTGCAGAAGGGTAGGAAACAGTGTGATGGAAAAGGACAGGCATAGACATGAAAAGATACAGATAAATCTGAGAAAAATCAGATGTTCAAAATTAAAAGGGATAATAATAGAAATGTATTGCAAATGGGAATAGGAGAAAGGCAGAATTCAGCAACTGACATTGACACTGATGTGAACAGCATGTTTGAGCATTCTTACGAACCTTAGCATTAATACTACCAAAATATCATTATTCCCTTTCATTCACGTGACATTAATCCTAAAAAGGCTGGAAAGAATATCATGGATTATGCTTCAAATGATTTACTAAGACAATGCTGTTCCAAGTTTTAACATCATTTTATCTAGATGAATGCTTTAAATTTTCTGGAGCTAAACTTAATCGATTGCCCTACAGTTAAGCAAGCTTTCAGTTTCTACATGATTTTTAAAAATGTAAAATGACATGACAATCTCCATTGCATTTTTTAAATTCTATTAAGAGTAGAGTATTCCACACATAGAAACCTTTGAATGTGGAGAGTCACTACATATAGAAGTAATTTTATTGCCCATTTTTCTTGTAGAGTGGGGGGAGGGCTTCTCTTTGGTTTCACTTAACCCTCTTATCTGTTTACCCAAACTTTAAGAATATAAATATGCTCAAGTAGAGTATAATACTCTGCTTCTTGTCAATGTTCAGGAAATGGACTGTATGCTTTCAGAACTTCTTTCTTTTCAAAGCAGGAAAATAGACACATCTGTGGGGTAACAAAGACCCACACATTAAAAATTCTATGCTTGTCTAGACATAATCAAACCCATTTCACAGTAGGTGTTAAATGCTTCTAATTAAAGTATTTTAAAAATGTGGGTTTTTTTTTTCCAAATTCAAGAATGGTAGCAAAATGTTAACATTCAAAAATCAAAATTCTTATTTCCTCAGGCTCCTTTGGTCTCCATAGCAACCAGAATACTTAACTGCCCTGATTCTTTCTGCTAATTGATTTTATGTACATGCGTATAAATACGTGTATGTATAACGAAAAGAGAAATATTAACAGAACTAACAGGTTAAATAGCAAGTTGTCTAACTTACTCTTTCTTCTCCATGCTTCCTGATGCCTCCTTGTTCTCATAGCCTCCTAACCAAAAAAGATTGATCTTCTCTAGGTGGCTTTGACATTTCCATGGGACGCTTCAGTGGGCATGATGGACTGCAAACGAAAAGTGAACTGCTTCTCACAAAGGGGTTAGGCCACAGAATTTGACATATTATTATGTCACTTGCCAAAAGGGGATAAATTGCATGACTTCCCTCCCATTAGACAGGGCAGACACCCTCCCTTTTATCTGAGCTAAAGTATTGGCACCTGAAAGCATTTATCTGAAGACATTACTGTACAGAAGGCAGAGATGACTCCATAGAATAGATCTGTCTGCCTCCATTCATGAAGGCTACTTAAGAATTAGAAATTAATCTTATTTCTAGAGCTTTTTCCAACTCACCCCTTCAATTTTTTCTCATTGCTTCAGTTGTGTCTCTCTGCAACTCCTTTTCACAGTTATACAAAAGACACACCCTTGTAAATCCTCCTCAACCTTATTTTACTTTATAACAAAATGGGGGGAAAAAAATCAAACAATTATTTTCCCAGTGTTCTAGTTACATAGAAACCACTATAGAAAGATGAAGAAAATAAAGGTTCAAGAGGACTGGGAGTAAGAAGGAAAAAAAAAAAGGTGAAATGAAAAGCAAGCCTTAAGGCAAGATGGTACAGAATTTTAATTCACCTTGAGGATTATTCCTTTCAAGGCTCTGGTGAATTTTCCAAGGCTGCTTTATATCATTTCCTTCTACCACAATATTAGAGAGTTAAATGCAGCACTATCATAGGAGCTGATGACTCAGAGGATTAGTTTGTTTATATAAACTGTTGATCAGAGCAAGCTTTTGGAGAGTCACGTCTTATTTTTATCTTAACTCCACATTATTATTTCACTAGTCTCAGTTCTATAAACTTCTAATAGCGATTTATATGATGTAAAGGAAGTAGCTTCCCTTCTTCATGTTTTTGTACAAATTTGAACGAGTACTTTGATTTTTACTCTTTATTTATTTTAACTGCCCAAGTTTATTTGCAACATAAAATGCCATTCATCTATATAGGTTAATTTAGATTATGGTGCTTTAATAGACAACTCCAGAATAACACTGACTTAAAATAACATAGGCTTTAGACCAGCAGGTGGTTAAGGTGCTGGACTCCCACATGGCCCGACACAGCTTGAGTTTCAGATCCAGTGGTTTGAAAATCATACAAGGTGCATGTACGTCCCAAAATCGAGAGGAGACTGTAGGAGGAGGGATTGTAACGTGGCCATCCCTCCTGGGAGGTGATCTCTTACTTTCTCTATCTTGTCTCTTTTCAGCAAACACCCTATGGTAAAAACCTAAAATAATAAGAATAATGATAGTAATAACACAGATTTACGTCTTGCTCATGGTCCATATTCAGCATGGACTGGTAAGTGGGTCTTTGCTCATGGTATTCAGGGACCCAGGTCACCATTTTAAAATACTACCACTACAACAACGAGTTTGGTGGAGGGAGGGGGGAGAGAATTACCTTGGCAGGAGAAAGGAGGACTGGAGAACTGAGTGTCGGCATTAAGTGCTTTATCCTAGAAATGATGCTGAACACCTTTGCTCACGTTTTGTTGACTTTAAAGGGGTAGAAAAGTATAATCCGCTATGTACCTGAAGTATAGGAAATACTAACATTACTGCATACTGGTAATGTCTACTCTCTTATTCCCAGATTACACAATTTGGAGTTGTGCCTGGCATAGGGCAGATTCCAGGGTGGTTCTATGATTCCTATTCCTTGGTGTTTATGCCTTTTATAACCCCTAAACTTTCAGTTTGAACAAAACTGTATATTAGTTTGCAAATTCTGCTATATCAAATTGTCACAGAATTGGGGGCTTAAGCAACCAAAATTAATTTTCTCCCAGTTCTGAAGGTTAAGAATCTGAGATCAAAGTGTTGGCAGGGTTGATTTCTTCTAAGACCGCTCTCCTTGGTTTATTAATAGCTATCTTCTCCCTCCGCCTTCATAAGGTCTTTCCTCTGTGCATCATTATGTCCTAATCTCCTTGTCTTATAAGAAGCTAGGTCTATCCTCATGACCTCATTTGACTTTCATTACCTCTTTAAAGGCACCCACTTGAAATAAAAAATTATGTTGAGTTACTGGGGATTAGAACTTCAGCATATGAATTTTCGAGGGATGCAAATCAGACCTTAACACCTGTAACTTGCTTCTGATGAATACAATATGGCAAAGGTGAAGGGATTTTTGCGGATGTAATTAAGGTCCCAAATCAGTTCATTTAATATTAATCAAAAAGAAAATTATTGTTGGGGCCAGGTGGTGGCACAGTGTTAATGCAACTGGACTCCCATTAGAAAAATATTAGGTTCATATCCCAGGACTTCCTTAAGCATTGCAGTTGCACACATGTGTGCTTGCAATCTAGGCTGGCTGAGACTAGGACTGGATCACGGTATAAATTTCCTGTTAATGGTGACAGTCTATCCCCGTATATCTGTATCAGGCTCCCTCTCTGTTTCTCTCTCAAGATAGAAGTAAGTTAATGAACTTTGAAGGGAATAATAAGAAGAAAGACTTATCCTGGATGATGAGTTAATCATGCATGAGCCATGTAAAAGGGGTTCTGGACTCTATAGGAAAAGAAGGTCTCCTTACAGGATCTGTGAAATAAACGACAAGGTGGAAAGAAACCATATGTGGCCTCTAACTTTCAGTCAGTGATAGCTTTCAGTCAATGATAGCTAGCAAAATTCTGGGGCCCTAAATCATACAACTTCAAGAAAATGAATTCTGTCAACAACTTAACCCAGATAACTTTAATCGATACTACATATAAATACATCATGTAGTACTCGTCTTTCTATGCCTAGCTTTCATTCATTAATGGGTACTTAGATTGTTTCCATCTTTGAGATTGTGAATAATGCTGCAATGAACATAGGAGTACAAATATTCCTTCAATATAAAGATTTCAATTCCTTTGGATACACACCCAGGAGTAAAATGACAAGATTGTATGGTAGTTCTATTTTTAGTTTTTTTGTGGAAACTTCATGGCATTTTCTGTAATGGCTGTACTAATGTGTAGTCCCATCAATAATGTATAAGTATTCCTTTTCTCTGTACCTTTTTTAACATTTATCTTTTCTCTTTTCAATAAAAACCATTCTAAGAGGTATGAGGTAATATCTCATTGTAAGTTTAATTTACATTTTTCTAACAATTAGTGATATGAAGCATTTTAGTATTAGTGTCTATTAGTAATTTGTATTCTTTTCAGATATACTCATTCAGGTCCTTGGCCCATTTTTTAATTAGGTTATTCATTTTCCTGATATTGAGTTACTTGCATTTTATTTATAATTTGGATACTAACGTCTTATTAGCTCTACAGCTTTCAAATATCCTCTCCCATTCTGTGGTTATCTGTTCATTGTGTTAATTATTTTACTTATTATCCTAAAGCTATTTAGATTGGTGCCATCCTAGTTTCCCATTGATCTATATTTGCTTTTGTTGCCTGTACTTTCTGGATTGTATCCAAAAAAAAAATCATTCTCCAGATCATTGTAGTAGAACTTTCGTCTTGTTTTCTTTTAGAAATTTTAGTTTGAGGTTTTACATTTAAGTCTTTAACTATTTTTTTTTTATTTTTAGGTTTTTGCCATAAGGTGTGTATGCTAGCAAAAGAGAAACAGTGAGAGGGACAGTGAAAAGTAACCCCCCAGGGACTATGGCCATGATGCAGTCCCTTCTCCTCCATTCTCCTCCCGAGATTTGGGGGATGCCTGCACACATGCCCAGCATGATTTTCAAGCCACCAGGTCCAGGACTCAAACCACAGTCGGTCATATGGGAGTCCAGCACTTTAACCACCATGCCATCTGCTGGCTTCTGTTTTTAATCCATTTTAAGTTGAGTTTTGTACCCAGTGTAAGATAAGGATCTGACCTTATTCTTCTGTATGTGGACATCCAGTTTTCCCAGCATTGTATTTAGGAGACTGTCCTTTTCCAATGTGTGTCCTTAGCACCTTTGTCAAAATTGAGTTAACTATAAATGTATAGGCTTATTTCTGAGTTTTCTATCTAGTTCCACTGATTAATGTTTGATTTTATGCTAGTACCAGGCTATTTTGATTATAATCACTTTACAATATGTTTTGAAATCACAGAGTGTGATGTCTTCAGTTTTGTTCTGTGCTCAAAATTGTTTTAGCTATTTGGGTTTTGTTTGTTTGTTTTTTGCACTTTCACACATATAAATTGAAAGAATTTTTTTTCATTTCTATGAAATATGACATTGAAATTTTGATAGAGATTTTACTGACACTATAATTAATTTTGGTAGTATAAAGATTCGGGGACAAAGCAGTTAGTGTAATGGCTATGTTGCTGAACTCCCATGTGGTCAACTGCGGTTCAAGTCCTAGACCCAGTGGCTTAAACTCACACCGGGCACATGTGTGTGTGTGCCCAAGATCCCGAGAGGAGAATGGAGAAGGGATTGCAGCGTTGCCATCCCCCCTGGGGGGGGGTGATTTCTCACTTTCTGTCTCTCTGTCTCTCTCTGACGTTCTGGTGAGTGCACAGGCCCTATAGCAAAAACCGCTACTAAAAAAAAATATTTTTTTTACAGCATTAATTTTTCTTTTTCTTCTTTTCTTTTTTTTTTTTTGGAGAGGTTTTTGCTATAGGGTACCTGCACTCTCCAGACAGTCAGAGAGAGACAGAGAGACAGAAAGTGAGAAATCACCCCCCCCCAGGGGGGATGGCAACGCTGCAATCCCTTCTCCATTCTCCTCTCGGGATCTTGGGCACGCATGCACACGCACCTGATGTGAGTTTTAAGCCACCGGGTCCAGGACGCAAACTGCAGTCGACCACATGGGAGTCCAGAGACATGGCCATTATGCTAACTGCTGGTCCCACAGCATTAATTTTTCCAATCCATGAACTTACATGGCTTTCCATTTATTTGTGTTTCTTCACTTTCTTTTATCAATGTCTTAATAATTTTCAATATAAATCTTTTTTATCTCCTGGTAAAAATTGCTCTGGCTATAATTTCTAGTACTAAATTGAAAAGAAGTGACAAGAATGGGTGTCTTTTCCTTGTCCCTGGTGTTAGTGGAAATTTTTTCAAGTTTTTACCATTGAGAATGATGTTAGCAACAAGTTTGTCATAAATGCCTTTTTTGTATTGAAGTACATTCCCTCTACACTTAATCTATTGAGAATTTTATAATATAAAAATGTCCAAATCCATCAAATGCTTTTTAAGTATATATTAAGATGATTATCATTTCCCTTCACTTGTGAATGTTATGTATTACATTTATTGGTTTACATATGTTGAATCATCCTTGCATTCCAGGAATAAATCTCACTTGATCATGGTAAATGATTCTTTTAATGAGTTATTTAGTTCAATTTGCTAATATTTCATTGAGAATATTTACACCTATGCAAAATCATCAGGATTATTGGCCTATACTTTTCTTATAATGTTCTTAGCTCTTTTTGGTGTTGGGAAAATGCTAGCCTCACAATATAAATTTAGCAGAATTCCCTCTACCTTAATTTTTTTTTTTTTTTTTGGTGGGGGGAGACCATGGGAATAACTGGTATTTGTTCTTCTTTAAATGTTTGGGAGAATTCAGAAGTGAAGTCATCTAATTTGGGGGAAGACTTCTTATTACTAATTCAATCTATTTAATAGTTGTTGGTCTATTCAAATGTTCTATTTCTTCATGATTTATTCTTTGCAGGCTGTATATATCTAAGAATATATTAATTTAGTCTAGTTCATACAAATTGTTGTATAATTGTTCATAGTAATTTCTTATGATCCTTTGTATATTTTTTTTGGAGGGGGGCAGGTTTTGCCATATGGTGTATGTGTTCGCCAGAAAGACAGAGAGACAGAAAGCAAGAAATCACCCCACCTCCCCCAGGGGGATGGCCATGCCACAGTCCCTTGGCCTCCATTCTCCTCTCAGTATCTTGGGCACACACGCACACGTGCCCGGCATTAGTTTTAGCCACCGGATCCGGAACTCATACCGTGGTCAACTACATAGAAGTCCAGCGACGTAACCATTATGCCATATACTGGTCCCAGATACGTTGTATTTTATTGCCATCAGTTATATCTCCTCATTCTTTTTTTTTTTGGAGAGGTTTTCGCTATAGGGTGCATGCGTTCGCCAGACAGACAGAGAGAGACAGAGAGACAGAAAGCGAGAAATTACCCCCCAGGGGGGATGGTCATGCCGCAATCCCTTCTCCTCCATTCTCCTCTAGGGATCTTGGGCACACACGCACACGCGCCTGGCATGAGTCTTAAGCCACCAGGTCCGGGATGTGAACCGCGGTCGACTACATAGGAGTCCAGCGACACACCCATTACGCTAACTGCTGGTTCCCTCTCCTCATTAATTTTTGACCAATTTTTTTGAATACTCTGACTTTTTTTTTCTTTTTTTTTTTTTTTTTAGTTATTCCACCTAAAGATTTCTTTTTTTAAAAAAATTTCTTTCTTCTGTAAACAAAGGAGAAAAGAAGATAGAAATAGAGAGATAGACAGATTCCAACACTGTGATTCACTCTTAGCTGAGCCAACCCCAAATCATAGACACACAAATGCCTGTCAGGTTCAGGGAAGTCTGTCAGTCTGAACCTGGAACCTTCCCATGTGATTATCCTTGTAGAGCATTGTATTACTGCTGAGACACCATCTGACCCCAGAAAGTTTTTATTTTGTTCCTCTTAAAAAAAAAAAAGAGTATGTTTTATTGACTTTATTCTCCCTATTGTATTCCTATTCTCTACTTACTTTATTTCTATTCTGATCTTTGCTATGTCTTTCCTTTGGCCAAGTTAAGGCTCTGTACTTCTTTTTCTTGTTCCTGAAGGTGTTACACTGGATTATTTATTTGTGATTTTTTTTGAAATGTAGGTAATTATACTATAACTTTCCTTCTTGGGACTGCTCATGCTATATGCCATAACTTTTGTTAGTTTATGTTTCCATTTTTGTTGTCTCAACGTATTTTAAAAGATATTTCCTGTTACTAATTTCTAATCTCATGCCATTGTGATCCAAAAAGATACTTGTTTATATATCCTTTTAAAATTAAAAAAAAATGTTTCTGGCCTAATATGTAACCTTTCCTTGAGGATGTTCTATGTGCAGTTGAGAAGAATGTGTATATGTGTATTTCTCTGCTGTTGAATAGAATGTTATGTATATTTCTGCTTGGTAAATTTGGTCTTCAGTATAATTCAAGTCAAATGTTTCTTTATTGATTTTCCATCTAGATCATCTGTTGAACACTGAAAGTGGGGTATTGAGGTCCTCTGCTATTAGAACATTGCAGTCTGCCTCCTCTTCAGATCATTTAATAGTTGCTTTATGTATTTAGATTCTTCAATATTGGGTGCATACTTATTTATAGCTCTTTTATCTTCTTGGTTTTCTGTGGTAGTATGCTGAAATTCTTGCTTTTTATATTTTGTAGAATTACTATAGGTTCTTTCTTTGTGATAATCATGAAGCTTTCATAAACTATTGTATCCTTAAAACAAGCTATTTTAAACTGATAACAATTTGCCTTTTTTTTAAAGAGAGATTTTGCTGCAGGGACTGTGCATTTGTGGGAAAGACAGAGAGACAGAAAGTGAGAAATCACCCCCCAGGGAAGATGGCCACACCGTAATCCCTTCTCCTTTATTTATCTCTCATTTTCCTAGGTATGCATGCACGCATGTGAGTTTTTTAAGTCACCGGGTCCAGGACTTGAACCATGGTCAACTAAGTGGGAGTTCAGTGACATAACCATTATGCCAGCTGCTAGTCCCGATAACTTACCTTTAATTGCATACAAAAACGCTATGTTTTCACTCTCTTTCTGTCATCACATATAATGATTTGATGTTAAAGTTTATATTTGTTTTTATAAACTATATACCATAACTTTGTTGCAGTTACATTTGGCTTTAATAGTTTTATATTTTAATCTTCCTAGTACAGATAAAATTGCTTATATATCATCCTTACAGTATTAGAGAGAATACCAGGTATGACCATGTATTACTAACACCATTGAGATCTTTATTCTCCTATTTTGCTGTTAATTGGAAGTCTTTTGTTTTAGCTTAAAGAACCCTTTAGCAATTTCATTAAATCAAGCCTAGTGGTTATAAATTCCCTAAGCTTTTGACTGGGAAAGTTTTTATTTTCCCTCATTTCTCAAAAACACCTATGCTGAAGATAAAATGTTGTGATTAGCAATTTTCTCCCTCCCCCCCGCCCCCTGTCGGCACTTTGAATAAATCATTCACCTCTTTCCTGGCTTATAGAATTTCTTACAATAAATACACCAAAAATTATATTGAGGCTTCCTCAAACATAATATATTTCTTATTTTTTGCTGATTTTAGTATTCTTTTTGTTTTGTCTTTAATGTTTAATAATTCAATTATGATTTGTCTTGGTGGACTCCCATTTGGGTGGCATTTAATCAGTAACTCTGAGCTTCCTATACCTACATGTTGTATTTCCACAGATTGAGGAATTTTCAGCCACTTTTTTAAACATGTTTTATAGACATTTCTTCTCTTTTCTCTTTCAGAAACTCCTACTGTACAAAAATTAGCTCACTTGATAGTGTTTCATAATTCTCACAGGCCTTTGTCATTCTTTTTTTTATTCTTTTTAATTTTTATTCCTCTGCTTGGATAATTTCAGTTGTCCTGTTTTTTAGCTGATTCTTCTGCTTGATCTAGTCTGCTGTTGAAGCTTTCAATCGAATTTTTCAGTTCAATTATTGCATTTTCTTTATGTAGAATTTCTATTTTTGGATTATTTATATTTCCTTATCAAACTTGTTTTGTCATGAAGTATTTTACAATTTTTATTTAATTTTTTATCTATATTTTCTTGTAGTTCCCTGAATTTCTTTAAGAAGGGGGTCTTCTCAACTCTTTGTCAGTCATTCCATAGATCTTCCTTTCTTCTTAATTCATAATTGGCACTTTAGTATTTTCTTTTGATGCTGTACTGATTTTTTTCGTTTTTAGTTTCCAAGGGTTATTTTATCAGATTGCTTGAACATTAGATTCATCCTAATATGCAATCCAAAATAGTTACCTGAAGTTTGCTATTGTGTGTGTGTGTGTTTACTTTTACTGTCTATTTGTACTCTTTGGAACAATTCTCTGGGGGCATTCAGACTGCCACGATGAAAGCTTGATGAGAGCTTTTCTTTTTGTATTGCCAATTCCAAGCATTTAAATTTTGGTTTGCTTGGGTTGTGGCTTTTTATGTGTTTTTGAGATCCGCTTTCTTTATTTGTAACAAATGTACTTTTATTCTTCTATATCCTCTATCTCCAGAGTTTTCTTTTTCTCTCCTCCACCCCCAACATTCACAGTTATTAGGAAAGGTGTCTTGTTGCAAAGATCAGGATGGGAGCTCTGACTATTCATCAGTGTTTTTGTTAAAATAATTAAAAAACAATGAAACCTAAAAGCATCTTTTCTTTTCTCTTTCTTTTTTTTTTTTTGTTTGTTTCTTAAGAAACAAACAAACAAACAAAAAGCAGCCTGGCCTTTGAGACTGAGGAGAAAAATGGAGCCTGATTCTCTAACCCACTTTCACTCTACCTTGGTCATATGGTACTGTATGTATGCAGCTAAGAAGAGGGTGAGGGATTTTACAGTCTAAGAATCAGTGTGTATGAGTAAGGTAGTATTCACATTCTCAACTTCAAGTCATTACAAATTCTTTTTCCCAGAACATAAGGAGTTAGATGCTGCATTTCATAAAACTAACTGAAGTTCTGTCTACTAACGCAGTCTCAAAGGCCAAGCTTTTTTTTTTTTTTTTTTTTTTTTTTTTTAGGAAAAAAGAAGGCACTGCACTGAACTCAGTCCCACTTCTTCTCCCAAACCAGTCATTCCACTAGGCACTAGCCACCAAATGAGAAATCCATTCTGGCCACTGGTTTATTGAGATTTCTACACAAGCAATACCAGTCACACACTGCAAGACAGAACTAGACTGGTAAATCTGTGCCCAAGGTCTGCAGTCCCTGATTTTTTTATAGTGACATCGAGGAATGGCCTTTTTAGAAGTCTTTTGGTGGCAACTGATCTTTACTATTTAGTCTATCTTGGCATTTTGGATAGCTCTACTGAAAGTAACCCTGGACATGCAGTGCTGGAGCCAAATTCTCTAGCAAGGCTGGGTTATTTCTTGTGCTCTGAGGACAAATGGTACTTCTGGCTGTGCTCTGTGAGACCAGTGGCTGGACTATACCATCAGGTAAGACTGCATGGTGGGTTCTGTGATCATCTCTAATCAATCAGGAGTGCAGGTTGTCTTCCCTTACTAAGTGATAATATTCTTTGTAATCTGTAGTTTGGTAAGGCTATTCTATAAGCTCTGAAGCTGGGTAAGGTTTACAGGGTTGCTACTAAGTCAAACTGGTAAGGGCCAGAGGTTTTGCTCCACAGATATGTGTGTGCTTGGGCTTACTTCCCAGCCTATGATGGGTGGACAGAGAGCACTGATGTTGGAGAGATGACCATTCTGTATCTGGCAAGGCAACATGCTCCTTTAGTGTTCACTGACTTGTAGTTACTTCCCAGACTGGGGAAACTTAATTTAAGCTAAGGATCTTACTTGGACCACCTCTTTACTGCTAGAGTAGGGAAGGTAAGATGCTCCCTCTGAGGGTTATTGACATGGTTAGCTCTCAATCTGGTGAGGAGTTAAAGAGAGTACTTGGGCTATGTCCAAGTAGTATGTCTATGTCAAAAGAACTGGTCTCTTACTTGTCAAATGTGAGTTTTTCTGGTTCTGAAGTCCAAGGGCAAGTCTCAGTCACATTCCTGAGTATGGTTTATTCACAGTGGTATTCTCACCTGTGGATAGGTGCTAGTTAGATTTCTGTGAGAGAAGTGAGACTAGAGAACTCCTGTTTCACTGTTTTGTTCATGTCACTCTCATTATCATTTGTGTGGTGTGTGTGTGTGTGTGTGTGTTAAATAAAGCCGAGATCATATTCTTAAATAAACTCTCTCACTAAATTGTCATGTAGCATTATATAAGCAACTTGATTACAACTCCCTCTCTCCCTATTTTTCCATGCAGCTAGTGGAAGCTGCCAAACAATGCTGGTTGAGCTTTTGGAAAGGATTAGTTTTCAGAAATTGCATCTTGCTACCTAACTACCATTTTCAAAATGGAATAGAATCCAATATTTACTGGCTACTGATAGAAGTTGCCATTCCAAGGAAATGGCTTCAGACTATAAAGAATTTAGGCAAAGGACAAAATCATGTCACAAATGATATTGTGGGAAAGTACCCATCTGAAAGGTTTATTATGCATTATTTTTAAATTTAAAGAAAGCATTTTAGATTCTTTGAAAACAGTTTCTAACATAAACAAAAATAGCCAAAGATATTTGTCAAATAAATGAATAGAATTTAAAAATAATACAGAGAGACCAGCAGATGGTGTAATGGCTACGTTGCTAGACTCCCATGTAGTCGACTGTGGTTCAAGTCCCGGACCCAGTGGTTTAAACTCACGCCAGACAGATGTGCATGTGTGCCAAAGATCCCAAGAGGAGAGTGGAGAAGAAGAGATTGTGGCATGGCCATCCCACCAGGAGGTGATTTCTCGCTTTCTGTCTCTCTGTCCCTGTCTGTCTTTCTGGCGAGTGCACACTCCCTATAGCAAAAACCTCTCCAATAATAATAATAATAATCTATAATAGTCATTCACTAGTTTGTAAACATTCTTGAATGCCTGTTATATGTAAGCCCTGAGTTCTGTAGTGAGGAAAAAGTGAGAAGAAAGTGGTATAAAAGAAAGAAGGAAACCATTGTTTGAGTCTATGATGAAAATAAGGAACGTATAATGAGTGAGAACAGTGAATTTAGCTTTAAAGAATGAAAATAAAGTTGTCATTAGAATTGAGGTGATAAAAGGGGGCTGGTAGAGAAGGAAAAGAGTAATTCAGTGCAAAGGATACCACAGGAGCAAAAACTTGGTAGTGCGTGAGTCATATGTTCTGAGATTAGGAATAGTCTGTTAGAGGTGTCTAGAAGAAACCAGAAACTAAAAGTTTCAGATAAGATTTTATTCATAGATGTGTTATTTTCTGACTATACAATGATTACTAAAATTTTGAATTAGTTGGGGCTATCAGGAGGTGTGGTGTTTAAGGGCGCTGGACTCCCACATGGCTGACCGTGGTTCAAGTCCTGAACCTGGCAGCTTGCTTTCTCACTTCTTTCTCTCTCAGTCTGTCCCTCTCTGGTCAAATTAAAATAAATAAATAAATGGGTAAATAAAGTTAAATGAAGCAATTCTTTAAAAAATTTTGAATTAGTTGGCACTATTAAAAAAACTTGAAATAACATATTGCTCATAATACATGTTATATATATGTTTGCTATTAATATTGAAAAATAATAAGGTTACATATAAATCTCTCTAGAAATAGGCAGTCATGGACTCTATCTCCTGGAGTAGCTCCTTCAGAGAAGGCATACTGCCTCACAATCACCACATCCTATATGCACCATTCCCCGGTCACACCTTAAATCATGTCAAACATCTACTCTAATCATTTGATTAGACATCTGAATTTCTGAACTCTAGTCAAGCTGTCAAGTATAGGGTGTATTGTTAACCGACCATGTTCTTGTAAGTCATGTTGAGAAGTCTGTACATTTTCATAAGGACAGAAGAGAGCCATAAATGATTAAGCCACGGAATGACATAATTCTATCTATGAATCATATGATACCTTCTTTTGCTAGTCGAAATAGTCAAATATTAGCTTTTTTTTTTTTTTGGTTCCACCTAAAGAAGAATCATTCTAGTTACGTGGGACAAATGAAGTGAAGAGGGGAAAATCTAAAAGCAGAGAGACCAGGTTACAAGGAAATTGTAATTATCGTACAAAATGACCAAGGTTCAGATTGGGATAATGTGAAATAATGACAGTGAAAATGAAGCAAAAGAAAGGGAAGGTGTATATATCAGTAAGAACTATGCTTTTTGACTGCATGGCTCATACATTCATGAGAACAAATTATAATAAAGCGGGATATATTTAGGAGGAAATCATACATGCTTAGCCTTTTCTCCATGAGTTACATGCTTTAAGAATGCTTGCCCAACAGAAAATTGAGAATTACTTTTGTTAGAACCCATTGTCATTTATGAAGATGAATACAATGTTCTTTTGTGTTAGCACAGAGAAATGTTGAGAGTAGTCATTTTGTTATAGAGTGCAATTGAATAAATGACCACCAAAAACAGATTAAGGTTAAAGGGAGTTTATTAGTAGCTGGCCAGCGACTACAACCTGAAGCTCAGGGGCCGAGAATCAGAACTGCAGTGCCAGCCTCTTACAACGGTTGGTTGCCAGGTATGCAGAATTCCCATGGACGAACATTTGCTTGTGTGCAAAGTCTAATATGCAGACTTCCACAGTCTCAGGGGTTGGTTAATGGAGCTGAGTGAGGAGACATAAATACATTATGATGGTGGGATTTTAGCTGGTTACTAAAGGAGGGCAACATTGGCTTTACCTGACATAGTAAGACTGTCTAAAAGGGTTTCTTTTTATTGAGTTACAGACCTATTTGAAAATTTGACAAAAGCTATACAATGTCATCCTTCTCCTCAAGAAAAGTGTATATATGAGACAGTTTAGCAAATGATTTCACAGAACCTTGAAGTCCATCCATAAACTCTATCCAATAGGAACCTCTATGGTTGTAGGGGGGAAAAACGCATATTGCCTCTAAAGTAGTAAGATCATCGTGATACATGTTAGCTTTTTTATGTGTTGAATTATTCTCTACATGACATTGAAATGATAAATGTCAAATGAGGACAAAGTAGGAAGAAGATAGATGAAAAGAAAGTCTTAGAAGGAACATCTTCACCCACCAATTAGGCCACCTAGTATAAGAATGGAGAGGACCAGTCTTGTTTTTCCCTTTGGGAAACTGAACTCAGAAAATAGTGCAGAGGGCTTGCTGACTCAAGTGCATTCTTAAGTAGGTAACGGATACACTGAGTTCCTATCCTAAGAATAAAGAGGATGCTAAACACAGACTATTCACATCATAATTTCCAAGCATCGTAGTCATTTTATCTGTGTATATCTCCATTGCCTCTGTTTTGGTTTGTTTGTTAAAATAATCAGAGAGAAAATTATGCTTATTCAAATCATACCATTGGCCTTTGTAGGCCATCAAACTTGAAAGTGACTAGGCAGTTTGCATTTATCATATGCTCTTTTAAGACAGAAAAGGTTTTATAGTTATCAACTTCTGTTACCTGCCAGACTATCAGTACCATAGTATATTAGGTCATTCCTTTACCTGGAATATATGAAAAATCCATTGCATTTCATAAAATTAGCCAGAGAGGTCAATGTCTGCAGCAAAACACATTAATCTGTACTGCAATCTTATGAGCATCCTCAAGAATGGCCAATCCTTATCCTTTGATAATTTTTAGAAATATCCATACAGCCTTTGAAACAACTGCATACTATTTATATATCTACCTTCACTATTATCTGTACCTCAGGTCCCTTCAGAACGTTGTTTTCATGCATTGGTGTTGAATATTTTAATATCTAAATGCTTAAATGCTTATATCCTATCTATGTAATTGCATGCTCTTTCTTTTTTTTTTTTTTTTTTAGAGAGAGACTTTTTGCTATAGGACATGTGTGTGCTCACCAGAGAGACAGAGGGTAAGAAATAGAAATCACCCCATGGAGGGAGGACTTCAATGCAATCCCTTCTCCTCTGTTCTCCTCCTGGGATCTTGGGCACACATACACACACATATGCCTGGCATGAGTTTTAAGACACTGGGTCTGGGATTCAAACCATAGTTGACCATGTGGGAGTCCAACAACATAACCTTTATGCCATCTGCTGGCCCCGCATAGTCTATCTTTCAAAGTACTTAAGTGGGGTCAGCAGATGGCATGGTGATTAAGGTGCTGAACTCCCATGTGGCTGGCCATGATTTGAGTCCAGACCTGACGACTTGCTTTCTCACTTTACCCCATTTCTGGTGAGCACACGTGCCCTGTAATAAATTTTAAAATAATAATAATGATAAATACAATTAAAGAAATACGTATTTAAAATAAATAAAACAAAAGTAGTTAGGTTTTAATGTTTTCTAACAAAAATGATCTCTTCACAATTCAGGACAGGGGATATTTCATTAAATTCAACATACACTGAATATTTGTTGCATATATGAAACAGTGTTATGTATTAAAGGGCATACAGAATGAATAAAGCATTGTTTTTTTTCTTGAACAGCTAACTTTCCAAGAAGAGCATGGAAATGAGAACCCAAATCAGTAAGTCCTATCAATTATCATCTGGAGATTGATTGTTTAATGAATTCACTGACGGTGAAAAAGGCAGCAACCTTTATAGCCATATGTTAAAGAATAGACTTCATTTTGGGGAATTCAGTGATTTCAGAGTGATGATGCATGGCAAGGCATGGAGAACCGTCTTAATCTGCAGCAGTGTACCAGTAGTGTGGTTAGTGAACACCATCTCAGAAAGGTCCTGGTAGCTTCATTATATCATCTATGAAAACAAAACACTCTCTTCTATTTAAATATTTCACAGATAATTTGAAGTAGAAAAGGAAAAAGGAGGCTAGATTTCTCCCTGTGAAATATGTGCTATTTATGGATTGTATTATACATAAAAATACATATGCTCCAATAACATCTGCAGTAATTTTGTGAGTCCTACTGAGAAGTGAGTGCTTTGAGAGCTTGACAAAGGGAGAAGAAAGGAGTTTGGCAAGAAAAGTTAACAGAAGTCACACCTCATCAGTGGGAGTCAAAATAATACAATTTACATGATTCTGGAAAACAAGGAGTTTCTAAGCAGCTACCAATAACACTACATATATTAGTCAGCCTGCCAGCCCCCTGGTGAACTATCAGTTTGTCGATGAAAGAAAACACTGCCTCAAAGTAACTTAAAATTGTTGTGTGGGCAGCATGATGAATGATCACCACAGATTTCTGCCCCCACACCTCTTAAAGAGGCTTTATAAAATGCAACTCCATGTACAAGCATGCCTTATTTTAAAAATTCTTAGCCATGGAAGGTCTTCATACTCATGGAAAATATAATAGATCTTCTGTGCTGCCTCTCTGTTCCCTATCTGTTGGACAGAGTTTGAGGCAAAATTAATCTACTCACCAAAAGGATTAAGTGTGTCAGGGAAAAGCACAGTAATGTATATATTTCTGAGGATCTCATTTTGTGACATGTAAATGAAAGAAGTGGACATGATCTGAGGTTTGGATGATCTTAGAGCGGTAGTATCTGCTTTCATCTATTTTTATCTCAGGGTGCTAACCTGGTCAGTTCTCATTTCACCTACTGTCTTTAAGTATCTAATATGTGGCAGTCCACTAATACAATGGCTAAGATACTTCAAGGATTGAGCTGGAAATGGTCTCTTCCTTTCAGGTCTTTAGATCCTACAGCAAGACAGGAACTGAAATATGATATTCTGAGTGCTCCAATAACAGAGACTCGAAGTTTTACAAGATCTCATAAGAGAGGTTAACCCAAGACTCTGGAAGTAGAAAGATGTACCTGGAACCAGGGAAAAAAAAGCATTAGCATTCAAAGGGATGGTAGAGAGAAAAATCTAAGAGAGACTATTTTGGGGAGAGAAAATCATGTGTAAAAGGTTAAAGAGTAAGAAAGTATAATGCATTCAAAGAACTGAAAGAGCATCAGTGTAACTGGACCAGGGGATGTCTGTATGTCTAAAGAGGGGCAGGAGAGAAAGGAGGTGGTGTTCAGGGATGCAACTGTACAAGGTTCACATATGATGAGCCTCAGACACCATTTTAATAAATCTGGATATTCTCAGTGGAGAGACATTAAAGAGCTTTTAGCTGGAGAATGATATCATTCCCTGAAAGGTAGTATAGCGTAGCACCTATATCCAAAATACTCTGAAATCTAACTTCCAGGGTTCAACACCCACTTCTGTCACTTATTATCTGTGAGTGCTGGGACAAGTAATTTAATCTCTGGTAGTAATATCACTATATAATCCTCACAAAACTAGCATTTTATTATTATCTGGGTGAAAACCAGTGGGCTTAATTCCATTATTAAGGTCTAAGTGTTGCATTAATGGCAGAATCTCATGACATTTGAAAAGTGCTTCCATTCTTCCTTTGAATTTAGGAGAATTCTGTGCTATGTGTCGTGCCACTTTCTTATGAAATCAATAGACATGGTCTTACGAGCATTTCCCAGTAGAGTTCTTTGAGTCAGGTGTCTCTGACAAGCTACCATCTTCGTTCACCCTAGGGAAAAAACAGTTTTCAAATCTTATGTGGCACAAAGTTGCCCAACCTTTGATACTTGGTCATTTCCTCCTTCCCACTTTCAGAGATCTAGTGGTCTTCAGCTGTCTTCTAATTAGAGAACTATCCTCTAACATTTATGAATCATTTCTGGAAAAAAATTTTAAAAAGACTCTGAAGCATAGATCTAACAATCTATTTACAAAAAAATACAGGGGACAAAGTAATATTTTGTAGGACATCATGATAATCAGATCTTAAAACTATTGGATGTAGGAAAGTCTACAGGATTAATGATCCTATTTCTTCACCAAATAAGTTTTTTAAGGGAAAAAAATTTAAAAAGAGGGGAAATCTGTAGATAAAAATACTCTTAAGGCACTATCAACCAATTTAACATGCAGTCCTACTTTGGACACTGATTTGAACAAACCAACCAACTGTTAAAAAATAACAAACAATAAAAAAGACAATCATAAAAATTTGAATGCTGAGTATATTTCTGACCATATGGAAAAACAATCAGTTCTGGACCAGAAGGTGGCATGGTGATAAAGGCACAGGATTTCCACATGGCTGACTCCAGATTGAGTCCCAGTGGCTTTAGAATCACACAAGACATAAGCAAATGAGTGCCCAAAATGTCCCAAGAAGAATGGAGGAGAAGGGACTGTGGCATGGCCATCCCCCCTGGGGGTTGATTTCTCACTTTCTATCTCTCTCTCTCCCTCTCTCTCTGCCTCTCTTTCAGGTAGCACACATGTCCGATGGCAAAAATCTAAAAAACAAAAACAAAAACAGACAACAATGCAAATAATTTAAAGCGTGTAAGAATGGGATTATTGTTATTTTTTAAGACTACTTAGAGTTTAGAGATAACCAAATTATAAATGAAATAATTTACAGATTGGTCATAAATTAATAATTGCCAAATTGTTGTGATGAGTATGCAAAAGTTTTTTTATTCTATTTTTTTCACTTTTGTGTCTTTTGAAGCTTTCTCTAATAAAAAAAAAAAAACTAAAACTTCCTTCAAAATATGAATGTGCCTTAAAAAAAAAATTGGTAACTCATTAACTCAGCATACATAGAACCAGGACCAGCTCCTCAGTGTAGCTTGAAGGTGCTTCTTCAGCAATGCAAGATCCATATGGAAGACTGTGGGTTTGGTTCCCCTGATAACCTGTACATGCCAGACACACAAACCCATGGCTGGGAAGGCTGGCAGAGATCAAAGCATGAAATCCTGTTTAAGGTACTTGACTTTCTCTCTCTCTCTCTCTTGCGCATGAAAGAAACAAATAAACTTTAAAAAAATACAGTGGACCGATATCACTCAAAAGTAATGTCTTTTTCCAGAGAACTTGTAAATTGAAAGGTATTATTATAATTATTATGCCTTTTGCAATACAATTTTAAGAATTTAAAAGAATTTCCATTTACATGGAAATGAAATCAGGTGCAGACAAGGGCAGTCATCACCAGGAAGCTTGTTAGAAATGGTGAATCTTGGGCCCCACCCAAGACCTACTGCATTGACTTATGCATTTTAACTATCTTTTCTATGATGGATATGGACACTAAACTTTGGGACTCAGTAGGCAGGAGGTCAGGAATTCCAAAATATTTCTTTAAACTAAAGCCATAATAAGTGGGTAGAAGAAAAGAAAAGAAGCTATTACTTATAAACTGTGCAATTTATACAACAGATGCTTTTTATTCATTCAACATATATTTATTAGCACATGCTAATAATTATAGCACATGCTATGTGGAGGGCACTGTAAATACTGTAGTATATGAAACAAACAAAATGTCTGACCTGATGGAATTAAGATTTTCATAGTGGCTGACTAACGCATACTGAGTACCTAATAAGTACTGTGAACTTCTAAGCCCTCCACATTCATAGAGCACAAGGGAAAAAAGGTTAGTGGCTCCTTCAAAATATGAATGTGCCTTAAAAAAAAAATTGGTAACTCATTAACTCAGCATACATAGAACCAGGACCAGCTCCTCAGTGTAGCTTGAAGGTGCTTCTTCAGCAATGCAAGATCCATATGGAAGACTGTGGGTTTGGTTCCCCTGATAACCTGTACATGCCAGACACACAAACCCATGGCTGGGAAGGCTGGCAGAGATCAAAGCATGAAATCCTGTTTAAGGTACTTGACTTTCTCTCTCTCTCTCTCTTGCGCATGAAAGAAACAAATAAACTTTAAAAAAATACAGTGGACCGATATCACTCAAAAGTAATGTCTTTTTCCAGAGAACTTGTAAATTGAAAGGTATTATTATAATTATTATGCCTTTTGCAATACAATTTTAAGAATTTAAAAGAATTTCCATTTACATGGAAATGAAATCAGGTGCAGACAAGGGCAGTCATCACCAGGAAGCTTGTTAGAAATGGTGAATCTTGGGCCCCACCCAAGACCTACTGCATTGACTTATGCATTTTAACTATCTTTTCTATGATGGATATGGACACTAAACTTTGGGACTCAGTAGGCAGGAGGTCAGGAATTCCAAAATATTTCTTTAAACTAAAGCCATAATAAGTGGGTAGAAGAAAAGAAAAGAAGCTATTACTTATAAACTGTGCAATTTATACAACAGATGCTTTTTATTCATTCAACATATATTTATTAGCACATGCTAATAATTATAGCACATGCTATGTGGAGGGCACTGTAAATACTGTAGTATATGAAACAAACAAAATGTCTGACCTGATGGAATTAAGATTTTCATAGTGGCTGACTAACGCATACTGAGTACCTAATAAGTACTGTGAACTTCTAAGCCCTCCACATTCATAGAGCACAAGGGAAAAAAGGTTAGTGGCTGAAGAATATTCAAAACCCATCACATTAAAACATTATATTAAACATTGAACAGGTCAACCTAACCTTACAGGCAGAGCTGACTAGCATTTCTAATTTGTTACACGCTGTACCTCTTCCCTTCGGCTTTGCGTAGTAGGCCAGGGCATCCTAACTTCCACAAAACACACGGAATTCTATTCATTCCTGTTCCTCTAATTCCTAGAATATTTGCTTTGGCCCAGTTTCACCTGGAGCCACACAGAATTGGAAGTAGAGAGCACACATCGCTTGAGATTTACTCTGTCTAGGCACTTTATAAGAAGCATCATTCGAACTCTCTAAACAATGTCACAAGTAAATATTTGCATAGTTCATATTTGTGTGTTGAGCCGTGGTAATACGATTGAGAGTATGAAAATTGATCCAGTTATGGTATCGAAAGGTGAAAACTTCAGAAGTGATTAAGTAATGAGTGGAAGAGCTGTGACCGAATTCTACTGGGTTTATGAGGAGAGGGAATGAGATCAGAGCAGGGAGAAGTCACAGACACAGCTGCTCTGCTCTTACCCTCATGATGTGGCCAGGTCTCTGAAAGATCCAAACAATTATGACCCTGGACCTCTAAACGTGAACTAAATAAACTTCTGTTTTTATAAGTCACCCAGCTTTAGGGTTTTTTTTGTTTATTTGTTTGTTTGGTTGTTTTTTTTAGAACAATGTCTTTCACATTTTACTCAAAAAATTACAACTCAAAAAAATTAAATATCTTACACAAACTCACAAAGTATCCCGGGGTTAAGCCCCTCTAAATTAAAAGTCCAGTGGTTCTCAAGCTTGACATGTTTCAAAGTTACCAGAAGGGCTTGTTAAAACAAAGACCTCCAGACCCCATCCCCAGGGTTTCTGATTCTGTAACCTTGGCTGGGGCCCGAAAATTTGCATTTTTAACAAACCCTCATGGAATGGAGCAGTGCTACTCACACTTTGAGAACCACAGCTTTCAGATGTATTTAACTGACTTCACAGTTGAAGTCAGCTTTCTCCACCCATAAAACAGTCCTTCAAATGTTTTATGGTGGCTATTTTATCAGTCAGAAAACACTAGCAGTCATAATAAATATACTCCAAAAATGCAGAATGGCTCAAACACAGAGAGTTTTATCTTTTTTTTTCTTTTGTTTTGAGAGGTTTTTTTCAATAAGGCACATGCACTTGCCAGGAAGACTGAGCATGACAAAGAGACAGAAAGCAAGAAATCACCCCCCGGGGGGATGGTCACACCACAATCCGTTCTCCTCCATTCTCCTCTCGGGATCTTGGACACAAACGCACATGCACCTGACGTGAGTTTAAGCACCGGGTCTAGGACTCAAACCATGGTCAACTACATGGGAGTCCAGCGACATAGCCATTGCACCAACTGCTGGTCCCTTATCTTTCCAAAAATGTGACAGTGTAAACTAGGTGTTCCTGATCAGCAAGATAGGTGAGCTCTTCTCCAAGTGAACATTCAGAGACCCATTCTAAAGGAGTCTCTCAAATCTTCAGCATGGGACTTGCAGGGTGACTGTGGCTATTTTCATTCTAGCCAAACACAGAAAAAGTATGGAGAAGCCTGGGTAGAAATTCTGTACAGGTGTGGTCTGGAAGGTCACAGAGCACACATTACTTTTGCTAGACATAATCACATGTCCACAGCTGACTGTACAAAAGGCATAATATATACTTCAGGAGCAGCCGGTGGTGTGGTGGTTAAGGTAGCTGGATTCCACATGACCAGCTGTGTAGTTCAAGTCCTGAATTAATGGCTTGAAAAACATGCCAGAGTGCATGCATGTTCAAAATCATAAGAGGAAAATAGAAGAGAAGGGATTGAGGCACAATTATCCCTATAGGGGTTGTTGTTTCATGCCCACCCACCCCCAACTCCTGTCTCATGAGTACACATGCCCTCTAGCAAATTTTTAAAATGTATATTGTAGCTTTGGGAACCAGCAGTTAGCGTAATGGCTATGTCGTTGGACTCCCACGTAGTCGACCGCGGTTGGTGTCCCGGACCCGGTGGCTTAAAACTCACGCTGGGCGCGTGTGCGTGCGTGCCCAAGATCCCGAGAGGAGAATGGAGGAGAAGGGATTGCGGCGTGACCATCCCCCCTGGGGGGTGATTTCTCGCTTTCTGTCTCTATGTCTCTCTCTGTCTGTCTGGTGAGCGCACGCACCCTACAGTGAAAAATCTCTCAAAAAAAAAAAAAAATGTATATTGTAGCTTTGTGTAGAAAAAGAAGAAAAAATAAATTTTGCTGAGTATATTTCAGTCATATTCACCACAACCCTATTCGTTTCCCTATCATTTTTCTCTGGTCTCGCCTGCAGCTAAAGTGGCTAAATTTCTTAGACAACAAATCTGTATTGGTACATATGTGCTATGCACTATGCTGGGTCCTGCAGACCCAGAAGTAAGTACAGTCTTTCTTACCATGGATCTAGGACTTTACATTAAGTAAATACGTACAATTACTGTAAGAGCAATGACAAAGCAGCGTAGGTTGGGACTTTGACATAGCCAGCACCCACCATCAGAGTGTGCAAGTTAATGAAGAAGGCTTCACTGAGGAAGAGACATTTAAGGAGATGCTTGAAAGCAGAATGGGCATTTTCTGGCCAAGATTGGAGTGGAGGAGACTGGGAAAACTTTCTTTCCAAGTAGAGAGAATACATGAGAAAACCCTGAAGAGGTGTGGTATTATCTGTTGAAGCTATTTTGTAGTTTTATCAACTATGTTAGGGAGAAATGTTCATCTGTTGAAATATCCATTTTGTAAGACAAATAATAATGTGATTGAATGTATGGAAGAAAATGAAATGAAAAAAGTTAAATTAAAAAAAAAGTACAGAATCCATAAAACCTGATAGGAACTAAGGAAAGGTGGATGTGGTAGAAACATGGCACATGATGGGGAGACTGGCTCAAACTGGGGCCGTGAGGTAGGCAGAACCACGTAAGCAATGCTAAAGCTGATCCATTTATCTAAGAAACATTTACTGAGTACTTCCCACAGTTTATGTTTTGGGTTAGAAGCTGGATACACAGGAATGTAAGACATAAACATGCCTGCAGACCTCATGGAGATTATAGTTTAATGGGGAAGCGTTTTTTGTGTTTTTTTTTAATAATTATTTATTTTATTTTATTTTATCTATTATTATTATTCTTCAATTTGACCAGAGAGAGAGAGAAAGTCACCAGGTCCAGGACTTGAACTACAGTCGGCCACATGAGAGTTCAGCACCTTAACCACCAGGCCACCTGCTGGCCCCTGGGTAAGACTTTTAACAGATAATTCCCTATAAATTAAATATTGTAGCTTATTTTAATGGCCACATAAGAATATGGTGGGTTGATAGCATTTTAAAAGGGAACTTATATAATCTGAAGCTTTAAGAAAGGTTTCCCTGAAAAATTGATCAAATTTTACAAATGAGAATGATAATTGGGTTGTGGGGAAAGTCATGATACATTTTTGCATAGAAAACACACCATGACTTTTCCAACAACCCAATACTCTTTGTAGGCATAAGTTGTTGTCCCCATTTCACACAGGACACAACCTTAGTATTATGTAGCTGGTTTATGGCAGAGCAAATATTTGACCTGTGCCTCTCTGATTCTAGGTTCTATGATCTTTCCCTTAACACCAGGCCTACACGTGTACTATAGCAGAAAAAATTAGATAAATACCCTCTTTTTATTTTTTTTTTTTGAGAGGTTTTTTCTATAGGGTGCATGCACTCGCCAGAAAGACAGAGAGAGACAGAAAGCAAGAAATCTCCCCCCAGGCGAGGATGGCCACGCTGCAATCCCTCTTCTTCCTTCTCCTCTTGGAATTTTGGGCACGCACACACACATGCCCAGCGTGAGTTTAAGCCACCAGGTTCGGGACTCGACCACAGTCGGCTACATGGGAGTCCAGTGACATAGCCATTATGCTAACTGCTGGTCCCGATAAATGCCTTATTTTGATGAGCTTTCAGGATCATAAAACTAACATATGTTAAAAAAAAAAAAAAAAGAGGCCTGAGATTATTGTTTACTTCTTTCATGACTGCAGACTGAAACAGTCAATATTGGTTGTTGGGAAGAATCAAATTTAGACTATGCCTCCGTAGACCCAGAAAAAGGCAAGAAAACAAATAAATGTAGCCTGGGAGCAGGAATTCCATTGTGTAAATGTTTAGGTACAACTCTCACCAGCTACTAATTCACTAAATGTTAATTTTTTTAGCCAGCATTTCTACATCTGGTCCACCAGCCTATCATAAGAATCTATTGAATGCCTTTCTGAAATTCAGGTAACGTTAGGATAGATTTCACACTTTCCTGGATGTGAGCTTGCTTCACTCTAATTCTAGTGCAATGGGAACCCCATGGAGAACAAGACAAATCAACTATTAAGGTTAAGCAACTGAGCAAAAAAAGGTGTCTTCTAAGACTGACTGCTTGTCAAAACTGTGGTTAAGAAGCTGTCTTGTCACAACTAGCCAAATGCAGTCTCACACAGAAAACACAAGGCACCCTGGATTCTATATGAGCTCTGTCATGGCCAGCTCAGTCATTCTTTGAACTCACACTTACCAACATAAAGATAGGCTGAGGACATGGATCTACATATTTCACTCATTGAGTCACCCAGCATTTATTGGGCACATACTCATAGTCAGGCAAAGGCAATTATAGTGGCTACAGAGCAAAATAAATAGAGAGCCTCCCTCAAAGTATTCATATTCTAGCATTGAGAGCAGACAGGAAACAGACATTTGGCTGGAAAGTGCTAAAGCTAGGCACAAAAAGATCACTACCCTTTCATAAAGAAATCAGAAAAGCTTTCCCATAGGGAATAACATTTGACCAGGTCTCCATTAAGGAGTATGGAGTATGCATTTGAAAGTGCACAGAAGGAGTTTGAAAGTGCTCAAAAATGAGCAAAGGTATGGAAGCCTCCAAAACAGTGGCAATGTTTAAGGAATGGTAAGAACACTGGTTTGGCTGAAGTGCCTTGAGGATGGAGGGGAACTGCCAGAACTGCCAGAAGCGTTGAGTGGTACCGACACCGTGTCAAAACCGTGTGAAAGTATATGCTGAAAACCAATAGGAGAATATTGGATATTATAAGGCAGAAATTATATACAGTCACCCATTGCTTAACTATAGAAATGCCTTCTGAGAAATATGACACTAGGTGATTTCATCATTACACATACATTTTGGAGTGTACTTGCACAGATCTAGATGGTATAGGATACTACAGACCCAGGCTGTCTGGTGATGTCTAATGCTTAAAGGTCATGATGAACATAGCAACATGGTTTAAAATTAAGCACAAGAGAAAATGATGTGATTTAGAGACAGTAAACATGAGATAGTTGAAGATTTATCATCATAACACAGCATATTATTTTACAGTAATCTATTTTTTTTTTGCCAGAGGGCATATGTACTTGCCAGAAAGAGACAGAGAGAGAGGCAAAGAGAGAGAAGGAAAACACCCCACAATGTGGTATGGTCATGCCACCATCTTTTTCTTCCATTTCTCCATCCTGTCAGGATTTGGAGCACACACATACACATGTGCCAGGCATGTTTTTTCTTTCTTTCTTTCTTTCTTTCTTTCTTTCTTTCTTTCTTTCTTTTTTTTCTTTTTTTTTTTTTTTTGGAGAGGTTTTTGCTATAGGGCGCGTGCACTCGCCAGACAGACAGACAGAGACAGAAAGACAGAAAGCAAGAGATCACCCCCCCAGGGGGGATGGCCACGCCGCAATCCCTTCTCCTCCATTCTCCTCTCGGGATCTTGGGCACGCACGCACACACACCCGGTATGAGTTTAAGTCGCTGGGTCCGGGACTCAAATCGCGGTCGACTACGTGGGAGTCCAGCGACATAGCCATTTTGCTAACTGCTGGTCCCCCAGGCATGCTTTTCAAGCCATTGTGGCCAGGATTGGAACCACTTTGGGCCATGTGGGATCCAGCTCCCTATGCACAGGGTCTAACTGTTAACACTACAGGGCCAGCCCATACAGTAAATTGTTTTTAAAAAATAAGTAGAAGTAAAAACCTAAGAAAAAGTACAATATAGTAAATACATAAATCAGCCATACTGATTCATTATTATTATCAAGTATTATGTACTGTACATAATTATATGTGCTTTACTTTTATATGACAGGCAGCACAATAGGTTTGTTTGCACTAGCATCACCACAGACACATGAGTAATGCACTGCTCTGCAAAGTTATGATGGCTATGACATCCCTAGGTGACAGGACTTTCTCAGCTCTATTATAATCTTACCGTACCACCTTTGTGCATGTGGTCTGTTGTTGACCAATACATTGTTATGAGGCACAAGACTAGATCAAGGTCATATTTCTTTGAAAATGAGATACCTTGAGACAATTCAAATATAATCAATAACTTCATTAAGCTGGCAGAGAATAAAAAAGGACTAGACAATTTTGCCACTTATTAGATATGCAGTCTTACATAATTCACTTATCTTCTGCCTGTATGTGTAAAATGACTGTAACAATAGCTAACAGTGCACGTAGGGACGTAATTGAGTATGAATTCACCAAATACTAGTTGTGCTGGTGGTTTTCTAAGTCTAAACCCACTGTTCTAAAGATTCAAAGGCATCTACTATATATTACTAATAACAATAATGTCAATAATAATAGTGGCTATATTTATTAAGTGCTTAATATATGCCAGGTAACTTTAACTTTATAAATATTTTAATTCTTATATCTAAGAGTTAGATTTAGTAACTTCTACTTTGTGAGTGAGGAAAATGAGTCTCGCAGATCTAAATAACTGCCCCAGACAACAGAGCAGGTATTAGTGAGGCCTATAATGAAAATGGCACTTTTGTTCTATTCTCTCATGCTGTTTCTTCTTTAAATAAATGACATACTTCCACTTCTCTGCAGTCACTCAAGCCGAAGATGTTTTGGAGATCAAGGTTTAATTAGATGGCAGAAATATCATGCCCGGGTGAAAGAGGACTGAATCAAATGCTCTCTTTCCTCATTTACTCACTGCCACTTAGACCAGTAAAGAGGTCTCATCTCTCATCCCGTCCTCTATACCCCTAACAGATGTTCAGTCAGCCCTATTTCTCCCTCCTCTCGCACCTTTCTTCTTTTATGCAGCAAGCACGCGGCACATATCTGGCACCCTGGATCATGTTATTTTGGGTGAATGTCAGTTGGGTAAATAAAAGTCTCAACTTCTACCAGAACTTGACACTCAGAGGGAGAATGTCTGTCTGTGTTCAGAGTGGGAATCAGGAAAATAATTTTAGTGGGACCTCCATGACTCAGCCTTGTGATTCTAGACTCTGAATTTTGAGGTTCCAGAGGACGTGGCTGGCTATGAAAGATGCTTATTTGTTTGTCGTTTGGTAACTATTTCAACTACTAAGACCCTGTAGTAGGGCTCTCCAGAGGGGAAAGAAAGACTGAGAAGTAGGATTAAAGCATGAATATCCCTCTGAACTCCTAAAAATTAGTGTCAGGGGGATGGACCAATAACTCCAAATTTCTGCCTTCTAGGTGGTGCTCATCCTCAAGTAGCACTGAGGTACAGTGGTGATGGGCATGCATTGGGCATGACAGTTAAGGGCATAGGTCTGAATCAGACAGACCTGGCTTTGAATTCTTGCTTTTGTTTTTTAACTACATGATGTGGCGTTTAACTTTTGATTTATTCCCAGTTTCCTAATTCATAAAGTGAAAGGAGTAATATTTACTTTGCAGGGTTATTATAAAAATTAAATGAAATAGAGATGCATAGTGCCTAGAACAGAGCCTGGCACCCAGGAGTTACTTGAGAAATAGAAGCATCTGGTCCTAATTATTACGTAATAATTCCCTATCTTCTCTAAGTGCATTGATCAGATTTGACCAGAGTGGGCAAGTCTCCATTTCACAAGCTGCTATGAAAACACAACTTAGTGGTTTGAAAGCATTATTTATGAAAGAAAAATATAACTTGAGTTATCCATTGTTTCCCTTTTGAATTATTTATGAAGTGTATGGTAATAGGAATCCAGATCAGACAGAATAAAAGCTGAGCTGATGTTTGCGGAGTTGTGCTTAAAAAAACTTGAGAAAACATTATTTCACAAATTGTCTTCTTGCTTAATGATTTAATCACTAAGGATACATGTTAACAATCACTCTAAATAAGCTCTTGAAAGAAAAATATACTGCTTGTCACCACCCACCCAACAATCTGTAGCTTGGTTTTTAGGAATTAAATGGTCACTTCAAAAAGAAAAAATCAACTTGTAGCAAAAACTCAGGGAAAACAGAAAAAAAAAAGAAGGAAGAAAAAATCTTCATGAAATGAACTGAATGCACAGATCAAAATATAGCGAACACTCCTTTGATGCCCATAATGTCTCCAGAAGAAAATACAACCAATCAGGGGAACCAAGAACAGATTTGTATTAACTTCAGCAAGTATCAACGACTTATCTACTCATCATTACTCCCATTACACAGAAAGTAATTAAGGCCCAGAAATATTAAATAACCTGCTTAAAGTGGTACAACTAAAAATGATAAAAGGGAATTCCAAACAAAATCTCAACCATGCTCTTTCTATTGTGTGCTGCTGTTTATATCAGTTTTGCAAAAGAGCCAGCATTTAGCATCACTTTTGTGCTAGCTAGTGAGAGAAAATTTATACAGGAATGTTTCTATCTGTTAATAGTTCCCCAAAATTCCATAAATACCTTTAGAGAATTTCTCAAGATTTAAAACTCCTTGTAGAATAGAATCTTGTTTGAAACTATTGACTGACTACATAATGGCCATAGATTATTACCCAAAAAGCCTGAATTTGTTCAAAAGGTGAGTGGTACGTACTCAGGGGTGAATGGGTTTACAGTGAAGCTAATGAAAGTTAACAATCTTCAGGGCCATCTCTGGCATAACTGCATCCAAGGCCTTGGAGAGGGGAGGCTAAGCATTTGTAATTTTGAGTTATTTAGTTAAAAAGCCTGAGGCTTTACAAAAGTTGAATCGATTCCTGTACTCACAGATGGTAGGCCCTTGCCCCAGATCGAACTGATGAATCGTGATTGATATAAATCAGCCAGAGAAACTTATTTTTCATCACCAGTGGTTTGTCCTAGGGAATTTTCTGATAGCATCTGAAAATAACATTGTTTAAGGGTTAAAAAAGACCCATATAAGGAAAACATTTTTTTGTACCATCCACCCAAGCACCACCCTCTCTCTTGATTTAGATCTTATTGTATGATACCTCGAGCTATATAAACTATCTTAGAACCATAAAGAAATGCCATGAGAATCACACACGAGCCACCTGATCACCTGATATGACGGGGTTGCTGATACAGCCCCGGGTCTTATCGTCACTAAACTCCACTAAATTCCACTAAATGACCACAATTTGATTGTAGTCTATTCAACACTTGATAGAAGTCTGGATGTTTTCCATTCTTGTGGCCATTATGATAAAGCTAATATAAAAAAATCTATGTAGAGACATGTCTTAACTTCTCTTAGGTAAACACTGTAATGCAGAATCAAGAAGCCCTAAGGTAAGTGTATGTTCAACTATATAAGAAACCATCAAACTCTTCTCCAACAACAGTGTACAAGAATTCCAGTTGTTCCAGGACCAGCACATGGCATAATGGTTTCATCGTTGGACTACCACATGGTTAATTGCAGTTCAAGTCCCCGACCTGGTGGCTTCAAACTCATACTGGGTGCGTGTGTCATGAGACGAGAATGGAGGAGAAGGGATTGTGGCGTAGCCATCTCCCTAGGGGGTGATTTCTTGCTTTCTGTCTCTCTCCAGCAAGTGCATGTGCCCTGTAGTAGTCTTTCTAGAAATAAAAGAACCATTGGAATATATGATGTCTTCACTTTTAGCTCTAATTTTCCCCCCTTTCAATTAGGGGTGTTAAATGACTTGGGAATCAATATATTAACTTTTTATAAAAAGCTGTATTTTCTTTAAATTTGGCACTTAAATAGCTTGTTTAAAATCACTGCATTAATGGCGGTACCATTTATTATGGCTTTAACTAACATTGCCATAGTAACTAGTGATATTGAGCATTTTTTGTGCTTTCTTTCTACATCTCCCCTTATGAAGTGTATAAATCCTCAGATTCTATTTTTTTTAGAGTTATAGAGTTGTTTATATACTTCATATACTCTGATAACAAGTGAGATAAATGTTTGGTGAATATTTCTCTTAGTATGGCTTTACCTTTTTGTATTCTTAACAATACTTCCTGGAAAACAAAGATTTAAGTTTAGAAAATTTAATATATTATTTTTCATTTTTGCTTCGTGTTTTTAGTATCCTATTTTAAGAAATTTTTTAATTCAAAATTAAAGACACAATTTTTTTCTCCTATAGTTTCTTCTATATTGTAGCATTTGCCCTTATGTCTTATAATCCATTTGAAGTTATTTTTTATATAGTGTGAATGAAAGGTTGTGTGAATGAAAGGTTGTGTTTTGTTTGCACATAAAAATCCAATTGTTCTTGTATCACTTATTAAGTCTCCTAAACAAGTCAATGAATTATTTTGCCATTTTTGTCCAAAATCAGTTGCCCTGGGACCAGCAGATGGTGTAATGGTTATGTCACTGGACTCCCACATGGCCAATCGTGGTTCAAGTCCTGGACCCAGTGGCTTGAAACTCACGCTGGGCGCATGTGCGTGTGTGCCCAAAATCCTTAAAGGAACATGTAGAAGAGGGATTACAACATGGCTTTCCTCCTGGGTGGGGGGAGTGAATTCTTGCTTTCTGCCTCTCTTTGTTTCTCCCATGAGTGCATGCTTATAGCAAAAAAAAAAAAAAAAAAAACTCTAAAAAAAAAAAAAAACTCTAAAAAAATAATCAATTGACCTTATACACATTGTTTATTTTGAGATTTTTCTATTCTATTCCTTTGAGGCTGTATATCTACTGTCCCATTATCACTTCCCTTGTTTACTGTAGCTTTGTAGGTTTAGAAATCAGTCATTACATGCCCTCCAACTTCAATTTTCTTTTCAAAGTTGTTTTCTCAATTCAAATCCTTTGTGCTTCCATATAAATATTAGACTCATAAATTTTTATGAAAAAAAAACTTGCTGAGATTGAGATTTGAGTTACATTAAATTTATAGGGTGCTTACAGTAAAGTTGACACCTTAACAATATTACACCTTCTGATAAATAAGCACAATATATCTATTTATTTAAAACATCTTGAACTTCTTTCAGCAATGGTTTTCATTGGAGAAATTTTATACACATGTTATTAAATGCTGTAAGTGCTATTTTTACTTTAATTTCCAACTATTTTTGTTACGGTATAAATATACAACTGATCCTTTTATATCCCCATTTTTCAATATAACTATATTCTGATTCAAAAAGTCTTTAAAAATGATAAATCTAGGGGTCAGCAGGTGGTGTGCTGGTTAAGGTGCTGGACTCCCACATGGCCAACCATGATTTAAGTTCCAGACCTGCCAGCTTGAAATCAAGCCAGACATGTGTGTGTGTGTGTGTGTGTGTGTGTGTGTGTGTGTGTGTGTGCCCAAAATTCTGAGAGAATAGAGAAGGGATTGTCACATGGCCATTCTCCCTAGGGGGTGATTTCTCTTTTTCTCTCATTGTCGTTCTCTGGCAAGCTTATGTGCCCTATGGCAAAACCTTAAAAAACTTTTAAAAAGATAAATCGGAAAATATTACATGCTAAACCTAATTGTAAGTTCAAATAACATTTTTGTAGATTTCTTCAAGTTTTTTTGTCAAAAACTTAAAAAAACTTTTTTTACAGTGTAGATGCCTTTTACTTCCTCTCTTAATAAGTTAGTAAGAACTACCAATATGGTATTAAACACAAATGGAGAAAGAGACTATCCTTGCCCTAAGGGAAATAATTTAGTCTCTAGTCATCATGTAGGCTATAGATTTTTTCATAAATGCTTCCTTTCAGGTTGAAAAAGTACTTTTCTATACCTACTTTTATGAGCTTTCATCATGAATAGTGTTGAATCTTTCAATGCTTTTCTTGTATTTAATGAGGTGATCTGATAGATTTTTAACCCACTGGGTCCAGGACTCAAACCACAGTCGGCAATGTGGGAATCCATGCTTTAACTACCAATTGCTGGCTCACATACTTAACTCTTTATGATTTGTTATTTACATTCAATCATTATACATTTCTTAGTGCATAATATGTTTTTCAAGGCATGCATGCAGTACACAATAATCAAATCAAGGGTATTACTATAAGCATCATTTTCAACAGAGAACTTAGTGATCTAATAAGAGCTTTTTCCCCTGAGCCCCTCCTACCCACCCTCTGCTACTCCTTTCCCATACAGTTTCTGTTATCTACCCTTGTCCTCTCTATTATATCTTTGGATTTTTCAATTTCTGCCATACAGTGCAAACATTAAGTATGTTTCTAGTAGGGATATATGGTGTTTGTCTGTTTGTCTTTCACAGTCTGGCTTCACTTAGTATTAAATTTTCTATATTCACCCACTTAAAGTCAAATGGCAAAGTAGTTTTTAATTTTCTTTTCAATTGCTTTTTTAATTCAAGGGATATTTAGAAATAAGTTATTTAGTTTCCAAATATCTATGGAGTTTCCAAATATTTTCACGTTATTGATTCCTGGTTTAATTTCACTGTGATCAGAGAACATACTTTGTATAACTTGAATAATTTTCATATTTCAAGAAACTTGTTTGGGGGACCAGCAGTTAACATATTGGCTATGTCGCTGGACTCCCACGTAGTCGACCGCCGTTCACGTCCCGGATCTGGTGGCTTCAAACTCACGCCGGGAGCGTGTGTATGCGTGCCCAAGATCCCGAGAGGAGAATGGAGGAGAAGGGATTGTGGCGTGGCCATCCCCCCTGGGGGATGATTTCTCACTTTCTGTCTCTCTGTCTCTCTCTGTCTGTCTGGCGAGCACATGCGCCCTATAGCGAAAACCTCTAAAAAAAAAAAGAAAGAAAGAAAGAAAGAAAGAAAGAAAGAAAGAAAGAAAGAAAGAAAGAAAGAAAGAAAGAAAGAAAGAAACTTGTTTGATAGCCCAGATAAAGTCTATATTTGTAAATGTTACATGTACACTTCATAAGAATATGTATTTTTCTATTTTATGTATTGTCCTATAAATATCACTTAGTTAAGACTGGTTGGTAGTTTTGTTCTGATTTTTTATTTATCCTTACTAATTTGTGTCTCTTGCTGATTAGTTACTGAGAAGAGGATATCAAAATATTCACATGTAGGGCCAGCGACATGGCCTGGTGATTCAAGACATTGGATCCCACATGGCAGATGGTGTGGTTTGAATCTGGGCATGTATTAGTGCATAGCCCAAATTCTGACAGGATGGAGAAATGGAGGAGAAGGGATTCAGGAACGGCCATTCCCCACTGAAGGTGCTTTCTCCCTCTCCCTCTCCTACTCTCTGTTTCTCTCCAGTGAACATACACACCCTCTGGTAAATTTTGAAAAAGAAACATTCAAGTTGTCTATTTCTCTTTGTAGTTCTGTCAGTTTTTGTTCCACATATTTGAGTGTCAGGGATTTGTTGCATAAACCTTTAGGACTATTATGTCCTTTGTAATTATGACATTATCTTCTTTATCCCATGTAATGTATTTGGCTTTCTAACCTATTTTGATATTAATACAACTTCATAAGACATTTTTGGTCACTATCAGTATGTGTATTTTTAACTACCTTTTACTTTTAATTTATCTGTGTCTTTCTTTTAAAGTGAGTGTTTGTGTAGGCAGCATATAAATAGTTTTTGATGGTTTACCCAATATGGCAATCCCTACCTTTTAAATGGGGTATTAGACCATTCACATTCAGTGATAATATCGATATTATTAAATTTAAATCCAACTTAAAGTTTCCTTCATAATTTCTGGCTATATAACAAGAGCCTTTTACCTTACCATCTTTCAGTAAAAATTCTAGATGAGTAAGATGAAGAGATGCTAAAATAGGAAAACTTTGTGTTAAAGGTTAGTTATTCCAAAGAATCTGACATAGTAACCCCCCTTCTCAATGAACTTGGTGCACATGTGAGCCCAACAGTCCAAGAATAAAATTACAGAATGAGAATAAAAATAATCCATCAGAGGTAAAAATCATACCTTGGTCAATTATAAGACATTATCATTTATCCACAAATACATGCTCTGAGAATATAGTATATTTTATCTATAGAGTACATTATGAAACCCAGGATTTGGGTCTTTTTCTTTTGGAGAGGTTTTTGCTATAGGGCACATGTGAGAGAGAGAGATACAGAGAGACAGAAAGCAAGAAATCACCCCCTAGGGGGGATGGCCATGCCACAATCCCTTCTCCTCCATTCTCCTCTTGGGATCTTGGGCAGGCATGCACACGCGCCCAGTGTGAGTTTAAGCCATCGGGTTCGGGACTCAAGCCACGGTCGACTACATGGGAGTCCAGCGACATAGCCATTATGCTAACTGCTGGTCCCTCAGGATTTGGGTCTTTAGAATTTTTTCTATAATATTCTAAAGGTTTTGAATCAAATTCCTTTATCTCTGATCAAACTTTCTATATAACACATACATAAAATATATGTCCCCAAAACATACACATTTTCTATATGTGTTTATAAAACATATATAAAATAAAGTAGAACTAGAGAGATTATGATCCACAAATAAATAAAACTCAGTAAGACAAACATGACTGGGCACTAATATAGAATAGTGATAAAATGTTATTTTTAATAGGAATAGTAATCGAATATTTTTAAAAGTGTATTTATTTTGAGAGCTAGACAAGGGCTCTTAACAGGGTGTCATGTCACAATTCCCCTGAAAACTTCCCAGCCACACACACACACACACATAAATATATATACACATTCACACACATACATAATAAATTGACCAGACAACTGAATCCCATGGTCTTCCACATAGATACTGTTTCCTTTAGCACTGTGTTACCATTGCACTACTAAGTCATTCCAGGAAACAAGTAAGTTTATGGGCCAGGTATTCAAATATGATGAGAAAAATAGCCTAATCACCAAAAACTACCGGTATTTGTAAAGGGTCAGGTCAGATAAAAAAGAATACCTTTAAGACACTGAGAATTGGGGCCAACAGGTTGCATGGTGGTTAAGGCACTGGACCCACCTGCCCAATAGTGGTTCAAGTCCCAGACCCAGCAGCTTTACACACAAATCATGTGCATGTTTGCCCAAAGAGGAGAAGGAATTGTGGCATGGCCATCCCCCCTGGGGAGTAATTTTTCAACTTCCCTCTCTGTCTTTCTCTGCCTCTCTCCAGTGAGAATATGTTGTACCCTACAGAACAGAAAAAAATATAGACACTTAGGATTTGCCCTAGGGGACTGGAAATTTGTAAAAGATGAAACCAATACTCTTCTCAAAAGTATCATAGGTTTTGCAATATATCTTAGATATGCATAACATCAAATGTGGATTAAAAATGTTAAATCCCAGACCAAGCTCAAAGAGTTCTTAAACCCTATGATGTCATATAACAGAGCAAATTGATTCTTTTTCTGCAGTGAACAGATTCTGTACAAGCGAAGATCTAATGTATCAGACCCATCATTTTTTTTTACCATGCATAGACACACATACATCCTATGATTTAAAAAGTAATAATGGTAATTTAGAGGTGTTATTAGATTTTGTCATTTAGAAAAATGTCCTTGCAGAAAAACAGAGAATTGGTATGGGGACGAGAGATGTAGCAGGACAATGGACCTCAAATACCATATTGTCCTTGGCAAAAAGAGAGAAGAAGAGAGAGAGAGAATTAGAGAGAATAATCCCTGACTGGCTTTATCCCAAAGCTGTCATCTTTTGGCAAAGTTACTAAGTTGTCTTTTTAATGCAATGTGCAGCAAAAAAGTTAGCATTCTCTGTGAGTCACTGTGGAGACAGTGACATAATGAAACACATTGAAGCAGCAGCTTACAGAACATTTAACCAAAAAAGAAGAAAGACGACTGTATATTCCTTTGTTATTAAATAGATCATAAGTAAACAGAATGGCACAGCCAATTAATTTCTCTTAAACCCAACCTCTAATGGGTTGTGATATGACAGTGAATAGAGTCAGATATAATAGCACCAGATGAAAACAAACAAAACAAAATGCCATTCTGATGTAATTTTTGCCCAGAACATGTCATATAGCCACAGGTCACTTATGATTCTCATTTTTTTATGATCTTCATCCAATACATTCCATAATCTCTATGCTGGTTCTTGAAGCTTATAGAACACTGTCATCTCAGTTTACCCAGAAGTTCCTAAACAGAAGCACCATCACATGTTAGGTGAGGGGCTCTTCCAGGATCAGGGAGCCACCATTACTCTGAGAACATGTTCCTAATCATTGTGGAGCTGAAAAGATGCTGCAGGATACAAGGCTCTACCCAAGGTACTCCAGTCTTGTTTCATCGCTTCCAAACCTTACATTTCAGATCTACTGCAAATATTCTTTCATGCTTTTTTTTTTTTTGCCTTTAGAGTTTAATTTTCTTCATAAGAAGTCCTTCTTTGCCTCATCCTTAAGGATGCAGCTTGCCTGGTAGATCTTTGAAGCTCTTGTCCTTTCTCCAGTCCCACCACAGAATCTTCCTGAGCTGCTCAGCGTCGATCAGAGCCATCTGGTTTTACCAGATCACTTAGCATTCTGCACTTACCTCTCACAGAAATGTATATTGCAGCTGCATGCTTTCACAGCAAATACTGCTTTTTCAAAGTGATTCTTATTCAGTGTCGTTATACTTAATATATGCCTATTATAATTCAGTAAAGATTCTGTGGTGGCTTATAATAAAGTACGCAAAAATCAAATATTTAAATAAAAAATAGAAAACAAGAACCAAGGAAAAGAAGAACATAAAAATGTCAAACATAAAGAACAACAAAGTTCCCCTGCTGAGGCTTCAAATATTTCTTTGAGTTTCTTGACTTCTGCTGTATAAGATTCTCACCAGAAAGGAGAAAAATATTGTTTCCCTTGGTTCTTCAAGGAAAAAAAAAAAAGTTATTCTCAGCAGGGAATTCTAAAATAAAATTTATAGTAGAAGACTGTCTATGGAAGACCCCAATCCACATAAAAGACAATATTCTCAACATAGTTGACCACAAGAGCTCAAATGAATTGCAAATGACTATTTCTAATCTCTATAAACAGAACCCATAATATCAAAATACAATGTGCTATTGGTGATTCTGTAATAGTTTGAAACGAGATAAGCTAAATGAGTAGCCTTCTGGTAATTTAGTTTGCTACAAGGACAGAATTCCTATGGGGCATATATTTAAAACAAATTTTTCTAAGGACTTTCTTCAGTTGGTATCTTTTTAATAGAATCTTGATCCCACTAGACAAGCAGTACCAATACTGAGTGGGTATCCCCTCCATACACTCAAAATGGAAAGAGGAAGTGGAAAAATAATTTAGCAGGCTCTGTTTTAAACAAAATTAAAGAATCCTTTCCCATAGGAATCCTCAGAAAATTAACTTTGCTAATATGCATTTAAACTTCCAAGCTGAGAGTATAGCTTATAGCAGTTCCCATATTTTTATGACAAGCAACTAACAAATGTAAATGACACCAAAAGATATTCTTTTTTTCCCCTTCATATGCGCTATTAACATCTTTGTGAAACAGTCTAAGTCTCATTGGATGAAGCTATATGTACAGCAAAGGAAGGAAAGTGTGGCATTTCTGTGTATCTTCTTAAGTTACTAACATGGTACCTCAAAAAATAAAATTTTCAAAGATAACAACTGAAAATTTAAAATCTGTAATTATGTGTCATACCTCAAGTGCGCTTGATGCAGCCAGTGATGCTGAGACTTCAACAACCCCAATTATGGTCTAGCCAACCATGTTATAGCTCTTACCACTTGTAGGTAGTGTTCTAAATGTTTTATATAGAATAACTCGTGTGCTCAGGCCACGAGTTATGGTGGTGTAGTGGTTAGGACACTAGACCCCCACATGGCCCACTGTGGTTCAAGTCCCAGACTCTATGGCTTGGGAATCAAGATGGACAGATGTGCGTGCATGCCCAAAATCGTGAGAGGAGACTGGAGGAAAAGACATTACAGTGTGGCCATACCCCTGAGGGATGATTTCTCACTTTCCCTCTCTCTTTCTCCAGCGAGCACACTCACTTTATGGCTAAACATTTAAAAAAATAAAAATTCATATTCTCTTCCCAAAAATATTGACATGGTTACTGAGACATACAAGAGTTAAGTAACTAGCTCAAGTCACACATCTATCAGCTGGGTAACTGGGATTTTAACCTGGACAATCTAGTTCCAAAAGTTATGGTCTTAATCACAAAATAAGAAATGCCTATTTCAGGTGACAGAGTCAGTTGGCTTCAAAGGCTAGAGCTGTAAAGGCGACAGGTGATCCAAAAGACAGAATCCCACAGGGGAAGTAGGTACATAAGTGGTTCACACTGTCATCTAGAGAGAAATCACAGGCAATACTTGAAACCAAGTGGGCAGCACAGCATATTCAAAAATATCAATCCCTTTATGCAGCAGATACAGGGTTAGAATCCTGTTTTGACACTAAGTATTTAGAGAAAATTTTATGGGTCTGAGTTTTCTCATAAGTAAAATGGTGATATAATAACCTATTTTGGAGAGGTGTTGTAACATTGGAAAAGTGTGTATAAAGCCCTTTGCAAAATGTCTGACAAAAGCAGGCATTTATTGGAGCATGATTACCATCAGCAGAGCCTCGTGAAATAAGTACTTTTAGCTCTATTTTATAGATGAGGAAAATATAAAGACTCAACAGATGTCAGAAAATTTGCCCAAGGTCACAGAGCTGGTCAGTGAGCAGAAGAGAACCGATCACTCTTCAACCACTTGACATCAAATGTAGTGTTCGTAGCTCACTGAACAACAACAAAAAAAGTTGTTAAAGTCTCTGATTCACTTACTACATAATCTGAATAATAGATAGCATCAGTAAAGGACAGATGAAGAAAAAATATACTAAGAAGACATGAGCAATTTCAGAAAGAGAGAGACATTGGTGAAGAGCGTGGTACATGAGCAAGAGAGGAAAAACTACAGGTGACCGAGATTTCATAGCAACCATAAAAGATTTACAAAGACCTACCCAGGAGGCCTACTGAAAAAATCAGTGAATTCTAATATGATGAATAGTTCCTTAGCTCCTGATGCAGCATTAGGAAATGTATGTCCACACAAATGTTCAGATTTAGGAGCCATTCTTTCTATCAAATGGCTGCATCTCACTTCCAGGTCTTTGCAGAAAAACTAAATATATAGATAGCAATAGGCTGGAAGCAGCCAAATGATTTGCCTTGAAGAAATGTATCTCTCAGTTTCAACACCACCATTGCTATCATCTGGGAAAGAATCGGGGTCTTTTCCAGTTGACCCAGGATTTCAGAAGTAGCTGAAGGGTTTTTTCCCCTAATATTGATCCACGAAAGAGCCACAGAAAATGCTAATTTGGAAAGAAATATTTTTGAATTCAGATAAAAGGCATCTGTTTTCCTTAGCCATATATTTCTAAACTACTGTCCAGCTGCCCTAGCTTCAGTCAGCTAACTACACACTAGAAAGCAGAAATGTGATTGAAGCATGCATTTCTTTAGGCTGGAACTATTTAGGTGGAAATAGATATAGATGATGCTTTGAAAAATCTCTAGGGTGCTTGGACTGTTTCTAAAGAATTCAACTGTTGTACTGTTCTGTACATTTCCAAAATCACTAAAACAGATAAAGAGAAAGGATCTGATAATTATACAATCAGCCAATCTCAACTGGGCAGTCAATATTTAAAAGAAGTTGGACAGTTAAAATCGAATAAATTAGAATTGGTATATGGCTATAATTTTCCTCTTCAGAGTGGTAGGGAACAAGAAATTCCTACCTTCAAAGAGGCATAAATCATCTGTGTTGATAGAGATTTTATTAGGATGATGGAGGATTTACGGAGCCTATGCAATTAAACCATATTTAACCCTTCAATAATGTTGCTTATAAAATAACCTAGGTTACTTGTCTGAAAAGTAAGTGATAGAGGATAAGAGAAGGCTCCAATTCCGAAAGTACATCATTCAATATCAACTGACAGACAAAAAAAGAACTCTTGGGACCAGTAAGTGGCATGGTGGTTAAGGTGCGAGACTCCCACATGGTTAACCACTCTTCAAGTCCTAACCCAGAGGCTTGAAAATCACACCAGGCGTATGTGTGTGGATACCCAAAATCCTAAGAGAAGAATGGAGGAGAAGGAATTTCAGCATGGCCATCCACCCTGGGGGTGTTTTCACAATCTCTCTCACTGTCTTTCTCTGTCTGTTTCCTGGCAGCTCACACACCCTATGGCAAAAAACTAAATGAGAAAAAAAAAAAAGGAACTCTACAAAGTTAAATTGTATCTGGAAAAACACTCAGACACCCTAGGAAAAAAACATTGTCAAGAACTGATTGTACCTTTACTTTAGGAAAATTTAATCACTTTTACTTTATTAAAATCTTGTTTTCCACTTGTAGAAGTATTAATAAATACTCAGTTTGCCAAAAAATAAACATGTCAATGAAAAATAAATGCATTGAGCTTTGCTAAATAAGTTCATATATGTTTTTCTTTGTTTTGTTTTTCTATTCAGAAATACATTTTAACAGTTGGAATAAATTTTTCCCTCAGCATTTTTATATGATTCCATCTGTGAATACCAAAAAAAAAAAAAAAAAAGATTTTGAAAGGAAAGCTGAATTTATCAAAGTAGATAAAAGCAGATTGTTAATATTAGGACAATCCAATCAGTGCCTTTGGTGTAAACACCCATGATGTCATCAATCTTATAAAATCGGTTTGTTAAAATTACATACTCTGCATGTATTTCTCAAGTAAGAGGGCAGAAACAACTTCTTATGCTCAGGAAACTCAAGGATAAAAAGGAAAAGTGGAAATGTTCATTCCAGATTTTTCATGTATGGCACACCTCAAGCAAAATCTGTTGGCTTCTTTCATTTTCTGTTTAGAGCCCATTATCTAACATGGGAAGAGAAGTAGACAGGCCAGGACTGAGGGTGGGCATGCCATGTGAAGACTTTCTTCTCAGGCAGCAGTGAATACATCTGAAGTAGGATTTCTGAGGTCAACGTCTACTCACTGCCTAACCAAAGACATCCCCTCCTAAACTATACTCCAGTATAGGCAGGTATCTCAAATCTCTAAGCATCTACTTGCATTTCAAGAGAAAGTAAACCAGCCTTCAAACAGTTCTTTCCTACCTATATAGCCCTGCCATAGGTGGGAATGTTGAGAACACAGACTTGGACTCGAGCTTCTGATCTTTGATTTCAGTTTTGTCAGTCTGAGACACTGGGTAGGAGGTTGCTCTTTTGTTTAATTTTATCAAATAATAGTAAGGTTTGTATAGCATTGAAGTAAATTTAAATGAGGTAATTCACAGACTTGACACAGTTTTTGAATAATGTCTGGCACATAATACAAGTATTAACATATTAATTACCATTACTAACAATAATTAACATTTGTATGGAAAACACTTCCATCATCTTGCTTTATAAAAACTACAGCAAAAAAGCATGAGTACAATATCCTTGTGAGGTAGCTTTTGTAGTCAAATTCCATTTTACGGATAAGAAATCAGAGATCCAGAGGGAAGTTATGTGAATTAATAAATTTATTTTGAGGAATTAAAAAGCTAGTAGGCAAATACAAGTTTTTTACTCTACAGGCCCCAGTTAAGTTGCCATAGTCACAAATCTTACTCTCAGAGCAGGGATTGAAGTGGACAAAAATGACTAGTGAAAAATTCTCCTCATTACCTGATTTTATAAGATCTCTGTGTCTTTCATGTCTTTGAGCTGTTTTACAACTCTAAAACTTGTAAATAACTAGTACCAATGCAAATAATTCTTATCTGTACATCAGGTATGAATTTCAACTATTATAAGTGCATCAATTTTTCTTCCCTCACTATGGGAAAAATTAGTTTTGCATCTATTAAGTAAATGCATTTAATCAATTTAATCATTCTTTTTTTTTTTCCCTTATAGGATGTGAGTGCTTGTGTGTGTGTGTCAGGGGGAGGGATGGCCATGTTGCAATTCCTTCTTTTCCATTCTCTCTGGAGTTTGGGCATGTACACACACACACACACACACACACACACACACACACACCTGGCATGATTTTCAAGCTGCTGGGACTGGGACTTGAACAGTATTTGGCCATGTGGGAGTCCAGTGCCTTAACCACTATGCCACTGCTGGTCTCAATGCATTTAATCATTCTAATTACCTATAAATATTCTTGCTCTTGGGATTCTTTTCTGAACCAGTTGTAACATCCTACTAGTTTCCTCACTAACTGATTTAAACAAAATCTTTGACACGTGTTCATTTTATATTTGTGGGATAGAATCATGATGTTCATGTTTACTTCTTTTTAAATTATCCTTTAATATAGAGGAGATTTTGACCACCTCTTATACCTTTCTAGGAACACAAGGGAAGGTTTCCCAGAGAGTCCACAGTCTGTACATTTTGGTGGCAGTAAGATGATGTGTTATATCAAATATTGAGCCTGATTGTGACAATGTATAAGCTGCTCTCTGTTAGTCACTTTCAGAAAATATATTAACTCTTAAAGATCCTAGAATGTTCGGGCACAAATTTAGGCTTCTGTCACACAGGTGCAGAGAAAGCTACAAGAGAATCAGAACATCTTGGTGAGGTCACACTGGTCTCTCTTGATCTCTCTCCTTTTGATTCTTAACAGCAATTAAAGAAAACAGAATGATCATTGAATCAGCATTCATCTCTGCCTTGGCTCTGAAATTGAGTGCTTGTGCTTTGGGCCTTTAGAGGCTACTGGCAGTTGATCACTTGGAGTAACTGTTCCTTGTCTGAAGCCTAGTACCCTGGGTGCAAACAGAGCAGAGCATGTACTATACATTCATCATTTCTCATAAACCCAAGATTGAGAATACGGGGCTCTCAAATGCAGGCATTTCTCCTTCCTGCCTTGCAGTAGAAAGAAAAAAACCCTCTGTCTCCCTTTCCCATGACTCTCCAGGCTTTATGTCATCTACATTCCAGGAGGGGTGTGAAGCCTTTGTACTCATTTATAAGGTAGGGAAACAGATGGGGCTGGCTTAATTTGCGAAGATAACTAGTTATCTTGTAAGTACAGATGGAGTAAGTAGCACAATTATTACCAAAGAACTGGGCTCTAAGGCTGCCAGATGGTTTGGTTAAAAAAAAAATCAAGGCTATCTGCCAGATTCACAGCAGGAACCATTCTGCTCCTCCGGGGTATGGAACACCATACAGATTTAAATCACCCAGTTACTTTCTCTAATATTCTGTTTCTCCACAAACACAGTCTTCTTTGTGGCTGCAAAGGGAATAGGAGAAAGACTGGGGTTACCAGGTGGTTAGAACGGGGTATTAGCAGGCTTTCCAAAGGTGAACATAAAGAAAGATTGCTTATCCATAATACAGTTGATATCAGTCACCTGCTTTTTGAAGAATAAGCTTTAAAGGGGTACACTGGTGCAAAGTAAAGAAAGTGTTCATTGTTTGGTTTGTTTGTTTATTTGTTTATTTCCCAAGTTCAATGTTTGTATTCAGAACTCTTCCTTCCTTGGCAGTCTTCCTAAAAAGATGAGCCTTACTGGCTCAGTCTTAGCACTGATAGCTGTATACCGCTATATGTGGGTTAAGTTCACTCAAAGTACCAAGTTAATTAGTCTGGCAAAGTAAAGAAACATTAAAAAAGCGAATGTCACTCTGCACAAACTCCAGATGGTTGATTAAGCAATCAGAGTCCTGTGGCTAATTTTATCATTTCTACAGAGGGCGGCTTCTTCACCCTACACCAGCTCCTCCAAGGATCACATTCGTTAATGGGGATGATGGAGAAAGATGTCCAGATACCAACAGAACCATCTGAGTTAATAATCTGTAGTATTTTTCCCTCAATATTGTAGGTGCTGTTGCTTTATTCAGTTTCTTGTCCCAAAGGGTAGGCTGTACTTATTTTGGGTTCTGAAAAGATATTGCTGCCCTATAGGCAGCAGCTATAAGAACCAGAATCTATGATCATGTTCCTGTGAGACAAGTTTGTAGGGTCTCACGGCATCCCAGGACAGGGGTTTGATATAGCTATTACAGAATAATTACCAGAAATGTTTTACATTTCTTAACGTCTTTCATTCTTGTTTTTGTTTTCTCATCTCTGGGTTAGCTACAGAAAGCATTGTGAGATGACTGAAACAGCAAGAACATCCTTCCCCTAAGCTTCCACATACTGACCTAGTCATTCATTCAACAAGCATTTATCAAACATTTTCCTGTACCCTGGACCTCAGACATGATGGAAATACAGTGCAGTGATTGCAATGTTATCACTAATGCAGAGAGTTTGAATCCCATCTCCCTAAATGATAAAGTTAGTTTACAGTCTCTAGTCTTAAGTTTCTTTAGTTATGAAATGAGAATTACAATAGTACCTACTCCTTGGAACTGTTATTAAAAATTTTAAAGCCCAGATACAGCTAAAATTTAGTCAATAAAGTGCCTAGCATGAAGAAATCACTCAGTCAGCAAATAAAATACTTATTTTCACATTTCACATTGTGTAAACATTCTATTCCTAGTTTTGAGCCCCATCCTTCCTCCTCCCATCTTTCTGATTTCAAAGAAGATGTCTTAAGGGACTATCCAACCCAGTAATTTTAAAAGATGTCTATAGGTCATTATTAGACCAAAAGAATATGTTAGACCAGTAGTTGCCAAGGAAGGAGTCATGATTTGGAAATTTGGGGAAACAATTTTGGTATTCTAATGTGGTCTTTTCACTGTGTGTGTGTGTGTGTGTGTGTGTGTGTGTGTGTGCGTGTGTGTGTATGTGTGTGTGTACGTGCATGTGTGCATTTTGATGTATTATTTCCCTATAATTTACTTTTTCTGTATTTATTGCATTTGTTATAATAAATATAGCTATATTTATTGTATTTGTTAGGGTAATATATCAATTTTGTCAGAAAGCATAAAATTATGTTATCTAAATATTTTCTATGGAAAATAAATATTTATTTATTTATAATCAAATAAATACTGTTACAGGAGAATACAATGGGCTTGATAGAAATGAAGAGTTGAATTATATTGCATAGCTAATCCCTTTTTATTATATGTGCTTTGACATCTGTACCCACATTTTCTAATGTACTTTCACTACATTCCAAGCTTGTTATCCAGAAACCATGATTCATGTTTTGATACTTCCCAACATTCAAAACTGAGTTGGCATTTTTCCTTAAGCCTTTTTTTTTTTAATTTTATTATTTATTTTGTTTTGTTTATTTTGGAGTGATTTTTGCTATAGGGCATGTGCTCTCACCAGAAAGAGAGACACAGAGAGACAGAAAGCAAGAAATCACCCCGCAGGAAGGATGGCCACACCGCAATCCCTTTTCTTCCATTCTCTTCTTGGGATCTTGGGTACACATGCACATGCATCTGGCGTGAGTTTAAACCACTGGTTCCAGGACTCAAACCACAGTCAACTACATGGGAGTTCAGCAACATAGCCATTATGCTAACTGCTGGTCCCTGTTTAATTTTTTTCATTCAATAACTGTATGTCATTAGAACATGACGAATGAAATTACCCATCATATAAATACATTGTATATTAGCCCAGTCAAAGATATTGCCATACACAATATTATCAAGAGATAATTTTCCATTTTTGTGTTTCTTAAGTATTTTACTTCCTTTTTTGTCCCCTTGATACTCTTATTCTCATTCTCCATTTTCTCAACCTCCTTCCACACTGTCTGTAGTATCCACAGTTGTTCATGTTTTTCACTTTCAATCTTTCAGTTTCTTCTCTAGAATGCAGACATTTAGTGAATATTGAGTGGGAACATACAATGCCTCTTTCATAGGCTGGCTTACTTCTATCAAATGCTAGGGTTTCATTGTTTTTTATGACTGAGCAGTATTCTCTAGTGTATATGTGCCATGAAACTTTAGGCAATCTCACCCAGCCTCACACTTTTGTCACATGTGATCCCTGCACAAAATACTAGGCTCCATCCTCCCCAGCACTCTACTCCAGCAGATTTCTGCCTCTTTTCTCTTGTGCTCATCTTCCCTTGGCTACCAATTTTTTTTATACTATGTACACCAAATTGTAACAAGTTTCTGCTACTTTCTGTGATTCTTAACAGGCCACTCCCTTCACCAAATTCTTTGCCTCCATGTTGATTGGCCCTCTTTCTTCACATCATATAATTTATCAGTATCATGAGCATTCCTCTAGCTCCTTGGTGCTAATCTCACCCCATCAAAGTGTCATCCTCCTTCAAAGTTGATGTTACCCAGTAGATCACTCTCATTCTTTGTTATTCTTGTCACCTAATGACTCCTCTGGTGTACTCTACTATATTCATTGTGTACTATGATAATTATCTTCCTTAGTCCCTTACTTTCTCCAATATTCTTGGCTTTTTAAATAGTGTCTACAAGGAGAAGTTAGATACAATCTAAATGAAGAAGACAATTAAAATGTCTGGAAGGACTTTTGTAAATATATAGAAATTAAGAAAGCCTTAAGAACAACATCTTTATACAAGCCCTTCAGAAAGGAAAACATTATTGAGTTTGAAAAGTTTCCCTTATCTGTAAAGAGTCTTAGCTTGGTCAGGTTAGGGCATTTTAGTTAGACTTTATACCAAAAATAGCTTAATCTTAAATAAAATTTTTAAAATTGGGGTGTCATAGGCATCAGTGCTATGAAGGAAAAGAAGGCTTCAATAAAATAACAGACTTCTTAAATATAAATGGAATAGACGGGGTAAGTCTCTTAGAGGAAATGACCAGATACCACCTTCAGATATTAAAAAGACAACAGGAAGATTTGAAAAAATTATTCTAAGTAAAACTATCTGCAAGGTCCTGGGATATAAGCTAAATGGACATGAATGAGTGATGATTGAGAGCGATATGAGATTTAAGAGGTCAGTTGGAATTTGAAGACTATTTATTCAACAAATACTTGTTAGGTGATTGATATATTCTATGTACTATTCTTTGTACTGAAGACCTATCACTAAACAAAACAAATAAATTTCATGCTTTCATGGAGTTTGTATTTTATTGGTAAGAGAGAGCCAATATACAAAACAAATTAATAAACTATATAGAATGTAATATGCAAGAGAAAAGTGAATCAGGGGAAGGAGAAAAGAAGTATGAGTCTCAGTTTTTTCTTTTATTTTGCTAGAGGGTGCATGTACTTGCCAGAGAGAGACAGAGTTGGGGAGAGGATACTGAGGAAATGTCCCTGACAAACACACCATGGGGAATGGTCATGCGGGTGTGTTTCTCACGCTGCCACGTCCAGTATTGAAATCAAGTGGTCTGCCCTGTGAGATCCAGTTGCCTTAACCACCAGGACAAAAAGCCAGCCTGGTCACAATTTTAAATATGGTGGTTAAAGTATACCTTATTGAGAAAGAATACTTTGAACAAAGACCCAAAGAAGTTAATAACAGGAGAAATCTGGGGAAAGATGTTTTAGGCAAGAGAAATAAATGCAGAGACAAGTTGAAACAAGGTCTTATGTACTTTAGGAAGCAAAGAAGTCTGTATGGCTAGAAAAGATGCACAAGTGAAGAGAAAGATGAAGTTAGAGAGGTAATAGGAGCTGGATTATGCAAAACCATTTAGGTAACTTGTAAGAATTTTTTTCTTTTTCACGTTGAAAAGTGGAAAGCCATTGGAGAGTTGAACGCACAGAAGTGCCATGATCTGAAATGTTTAGAAACGTCATTTTGGCTTGGTGTTGAGAGAATGGATTATATACAAAAGCAGCAAAAGCAGTTACAAGATTATTGTGATAATTTAGGTAAGAAATTGATGGCAGCTTGGATCTGGGTTGTAGGAATAAAGAGATAGTAAAAACTAGACAGATTTTGAAACATGATTTCCTGACAGTGTATATGTGCATTATGAGGCAAAGAAAGGCGTTAATCATGACTGAAGGTAACTTTGTTTGTTCTCCTTAAACAACTAGAAGAACAAGATTGCTATTTGAAGAATATAAATGCAATTTATTGAGTTGGAGAAGATTAAGTTGGAAGGGGTTTAAGAAGAAAGATCAGTACTATGTGTATGAAGTTTGGACACAGCCAGTAGATATGTTCTGGTTGTAGTTAAATAAAGGTGTCTAGAAATGAGGTAAGTGAACAAGGCTGGAACTTTAAATTTTGAAGCCATTAGTGGATAAATTATATTTGAAGAAGTGATACTTGATGAGATCCCTAAGTGAATGTACACTGAACCTTGGGACATTACAAGGAGATAGTAGCAAAGGAGATTGAGCACAAGTAGTGATGAGATAGAAGAAATGAAGTGTTTTGCACTATAAGCAAAGTGGAGAAAAATGTTTCATAATAGAGGCATGGACAATTCTTTCAGACTATGTAAGAAGATTAAGAACCTTTCATTGTACTAATAGCATAGAGGTGATATTTTACTGTATGAGAGTAATTTTGTTAATGATGGGTGCAAAAATCTCAATAATGTGAATTTCAGAGAGAGTTGGAAAAGAACTATGGATAGAAAGCTTAGTAAACTCTCTCAAGAAGTATTCCTGTGAATGGGGATCTAAAGAATGGGATTGACAGAGAGAAAGATAGCACCAAAAATAGCAACACTAATAAAAACTAGTTACAATGAGCCAATTAAAAGAGAGAAGTTGATGATTTACGAGAGACAGCAGATAACAGATACAGTAATGTCCTTAAACGGTTTGGATAGACCAATGGTGGATGTGTCAGCCTCTTGTTGCAACACATATGATTCATCTGTGGGAAAACAAGAAGGTTGAGCATATGGGGAGGAAATGCAGAGGTGAAGGTGGGAACTTAGGCAAGAGCACATCTCCAGTATTTTTTGGAAAATGAGTCAGATTCCCAAAAGTAAAGCCTTTATGGATTCATCTCTCATGTTGGCAAATCTTCTGAATAATAGAACCTCAACAAATTGTTCTCTAAGAAGAATGAATCGGTGCACACACACACGCACATGCACACAAATGGTATCTCTGTGTACATAGTTATTTATATAATCTTTTCTCCAGTCTTAGCAAATAATGACTTAAAATGCCTTATAAATCTTAAAAATCAAGCTCAAATGTGACAAAAACTCTAAACAAGTTACATAGCTATCTTTGTATGTATTCATATTTTATTGACTTACTTGTCACTGTAAACTCAACTGTCACACCACATCATTTTTATTTAAGAAATGAACTTCATTAAACAGACTCAGTAACTTGTCACACATAATGATACCTCTACATTGTTTTAAGGTTACCAAAACTGAACCAAAAAATATATTTATTTATTTAGAATTTGTGTTGTTTCTTGTCAGTTGAAAATTTATTGGATAGTTTTGGGGTTTTTGTTTGTTTGTTCATTTCTTATTTCATGACCAACCAAGTACATTAAATTAAACACAGTGATTCAATTTATTTGGGAAAAAAATCTAATGAATAAGTTGACTTCTGATTCTGGAGGTTTGGCGACTGGATGCCATGAGCAAGCCTTCAACTAAAGCAACTAAAAACACTTCTTGATGTATCAATAATCTAGCAGTAAAAAATTCTCAGAAATAACCAAAAAAAGAAATGAAAACAAACAAATTGAACAAGTGAACTTGAGCATGATTTTTATAGACATAGAGATTGGAAAACAAAGCTTAGGGTCAATATACAGTGTAGAATCTAATAGATCACCTCACAAAAATCAAGAATCCCCAGGATTTCCAAAGAATGAAAAATTAGAAACTACTCTCCTCCCCATCTTAGGTTTTTTACAAGAAAAACTGTCATTGAATAGGCAGGGGATAAAAATATCCTTTAAGGGTCAACCCTATAGCTCAGTGTTTAAGGGAGCTGGATCCCACATGGGTGACTGTGATTCAAATCCCAGCCCTGGTGACTTGAAACGTCAGACATGTTTGCATGTATGTGTGTGTGTGTGCCCAAAATCCTGATGGGATGGAGAAAAGGAGGTGAAAACATTGTGGCATGATCACATGACAGGGCCATGCAGGCAACACAAGCTGGTAAGGATGCTGCCTCCCATTCTAAGGCAGGGCCTGGACTCGGAAGAAACTGAGGCAGGGCCCAGTTTACGAGCCGCCATGAGATTTACTGTTATTACGGTACCCTGTAAGGGC
>NW_006204388.1:2957484-2976226 GCF_000334495.1 Tupaia belangeri chinensis
ATTGACAGACTCAACAAACAAAATGCAGGAACCCACAGATTTATTAAGGGAAAAAGCCTGGATGGGACAACAGAATAAACAAAGCTGAGGGCTCCAGAGAAAGATTAACCATTTAAGCTGGGAGTTCTTATCTAAAGCAACAGGTAGCTTTCAACTACAAAGAGTTTCTCATCTATGTGCTGTTGACTATGAAAAACTGCTAGTAAAACATCCTGTGTTGGCTCCTGAGCTACAAGATCATCTTCCTTTCCCATATAGGTCATAGACTCACCCTCTATTGTTGTAATATATAGGTAGTCCATATATTAACTGTGTCTTTATTTAACAAGACAAGATTTCTATCTAGGTCTTTGTATTCAGCAAAGTTATCAAACTGGCCCAGGACTGAAGTTATCAAAGATCCTGCAAGCCCCCTCTTCAAAAGACCCTTCCCAGTAATCAAGATCTAAGAAGATCTAACAGACAAATGGACTTCCTCATCCTGAGAACTATGATTGATTTTACCTGATCTCACAAGACAAACAGCATGTTTTATAATTATTGCTTCCATGCTTTGTATACCCTGTTCCTTAGAGTAAATTTCTTACTATCCCTCACTCTCCTTACTTCCTAAACCTACCTCAATAAATACGCATGTTTTAATAGCCACGGCATGCAGCCTGGAGCTGGCTCTGGCTGTGGCCAGCTGAGAACATGCTAAGGAGCAATGAGGTCTCAGTCTAATATTTTGTTCCTGATCACCTGTGTCACCTTCCTGTGTACGAGCCACCCACCACTGCCGAGACCAGACCCCGGCAATCACACCCCATTGACACTGACAGGGTACTTTCTCTATCTCCCTCCAGCACACATGCCCTCTAGCAACTAAAGAAAAATATGAAAAAAATAGTTCTTGATAAACTGAAACTTTAAACCAATCTTTACTTGACTCTATCGGCTGACGCCACACTTGGAAGGTCCCAAAGAACCTCAGGCCAAGAATTTAATTATACTTGGTCCCACATTTGTAGTGTCTCCAGGTGCCCAAAATAAGTAAATACAAGTATTCTTTAAACAAGCACACTTTTATCAGAAATAATGACTAGGAATAATGTTCTAACTGACAAGAAAAAGATCCCAGAAAGAAGAGTGGCTATAACGAAAAGATGACATAATCACACCTTAAAAAAAGAAATCTAAATTGGAATTATAAATATAGGCCTTAAAGTAAGAATATATTATTTATCTTAAAGCTAATATAACACATAATAAAAATTGAAAAACTATAAAATACAAGGTTGGTATAGTGGACTACATACTCTGAAATAACCTCCAAAAGCAAAGTGAAAAGCTCAGTTGAGCTAGTGAACTTAGCTCTTCCACTACAAAAAAATACGATCTTGCATAATTTTATAACTTTTATGAATTTCAGGTTTGCTGGAAGTAACAAAAGCACTACCCAAAAGTATGAGTTAAAAGAATAGTAATGAGCAGTAAATATATGCAACATGCAGTGCAGCCATGGGGACTATAGATGTACCCATGAAGGAAAGAAGGTAAAATTTGGGGGACCAACAGATGTCATGGTAGTTAAGGCATTGAACTTTCACATGGTCAGTCATGGTTCAAATCTTGGACCTGGAAGCTTACTTTCTCACTTTCCCTCTCTCTTTCTCTGGTGAGCAGACATGTACTATAGCAAAATAATAATAATCATAACAATAATCATAAATTAAGTTAAATTAAATAAATAATTATTTTTTCAAATAATTCAAAGGCATAAGGTTCCAGCTGTTGAATAAAGTAAATATTATGCTTCTGAATGAAGTAATAATTTCAGCTCCCATATCCATCACAGATTAAAATCAATTTAGAATGGACTCAAAATCAAAGAATACCAAATACGTATAGAAACATTTAAAAAGATTGTTGCTAATCAATAAACAATTATCAAATTTAATATGACACATAATATTAAATAGCACTGTATAAAACATATTTATTTTTAATTTTTATAAAAAGAAATAGGCACATAGAGAGAGAACATGTCCTTGGCAGGATCTCATCATAGTGATCACCTTTCACCAACCCTCCAGCAACTCAGGATCGTGGGTCCTCACATGCCCACCAAATATGGTTTCAGGCCAACCAGGGGATACTAACTTACAGTCAGCCATGCGACTTCCAACCCTGCTACAGACTATGCCACTGAGGCTGGGCCCAATATGTGAAATATTAAAGAAATAACAAGTAGAATAATAACAATGAGTAAGCAATAAGAGACTATTTCAAGACAGGAAAAAGATAAACTTTCTAAAACTTTCAGAAAATAAAAATATATATTGATAGTTGCTAACTTTTTAGTGTAATAGATAGAGTTGAAGAACATATAATCTGAAAATAAGAAGCAACTGAACTGAAAGAATGAAGCATGGGCAAGGAGACAGAAAATATTAAAGAGAGATGAACAGATTTGAATAACAAAATGAGAAAATCTAACATGAAAGCTAAGAAAGCTCTTGAAGAAAAGAATAGAGAAAATACGAAAGAGCCAAAACATAGCTTGAACCTCTAAAACACAAAAGGCATAAATTCATGATATAGTAAGTAAAACCTTGACCTGCTGAATCCAAGGTGGCTGAATCCACCTTGCCCACCTCACAGTTTGAGTCCAAGACTAAGTGGCTTGAGAAACACTTCACAATTAGAGTCTCAGGCTCAGCAGCAGAGAAACATATAGGTCATATGTAGGCATGCCCAGATTCTGAAAGGAGGATAGATGGAGGAGAAGGGATTCTGGCATAACTATTCCCCAAGGGCAGTGCTCTCTGTCTCTTTCTCTCACAATCACGTGCACACTATGCAACAATTGGGGAGGAAAAAAAAAAAAAAGTAAAACCTATACTACGCAAAATAAGAAGAAATTTACACCAGGAAAAGAACACTGAAACTGCAGAAAACCTAAACAATGAGAAGATATTAGAAGGAATGAGGAAGCAAAAACAGATGCACTAGCTAAGGATTAGGCTAGATGGTGGAAGAAAGCTGGTTCATCCATAATGAACCAAGAATGTCAACTGGGCAAGTAGATATGCACACCTGTCTGATGAGTTTTGCTATACAAAACTTCAGCAGCTCACCATGTTTCACAAGGTGGACTTGGTTGACAGGAAGGCCTCCTTCTACTGAATTTATTTATATTTATTTATTTGAACTTTTTGTCTTTCTTCCATTAACAAAAAAAGACAGAGAAAGAGAGCAAAAGAAAGAGACAGGTATTCCCAACAGGGCCCTCATGCCACAATCTTACCCCAGTTTCAGACAGTCCCAAATCACAGGCACTCAATGTCAAGCATGTTTAGTGAGGTACCTGTTCATGAAACAAGGACCAACCCACTTTGGTCAGTCTGGCAGTGTTGCATTACTGTTGAGACACCGTCCAGCCCTTCTTGTTCTTTTATAGTAGCCATCCTACCAAATGTGAAGTGACATGTCATTGTGGTTTTTATTTGTATTCCCTCGTGATTAGTGATGAACAACTCTTCTGGAACTGTTGACCATTTTTATGTCATATTTAGAAAAATGTCATTTTGGGTTCTTTACCCATTTTAAAATAGCATTATTTGGTTATTTCGTTATTGGTTGTTTGAGTTCCTAACATACTGTACATACTAACCTATTTTCAGATATGTAACTCACAAATGCTTTCTTCTGACACGGTTCAAGTCCTGGACCTGGTAGCTTTCACTCTATTCTCTCTCTCTCTCTCTTTCTCTCTCTCTCTCTGTCTTTTTCTTCCTCTCTTGTCAAATTAGAATAAATAAATAAAATAGTTTTAAAAAATGCTTTCTTCCATTCTATATGCTGCCTTTTCGTTTTGTTGATTATATCCTTTGCTATAAGAAAACATTTTAGTTTGATGAAGTACCACTTGTTTGGCTTTGCTTTTGTTACTTGTACTTTCAGTATCATATCCAAAAAAGTCAAGACCAATATCAAAGAGTATTTTTTCTGTTTTATTTTAGGAGTTTTGTGATTTCAGGTCTTACTTGTAAGACTTCAATCCATTTTGAGTTAATTTTTCTATGTGCACCTGAATATTTTTTAAAAATATTTCATTGTGAGACCAGCAGGTAGCATGGTGGTTAAGGAACTGAACTTCCCACACAGCTGACCTCAGTTCAATTTCCAGACCTGGCGGCTTGACAATCACATCAGACATATATGCAAAGGTGCCCCAAATCCCAAGGTGAGAATGGAGAAGGGATTGATTTCTCACTTTCCATCTCACTGTCTCTTTCTCTCTGACAAGTGCATGTGTCCCTATGGCAAAACCTTTAAAAAATAGAGAAAAAATGTTTAATTGAGCCACTTGACAGATGGCATAAAGGAATTATTAATATTAAAGAATTAGTATCCTATAAATAGCTTACTCATAAAGCAAAAATCCCTTAGAAGTTAATTTAATACATTCCAAATTCTTCTATGTTAGAATCTAAAAACATATTATAAATAGCTTATGAATTAAAGAAAGTAAAAAGGAAGTTTAAATGTATTAAAATTAAGCAAAAGTGAAAAGATGACATATAAAAAATTATAAAATCAAATAATTAATTACTTATAAATCTGTAGCTTTAAAAGCTTTCATTTAAAAAGTGGAAAATGCATTAGAATAGGAATGAAATATATTTGGGAGCTTAGGCTATTAATAAATAAAGGATAACTTAAACTTAAAATTACCAGAAAAGTAATAAAAGATGATATTACATAATTATTAATTTTGTGTGTTACACATTAGGATAATAGAGCCAAGGCATTTAGGACATTTTCTGTAGACACACTTTTTTAAATGCCAGGAATTAGTCAACTTTCAGTTAAAATTAATAAGCAAAGCATCATGAATGGTAATATTAAAGGTAAGAGGCCATAAGAGAATAAGATCGACTACATAAAGTGTCAGAACCTACCTGAGTAAATACTGTTTGCTACAAAAAATGTTATTATGGATTATATCTAATATAAAGAATAACAAAATAAAACGATTTCTTTAAAAGTAATGGTACAGGCTTTAGCTTCTGCAAGTAGCTGAATAAATGCTAAAAAAAAAAAAAAAAAAAAAAAAAAACAAAAAAAAAAAACTTCTTGGGACCAGCAGTTAGCATAATGGCTATGTAGCTGGACTCCCATGTAGTTGACCACCGTTTGAGTCCCGGACCCAGTGGCTTAAACTCATGCCGGGTGCGTGTGTGTCTGTGCCCAAGATCCCAAGAGGAGAATGGAGGAGAAGGGATTGTGGCGTGGCCATCCTCCGTGGGGGGAGGGGGTGATTTCTCACTTTCTGTCTCTTTGTCTCTCTCTTGTCTTTCTGGTGAGCACACGTTCCCTATAGCAACAACATCTCCCAAAAAAAAAACTTCTTGCTGATAGTGACTATAAATTCTAGGCAAACTATGTTTAAAAAAAAAAAATGCTACCTGGAGGTACTGGAGAATGTACTTTAGTACACAGTAATGGGAAGGGAAGGGGGCTAATATTTGGAAAAAGAAAATATCATGGTTGAGTCCTTCACTTTTAATAGAAATAAAGTAAACTGAGGGCAGGGCCTAGTCAGTTTCATGAGCTTATACAGAGTTATTTTTTAAAATATGCTTACAGACACAATGAACCAGAAATGTAATGTTTATGAATTATTATATGGAGAATGTTCTAAGATTACAAAATTCATCAGACATTTTTAAAGGGAATATGTAGGAGAAATACTTATATAGAAATAGGATTGATTCAAGGATCTAACATATATTAAGCATTGCAAAAAAAATTACCATGTTAAATCTGGTATGGGTTCTGCCATAATCAGCTTATGGCTAATTATATCATTAATCAGTCTTATCAACAAAATACAGATTAAATTTCTGTGAGTGTTCAGAGGAAGGACTCATACAAGTCTTTAAACAGAAGAACATTTGCGATAGGACTTAAGGAATGAGGAGTTTGAGATTTTGCAGAGAAAAAGAGAAGGGCATTGCAGGAAGGACAAGAATAAGCAAAATTAAAGAGGTAGAAAGCGATTAGATGCTTGGGAACAGTTAATAGTGGAGGACAGGAGCTAGACTTGAGGATCAGTAAATGTTAGTGTCAGGAAAAGTATTTTGATATTTGAAGGGGCCGAGGTCACATCACTAAGCGCTTTTAATACCAGCAACAAAAAATGACCAAGATCACCTCCATATCTTACTTAGAATGTAATAATAATAAGAGTAAGAGGGGAATCCTTAATTAATACTCTTTTCAAAGAACTTGAAATGTCTAAATAGAGAAAAGGCAGTAAAGTAGCTATGATTTAAGTAAAAACATAAAAGAAAAAGTATGTTGTAAGATTGAGACCATTTAAAATATACAGGTTAGTGATGAGTGAGGTTAGGAAGAATGGGTTAGATAAAGAGGAAAATGGGGGAAGAAAGACAATAAATAGGGCATACCCTTCTTCCAGAATATTTTCCAGAAACATTAGACAAAAAAAAAAAAAATACTGTCCACTCAAGTCTGAGTATAAAAGAGCTAGGAGACTAAATGATAGGGCTGGTTTTCAACACACACCTTGTGTGTTAGACATAAATCTGTTAGTAGTGAGTGTGATTATGTCAGCAACAGGACAGACTGGGAAGCTCCTGACTCTCCCTCTTCTTTAAAGATGCACCAAATAAACATCTATTCATAGATCAATTCTGAGAAAGTCAGAAACCAGTGAAGAAACTCCTATCCTCTGGGCAACTGAGAGAATTAGCCATTTCAAAAAGGTAGGAAAAGCTAAAGCATACTTGGAAGCAGACCACACCCCCGTCTGTTCCTTTCGGAAGGAAATATCTCAACACACAGTTAAAAAAGGAATGCCCTCTGAACCACATATAGCACCATAACTCTAAGCCTCCCCCATGGTTTTGCTCTTAGTTCACCAACTCTGGGAGCAGATGAGAGTAGGCATATGAATTTCTGGAGTTCACTTAAAGAAATCAGCAGTTTTATGCATGTATGCAATCACTTCCAGGAGCTTCATCCCCCTAGGAGCAGTAAAGAGAAGGGATTTAGAATCAAAACTCCTCATTTCTCTAACATAGGCCCTATGACAAACTTTATATGGATATTTGACTGCTTAGCTTCTATCTAACTTGCATGAAGGAGTTAAAGGGACTGACAGTAAGTAGCCCACTGGCAACCTGAGAAGCAGATCAGCACCTCCAAAACCTTCTCCCCTAGCTCAGCCTAGTGATAATTCTAGGAGTCTGTCCTTGTATCAAGGGCCCCAACATTTACAGTTTCCACCTGGGGGACTGCATCCTAAGCCACTTAGTTCTTGGAGCAGAATTAACTAGTCATATGTGAATCTCTCCAGTTCACAGAAAATAGCAGTGGCTTTAGGAGGGTATTCATGGAGGAGGAGGTTTATGGGCATTGACCCCTGGGAGCAGTACAGAGAAGGGGCTATAAAAACTCAGCTCCCTGATTCCCTGTAAAAGAAATGCTTGCCATGCACTGATCATGCCAATTTTTAGAGCTACCTTCTGAGTGACTGCATCCTAAAGTCCTCCTAGTTTGAGCAGACAGAGAGGACTAGGCATATGCAAGTCTCCCTAGATAACAGAACAAAGAGGTGATGTTAAATGGGAATCCAGAGGTGAAAAAGTAAAAAGTTGAAAGCATTTCCTATAACATCAGGAACAAGACAAGGTGGATGCTCTCATCACATCTGTTCAACATAGTATTGGAAGTTCTCGTCAGAGCAATTAGGCAAAAAGAAATAAAAGTCATCAAAATAGGAAAGGAAGAGGTGAAACTGTCTCTGATTCCTGACATGTTTTCACACTGAGAAAACTAAGACTTCACCAAAAAAAATCAGAACTGATCAAGGAATTCAGTAGTTTGAGGATACAAAATCAACTTATAAAAATCAGTAGTGTTTCTAAATATTAACAAACTATCTGAAAAGGGAACAATCCCATTTACAATAGCATCAAAAAAAATGAAATACTTAGTAGTAAATTTTACCAAGGAAAGCCTCTGATACTGTACACTGTTGATAAAGAAATTGAAGATGACATAAATATACTGAAAGGTATCCTTATTCATGTATTGAAAAAATTAATGTTATTAAAATCTTCATACTATCAAAGTGATCTACAGATTCAATCAAATCCTCATCAAAATTCTCATGTCACTCTTAACAAATTTTTAAAATTCCTAAAATTCATATATAACCACAAAGGATACAGAATAGCTGAAGTTACCTTGGGGAAAAACACAAAGTTGGGGGAATCATATGACTGGTTTTCAAAATATGTTACAATGCAGCAGTAATCAAAACAGCATGGTACTTGTATTTAAAAAAGACACATGAACCAATGAAATAGTATAAAAAGCCCAGAAATAAACCCAGATATTAATGATTAATTGATTTTTGAAAAAAGTATTTAGAATCACATTGAAGAATAAATGGTGTTGAGAAATAGGATATCTATATGCAGAAAAATGAAAACAAACCTTCATCTCAACCCTTATATAAGTATCAACTCAAAATGGATTAAAGACTTAAATGTAAGACCTGATACTGTAAAACTACTAGAAGAGAATATAGGGGGAAAGCATAATGGCATTGGTCAATGAAGTAATTTCTTGGATGAAACCTCAAAAACACAGGTAATGAAAGCAACAATAAACAAATGGGGAAAAGCATCTGCAAATATGCTCATCTGCAAATGAGGAAACAACCTACAGATTCAAATAAAATATTTTCAAATCATGCATGGGATGAGAAACTAATATCTAACATGTACAAGAAACTCAAACTACTCAACAACAAGAAAACAAATAACTATTAATAAATGGACAAAGGACATGAATAAACATGTTTAAAAAGAAGGTATAGAAATGGCATATATCTACAAACTCAGCATTTCTATTCATCAAAGGAATGCAAATTAATACCACAATGGGCTATTGCCTCATACATATTACAATGGCTATTATCAAAAGATGAAAGAAAAGGTGGGTGAAGAGAAAAAGAAACCTTTGTATACTACAAATTAGTATAACTACTTTGAAAAGAGTGCAGAGATCCTTCAAAAGACTAAAAATAGAATTACCATCTTGTCCAGCAACCTCCACTTCTGCATATTTAGCCAATGAAATTGAAATCAATATGCCAGAGATATCTTCACTACCATGTTCATCACAGTATTATTAACAACAGCCAAGATGTAGAAGCAGCAAAAGTGTCTGTCAATGGACAAATAGACTGAAAATGTGGTATATCTGCACACAGAGAAACAAATACCACATAAGCTCATTTATACGTGGAACCTACAAAAATCAAACTCAAAGTAGAGAATATGATGATGGTGGTTACCAAAGGGTAGGGAAGGAGTACATGGGAAAAGGGAAGATATTGGTCAAAGGATATTAAGTTTCAATAAGACAGGAGGAATAAGTACTAGTAATCGTTTGCACAGCATGCATGCCAAGTACAGATAATAATAATAATAATAATAATACTGCATATTTCCAAATAGCTAAAAGAGAGGTCTCCTAAATGTTCTCACTACAAAGAAATGATAAGTATTTGAAGTAATTGGATATGTTAGTTAAGTTGATTTAATCATTCCACTATGTATACATGTAAAAAAACATCATATTATATCCCATAAATATACACAACTTTTATTTGTCTATTGAAAATAAAACAACTTTTTTAAAAAGTGAGTATGGGAAAGAAAGAAAGCAGAAAAAAATATTCTAATATACCAAGAAATAAATTATTCTTTAAAAAATAATCAAATAATTATGGAAAAATTCTCAGGAGGCTTAGAAGACATGTGTACCTTAGGTAAACTGAATGGTGTAAGTAATTGATGTCTAATGTTTTCAAGTTATTGCCACATATTTCAGTTCTTGAATCAAAACTACTATGGAATTCTTATTTGGAGGCTGGGCAATGGTCTATATTTGAATTACTGTTTGCTCAGCCTATTCCTTTTCTGTTTTCACTAAATTGAGAAGGTATCTTTCTCCAGGACAATCCAGGCAGTTTTTAACACACACATACGTACACACACCCTCATTGTTATGTGGGTGCCCTATTGAACATGAGAAAGATGAGAAACAGCACACATAACTGATAAACATTGTCTAATGGGATTTTCTCTCAAGAAACTGAGGATAATCCAATGAAGCTGCCAGTTAAACACAGTCCAGGCATTTCTCTGGTGGCATGATGCCCAGTTTCTTCATTACCAGCAAACATCAATTTTCAGAGGGAAGGAGAAGGAGAGGATCTTGTTAGAAGGTTTTATGATTTTCTCCTAATGTCAAATGCCATCTCTAACATGGGTATTTCTGAAACTTCAGGGAAACCATTTGGCAATAACAAATGTAAATCAGTACAAGAAACTGCACATATTGAAATGTTCACTTTGTAAGTTAAATAATGTGATTGAATGTATAAAAAATAAAAATAAAAATAAAAATAAAAATAAAAAAAGAAACTGCAATTACCATTTTCTGAATACTAAATCAAACAGAAGTAAACAAATACACACAAAGCATCTCAGACATACAGATACACATGCCTGTGAAATCTGCAAATTACCCGAAGTTACTCTCTCCATCTGGACAGACTGTGTGGTGCATCTTCCTTTTCTCCTGTCATCTATTCTAACATGAAATGATTGTCTTATCTTTTTGTATTTAAATTTAAAAATACTACTTGAAATACTATTTGAATCTCTTTCACTTGTTTTGTCCATGTACCAGAACATATCACTACCAATGTAGGTAAATTCAACTTTTATGCAACACAATTTATTGGTAGCACATAGACTTGGCACAGTTCTAGGCATGGTGATAGCAGTGGGAATTCGCCAATGAATGAAACACACTTTCTACTCTAAATAAGCTTAACAGTTAGTGGAGGGTTATAAGACAAAGAGAGAGGTAGCACCAAAGGAGCAGGAATTTTTTATTATTTAGCTTGCTGATACATTCTCAAAACCTAGAATAAGATCTAGCATATACCAGGTGAGTGAATAAATGAATGAATGAGAAAACACAGGCGATTATGGCAATACTTTAGAAAGGCAGCATTGAGCTGTTCACCACTGCTATACTTCAGAATGTCACTCTGCCTACTGGGCTGGCCTTGCTATGTGGACCTCTGACTATGGTCTCTCCACTTTGTACACACACTAGCCTTCAAGATTTTTAGACCCCTGCCCTGTCTGCTTTGCCAGTGAGCACTACACTCAACTATACCTACAATGCTCCTAGAGGCACATTATCAAGACAAAGATTATCAAGGAAAATCTGATAACCAAATATTAGCTTGAAAACAAAGGGCACCTGTCACATTGGTTTTAATTACCCCTTTATTATGCACCAGGCCTGAGTCACAACCCAAAGCTTCAGTAATAGAGAATTAGAATATTTCCTAAGCTCTACCTATAAGCTCTCTTTATAGTTTTAAAACATTCATTAATATATTATTACCTGGGGTTGCATATGATAAGAGGTAACAATTTCTGCCCTCTTTCCAGATTTCTGTTATTTTATAAAATAGGAAATATTGAGGAGAAAGCATATACTATTCTCTATACTCACCTTACTTTTTGCATAAGATGAAACTGTGACTTTTCTAAACAGAGTGGGGTACCAGCTTCTTGACACAGTGGTAATATGCTTCTCAAAAAAAGCCAGATCTCACATGGCCACCACAGTTTCAATCCCCAGCCTGATCAAACTGGAACATGCTGGGCAAGTGTGCAAGTACACAAGACCCAGCAGGCTAGAGGACTAGAGGAGGGGAACTGTGGCATGACCCGATCCTGTAAAGGGTGTTCTCTCTCTCACTTCCAATCTCTCTCTCACTCTCATGTGTGTGCACATGAGCTCTATCATGAATAAGAAAAAAGAGAAAAAAGACTTGAAAAAATGTCCAACCATGCATAACCCAGCCCTTTTTTTTGCTCTCTTTGGGTTCAGCCTGCCCCCAGATGCATACAGTCTTACTATCTCCAGGCGGAAAGGTTACTGAGGTTGAGCAGACTTGGTTCCTGAAGGGAAGGCTTGAAATTGTCTCTGCCCTATAACTATGTAAGCTAGTAATGTACCATAAAATCCTGTAAAAATTACTGGAAGTCCATTTGAACCTCAGATACAAGTTAAGTTCTCCATTGCATTTTATGGTAATCAGTGGCTGTTTTGACCATAAATGACTAAAGTATCTTTTGCTTACTTTTTTCTAGAACTTGGAGAGAAGAGAATATCTAGTTGGCTTCTACAGAATCCTAATGCTGACGAAACAGGAATTAATATTAACTAGCACTTACTAAATCAGTGGTCTTAATGCTGGGTAAAGTTTATATCATTTAATATTTACACTACTTTATACATGTAGAAATTGAAGTACAGTGGAATTACATGTGTCCAAATCCATATAAGAATTGTATTGAATTTGAATTTATGAGCAAAGAGGTTCTATGTCAAATGGGATTGTGTTAAGCACAACTGATTGAGTTTTATGAGATAAAAATGGGAATTAGCTGTACTAGAAGATTAGTAATATAGAATAAAATGTATATTAAGAGTTATAAATCACAATCATATTTATTAGTTTGTCAGAAAATCATGATGCATTTTTTAATTGAAAAATATGGAAAAAATACAGCATGACATTTCCTACAACCCAATATGTAAAAGGCCGTGTAAAAGATCCCATGTCATAGTTTTTATCTTATTTTGGATCCAAAGCCACTAAACTAAATCAGAAGAATTTGTCTGATAGGGCAAAAGTAACCTAAGATGGAAAAGTTCAAGCACATTGCACATACACATCTACAAAAATACAGTAAGTCTTGAACACAGCGGGCAGAAGTCTCCAAAAACATCACTGCTACAAAATCTCACACAAACTGTAATCCAATGAGGAGCAACTTTTGGTCACACTAACTCTACTTTATCTTTTTTTTTTTTTTTTTTTTTTGCCAACTACCTCTTCTTTTTTTTTTTTTTTTTTTTTTTTTTTTTTTTTAAGATTCTTGCCATATGGCATATGTGCTCTCCCGAAAAAGAAGGGTGAAAGGGAGAGTAAGAAATCACCCCCCAAGAGGGACGGCCACACTACAATCTCTTCTCCATTTTCTTAGGATTTTGGATATGCATGCACATGCACCTGGTGTAATGTATTTTTAGGTTTGGTCTCTGCATTAGCTGTTTTTTTATTTATTTAAATTTATTTATTTACATTCATCCACTGTACATCATTACAGCATACAAAATGAGATTTTCCATCCAAAGTATACTGTATATCAACAAATACATCAACAAACATGTTATCATCAACAAATAATTTTCTATTTCTTGTTTCCTGTATATTTTGCTTTTTTTTCCCAATCCTTGATTCCCTATCTCTTACCCTCTGCCATCTCCCACTCTCCTCCCACACCGTCTCTGGTATCTATGTTCGCTTTCTATACTTTGCCCCCCCACACACACACATTTTATTGAGTCACTAAAGATCTTAATTAATCTAAATATTTTCATAGCAAGCACAGCTGATTCTGGGGATCAATCCACAGCTGTCATGTGGGGGTCCAGTGTCCCAACTACTATACAACCTGCTGGCCCCACTCTACTTAATGTAGAGAACTTCCTACATACTGCACATGGTAGCCACTTTACTTGTTTGGTTTAAGCCTCCTCAAGGAAGTTTGTCGTTTTACAGAATCATGGTTTGTCATTTACCCAACTAGCTGGCATGGCTACGCGGAAGGTATTCTCTATTGCGGGATTGCAGAGCTCATTCCTTACATGACCTGAGAAGTTAATCTGGAAATCCTGACCATTTTCAGCAGCTTTGGCTCATATTTTGTTCCCTATTCTTAAATGAAATAAGATATCCTTGAAATTTATTCATCCGTACTTCTCTTATCAAAGAATATTATATATTTTCTTTTAAAATAATTTTTCAATTATTGAAAAATTTTACCACATAGCTTAGAAGAGTACAAATGTTTACCATCTAAGAAAATTATTTATCAGCATGTCATTTTTCTTACTCTCTTCAGCATGAGTAAGTATTCAAGAGAATACTATATTATAATATTCATAATAAATGAAATAATTTCAAATGGTATCAGATCAAATTTGTTTTTTCACAGCTTTACCTACCAGCAATATTTAATAGCCCCAAATGTATTAACATGACTCAAATATACCTAATTATATCTACATTGAATTTTTATGCCTTTATCTATGCCAGAATTTGTGAAATAAAATAGCATATGACTATATGCAGAAACTAATTGAATCACATAATATTATGAGCATATTTTATATGTATTTATAAGTACATTATCAATGGTAAATTTGGTATATTGAGTAATATTACTGTGAAAATACCTCATAACAAAATACCCTCAAAGTCAATGGCTCATAATAAGCATACAGTGTTTAATGCCTGTATTGACTTAAAATAAATGGATGGAATTAAGCTATGTGGGGTGAGTCTGCTGACATGAACCAGCTTACGTGTCTGCAAGTTGTCAGGTTGGCGAATAGAAGTTCTGCTCATAGGGTAACTCTGTTCCAAACTAAGAACACACATTTCTTATCTTATCCAGTGTCTATTATCTTTCTTGGAGTACCAGGTTGGCCAACGCATATACTGCTCATAGCAAAGGCATAAAAGTGAAGAAGGAAACTAACAAGACCTCTTAAGTGTTAAGTTCAAATATGACTCCATGTTGTTACTTTCTCATTTTGTAAAAACTCACCTTGTGACTGAACCCAATGTGAAGGGTGGAGAAATAATTCCCTCTTCTTTAGTGGGAGAAACTGTAAGGTCACATGACAAAAGGTGTTGATATAGAAAAGTGTGAAGCCAACAATATAGACATCTATCTATATTTGATATTTATTAAAAGTCAAAGCTTTTCTCAGTTACATTGCATCTCTGGACAAAAACAGATGTATTCATCCATTCAGTGAGTGCACCTAGTATGTGCCACACTCTGCATGTATAATAGAGAATCAAACAAACTTCCCTGTGGCGAGCACTACATACGGAAGCCATCTTGAGCTATCCACCATCTTGGAAACCATTAGGCTTCACTTCCTCACTGAGCAAACCTTTTCTCAGAAATCATGTGACCAACCTTTCTCCCCGGAAGTGGTTGGGTTTCTAGGCAACAGGAGAGATCCACCCATATCAATGATTGGTTCATGCTGTTCTATCTCATTTGCATTTCGGGCAACCAATTGGTTCCCACCAGCTGTATATAACTCGCCATTTCTCCTCAATAAACGGAAGTAGATGGAAGAAGACAACTTGATCAGCACCACATATTGTGTGTGTGTGTGTTTGTCCCATCTCTCACTCCCTCCCCCAAGGAACCTGTTCAACTGTCCCACGGGCTGGAACACTTCCCACTCTCATGAAACTTAATATTATAATATAGAGGGAAAAAAAAAGAGAGAGAGAGCGAGCCCTACTGAGATAGAGAGATATAGCTTGTAGCACAAACAACATAACAAAAAGAACTGTTTCAATCCAATAACTCAGGGCATAAGGCTAGAAATCTTCCAGCCATGTTTAAGTATTATCACACTGCTCTCTTTGGACCAGTGATTCTGAGTCCAATTCTCAGCTCTACTGCTTACCAGCTAAATGACGTTAGACAACTTATTACCCACTCCAGGACTCAGTTTCTGCAAATAGGAATGATAAAAATATGACTATCTTATTTTCCATGTTATTAAATTTACAACTAGGTTACCTAGGGTGGAAGGGATAATGATAAAGTACTTGTTTATGGCTTGAATCTTGGGAGTTATAATCTTGCTTTTGCAACCAACTCAAGGAGTAATATTGAGAAAGTAGCCGTTCTGTCTACTGTTTACTACAATGTAAAATGGGGCTATGAATGCTCCTAGCATGAACTGCTAAGAAAAATGAAAATAGAAGTTAATGTGACGCAGATTCTCAGTAACCTAGTATTACTAGTAATAATTTTATAGTGGTAGTAGTTAAATTCAGTTATTTAGAGAGTGATAATAAAGCCTAGTATTTCCCATAGTGTATAAGTAGCCTGGGCAAATTGGAATAAAAAAAGCTATGAACTCAAATAAAATAAAATAGTGGAACTTATATTAGTGTTTCAGTTTAATAATTGTTTAAATTATTCTTGTCAGCCCAGCAAATAGATGAACTTTAATAAAGATGAAAATCTCTCTACAAAATGGCAACCAAAAGGTCATCCTTGTGGTTTTAAAGAAGAGATTGAGATGAAGAGGTTTAGTCATTCTAATCTTAACTACTTACTTACTACATGATCTTGGGTAAGTTTTTAACTACTCAAGGACTCAATTTCTGGACTAGAAGATGGCGTTATGGTTACATTGCTAGACTCCCACATGGACAACTGGAGTTCAAGTCCCGGATCTGGAGGCTTGAAACGCTACACATGTATGCATCTGTGCTCAAAATCTCTAGAGAAGTATGGAGAAGAAGAGATTGTGATGTGGCCATCCCCTTTGGGGGTGATTTCTTGCTTTCTGTCTCTCTGGCGAGCACACGTACCCTATAGCAAAAATCTCTTTTAAAAGAAAAGGACTCAATTTCTTGCAAAAATTATATTTGAGCAAAATATGCAATGTTTATCACAGTGGCACAAAAATGTTAAAAAAATCCATTAATCCATTTGTATTTCTGATCTTGCCCAAATCCTGTGGAAAAATTGAGAAAAGCCCAGTCGAAGAATGGTAAAGGTAGCTAACATTTATTGAACCTCTTAAAGATGCCAGATGTTATGCTTAGCACTTTATAAGGAGTATCTCAGTAAATCTTCAAAATAATCTCCTAGGAACACTATGGATTGAATTTTACAGATGTACCTTAGAGGGCTATACTAACTTGCTCAAAGGCCTTCAGCTGGCAAGTGGCAGAACCAAGCATCAAATCCACATCCCTTTTCCTCTTGAGACCTTGTTCTTAGTCTCTATGACATGCTGCCCCCCTTTCCCTCCAAAAAAATGGAACTACATGAGTCAGAAACAAGAACAATTAAAGTAATAACTATTTTACATAGGTATGCATTCAGTTATTTACTTACTCATTCAAAAAGCTGTTGTTGTATTTTACTGATAGATGTCAAAATACAAAGATGATCAGGATTTAACTTCTGTTTCAGGGGCTCTTTTACTTACAGAATTTCAATAGCAATTGCAGGTAAGTGGGCATAAAATTTAGGAAGGAGCTTTATAGGCAAAGTGACACACAGCACAAAAACAGGATTTTCTACCTAAAAACATGTCAGTACTTTTGACCAAATTCTGAAATGATCAACTCTAAACCCAGGAGAAAAGAGTTGTGTCAAATTGACTAATCTAGCTTGTTGCAGAACTGTAAGTAGAAAACTGGCACTTCAGTCTTTCGTCTGCTCTAAGCATCAGATCAAAATAAATAGTATCTGTCATATGTAGCCCTTGATTTCTAACATTTCCATTGACATAGTCATTCTAAAATCCAGCTTTAGGATCTGAACTGGAACTTGTCAGTACAGACTATCGTTGATTTATGATGATTCTACTTAAGGATTGTTTTACTTTTTGATGGTGCAAGAGCAAAACTATTTAGTAGAAACCATGTTTCAAATTTTGAATTTTAATACATTCTCAGGCTAGTGATAAGAGATATGGTACTCTGGCAACACTGAGCAGTGGCAGCAAGCCATTCTGGTTTTCACTTTTAGTATAATATTCAATAAATGACATGAGATATTTCAACACTTTATTATCAAACATGCTTTGTGTTAGATCATTTTAACCAATTATAAATGTGCTAAGCACATTTAAGGTGGGCTAAGCTATAATGTTTGGTAGGTAAGGTGTATGAAATACACTTTCGATTTATGGTATTTTCAACTTACGAAGGGTTTGTTGGAATGTAAGTCAAGGTGTATCTGTAGAAGACTCAAATTTCACGTGGTTCTCTGCACACCTGGATTAACGTACTCAGTGAATATCACTAATTTTCATCAATATTCAGCTCTCCTACCCCTTTGTGCATCAAGACAACACTTCTGAGCTCATAAGGGAGTAGACCCATGTGACACATTACAACTAATGAAAAAGAATGGAGGATATAGGTATTTCTTACCTTCCAGCAGTGAAAAGTTCACAGGGTTTCTTCAGGTACTGTTATTCCCCACTGTAGTAGCCTAAGAAGTAACTTGTTCCTGTTGCTGCTGCCACCATCTGTCAGCCTGGTGTCACTAAAGGATTAAGAAATAAACTATTGCTATGCCTCTAGGATGAGCATAGTTTTTGCTCTCTTAGCATAATCTGACCAATTTAATGTAAATTCCACGAGATATGCATTACTGACAATGAAAGACATTCAGGATAGTAACTATGGAAAAATGCACTTTCTGTGAGAAAATAGAAAGGAAAGTGCAAATTGAGGAATTCCCAGATTTTACAGAAGTCTTGAGAAATCAAGTCATTTCAGGCAAGTTTTTATTATGGTAGGCTTCTCAATAACTCCTTGAATGATATATGTATTAATTTGTGTAGCAATGTATTTAACTAAATAATTTAAATACTCAGTAAATATTTATTGCTATTACCATGCAGAGGTTCAAGAGGTAATGCTGATATGTAACAATGAACCAGACAGTATGTGCTTTCAAAGAGTTTAAGGTCTAGATTGGAATGTAGG
>NW_006204388.1:2976349-2997809 GCF_000334495.1 Tupaia belangeri chinensis
GACCCGGAGGCTTAAAACTCACTCCGGGCATGTGTGCGTGCGTGCCCAAGATCCCGAGAGGAGAATGGAGGAGAAGGGATTGAGGCGTGATCATCCTCCCTAGGGGGTGATTTCTCGCTTTCTGTCTCTATGTCTCTCTCTGTCTGTCTGGGGAGCGCACGTGCCCTATAGCGAAAATCTCTCCAAAAAAATAAAAAGAAATTACAGGGAATGCATAAAAAGGGTATTTTGCCAGACCATAGGGCTCAGGGAAGTTGAGACCTAAAGGATGAGTATAAGTTAGGCAAGCATATTTAATAGGTTTAGGAGTCATATTAACAATTTCATGAATTTTTCTTTTTTTTTTTTTTTTTGAGAGATTTTCACTATAGGGCGCGTGCGCTCGCCAGACAGACAGAGAGAGACATTAGAGACAGAAAGCGAGAAATCACCCCCCAGGGGGGATGGGCACGCCGCAGTCCCTTCTTCATTCTCCTCTCAGGATCTTGGGCACGCACGCACACGCGCCCGGCGTGAGTTTTAAGCCACCAGGTCCGGGACGCGAACCGCGGTCGACTACGTGGGAGTCCATAGCCATTACGCTAACTTCTGGTTCCCTGAATTTTTTATAATAAGAGGAGGCATATCTGTTACTATATGATGATCACTGTATTAGTCACTTCACACCTAGTGGTAATAGAGCGTCTCTGAAGAAACAATAAGGCGTATGTGGTAGGGAGGGAAAGGGAGAGAGAAAGAAAGAGAGAGATTACAAGGAATTGGCTCATCCAGTTATGGAAACAGACAAATCCTAATCTGTAGTGTGGGCTGGCAGGCACAAGATGTGAGAAAGCCAATGATGCAGTTCTAGTCAGAGGTCCAGCAGGAGGAAACCCCTTGAGAGCCAAGGTATAGATAAAGTCCAAAGGCCCCCTGCTGTAGATATTTTTGTTATATGGTGGAGGATCAATTATTTAGTTCTATTCAGACCTTCAACTGTTTAGGTAAGGATCATCCACATTATGGAAGGCAATTCGCTGTACCCTATCAGTTAAGCTGTTAATCGAATCTGATGTTAAAGTCTAACAATGTAAGCGTTCATTTCATCAAAGCACCCTTACAGCAAGGTCGAGGATAATATTTGACTAAGAATCTGGACATCCTATGGATCAGTAAAGTTGACACATAACATAAATCATTTAACCTCAGCTAGTATAGCTAAGATTTGGAAAAAAAAAAAAAAAAGAAAAGAAAGAGAGAAAATGAAAGAGCAAAACAGTTAAGGGCAGACTTCTGTTTCAGTCCTGTCTTCTACCTGTGACAGCTATGTAACTTCAACAAGTCACTTCTGTGTTAGTCAGCTTAGATAGCCATAACAAAACAACATTGATGGGTGACCTCAACAACAGGAATTATTTCTCACAGTTTTAGAGGCTGGGAAGGCCAAGATCAGGATACCAGCTGAGTACATTCCATAGTAAGTGCTCTCTTCCTGGCTTGCAAATGGCCATCTTCTGTATCTTCACAAGGAGAGAGAGAGACAGCAATCTCTCTGGTGTCTATTCTTATAAAGGCACTAATCTCATTATGAGAAGGACCACCTCATGAGCTCATCTAAATCTAACTACTTCCCAAAGGCCCCATCTCCAAATATCATCACATCATGGGTTAGAGAATTGACATATGAATTTGGGAAGGGGTTGGGCACAATGGATCCTTATGAATAAAATGTAAATAGTAATGGCACCTATCTCATAGAGTTATGTGATTTAATTTACATAAAGTCTTGTCACTTATAAGTCAATAAATCTCTTATTGTTTTATGTTATTTTGTCTCTGAGATGAATTTGTGAAGGGAGGGAGGGAGGCTGAACTAATTTAGCCTAAAGCCTAAGTACATTCAGTGAAGTTGGAGGCAGCAGCATTAGCTCAGGCAGTAGAGAGAATACCTAAATGTGGAGCATGAGAGAGAAGTAAGCTTTTGAAATAGAACTTATGTGTAGTGGGAAAGCAATTCTAGAAAGCTGAGGTGGCAAAATTCCTCTAGCACAGCTGAGAGTCAACTTGAAATATCTAGATTTAACACCTTCCTTTTTGCAATAGCGTTAGGAACCAAGAGATGACCTTGAGAGACAGCAAAGGCCTGATTCTTAACTTTGCCCAGAAACGTGGGCCTATCATTAACCACAATGAACTCAATAGCCTCACAAGTTGGTTATAAGGATATATAATATATGAGAACACACACACAAACAAAACAATAGTGTATCGCACCTATCAAGGATATTTATACTTAATATTTTCCTACCTCTTTTTCCTTCTCAAGGTCACACATAAGGTCTAGGAACAGAAACCAGATGTTATGCTTCTGTAACTTAATTGTTTCTACTACACCAGACTATTCTTTCCCTTGTCTTTACATAGCCCACAGCATATCAGGCTCAGCATCTTAGGTGCATGGCAAAAGAAAGGAAGTCAGAAGTCAGCCCTACTCTGCTCCCAAGCTCTGAGGGGCAGAAGTAACTCCATTTACCTCAGAGACTTAGCCAACAGGCCAATATGAATGCACCAACAACAGGTGAAATCCCAACTGATGACGAACGTGATGGTGAACACTTTCAACAAGAAATATTCTGTGCCAGGAACTGAGCTAAGCCTTTCAAATGCAAGCTCCTGGCCTCCCCACAACACCTCTCTGAGGAAAGTACTATTCTGAGGAAAGTACTATTCTTATCTCTATTTTTTTAGTTAAAAACACTGAGACAATAAACAAGAGAATCCTGGAAGCTGGGCTTCATTTCTAATCACCAGGAGTCTGGAGACAAGATTAGCTGAGTTCTAACTGATCCGTCAATTTCCACCTGACACCTATGCTTGATGGATTTAAAAATGGGATTTGAAGTACACAGAATATAAGGTAGTATAAGTATATAATTGCCAAGATTGCTTTATGAACATTCAACCCGTCCTTCATCATAATCCTAGGTGGGATATAATTGCCAATATTCAATTGTAAGCACAATAGCAAGGGTAGTAAATTTCCTAAAATATACCTTTACCCTCCCCATCCACATACACCACCCATTAACATATGACCTGTTCTCAGACCCACCTGAAAGTATAAAAACACACAAATGTATTTGCTTGTAAAGCCTGTGGAGTTGAAGCTTTCTGACATTCAGGCAGTTAACCCTCCTGTTAAAAGCCCTCACCACTACAACAGCCTGAGGCACAGTGAAAGAAAATGTCAATGATATCCAGAATGTTCAAGTGAGTAAATGGGCTTCTCTCCAAGGCCCCAGGAAAGAGCAAGCTGAGCTTAGTAAAAACACAGTGGGAATCTTGCAGTATTTGCCAAGTGCAGTGCAGGGACATTCATATCATCATGTTCATGGGAGGGAACTCTGGATAGTCATCCTTCTGCCCACCTAAATATTAACAAGGAGAACTGCAATATGAGGCAGGGGGATAAAACATGGAGATAATGCTTTTGCTTTCTGTCACACACACACACACACACACACACACACACACACAAAGATGAAAAGCAAAATCTTCTTTAAATAATCACAAAATGATGTAGACAAATTGACTGCTGATTAAAAACTATTACCTAAAAAAAACAAAATTAAGTTTAGACCCAATTTTACTAGAACCCATCACACATGAGGATACTTTAAAATCCATGTTTTCACTGGAGAATCAATTGGTAGGGGTTCTTTGGCACATGACTCTGTCTGAAATAATTTAATAAGGTTCAAGGCTGATGATTATGTTGGTCTTTTTTGCCAGATGCATCACTGGAAATCAGATTCTATGAACCTGATTTCAAAATATCCACAGTTTTTGGAGATTTGAAGAGTTTTTTTCTGTTTGTTTTGTTTTGTTTTCCTTTAGGCAGTTGTTGAGAATCACAGATATCTATCTGAAGCTGCAATTCAGCAAAACCATATTTCTGTAAAAATTTGATAAGCAGATTTAGCATCAAAAATATTATTTTTCAACTATATTTATCAGAAAGTATTCTATACAGTATATGCATTGCTCTTCCACTATAGGAAAGCTCTCACGTGATATCAAGAAGTTTTTCAATATAAAGCACAAAAATATCAATAGGTAAGTTCATAAAATAAAAGCGCATGTCAGTTGTGACTCAGATATGGTAACAGGTAAATTTTTTTGGGGGGGAGAGGTTTTTGCTATAGGGCGCGTGCGCTCGCCAGACAGACAGAGAGAGAAAGAGAGACAGAAAGTGAGAAATCACCCCCCCGGGGGGATGGCCATGCCACAGTCCCTTCTCCATTCTTCTCTGGGGATCTTGGGTACGCATGCACACGCAACTTAGCCACCAGGTCCAAGACTCCACGGCTGACTGCATGGGAGTCCAGAGATATAACCATTACGCCAACCGCTGGTCCCGGTAACAGGTGATTTTTAAGCAGTCCCATGATCTGGTCTGATAGGAGGCAGTCCTCTTAGCCTACATGAGGACCAACTCAATTCAAAATAGAATACAGTACCACTTTTAAGGGGAAAAAGTAATATTGAATGAATTCAACTACTTTCTTTTTAAGATCAGATAATCCCAAAGTGTAATTTGAACTTTAAGACAATTTTCCACTTTCTAGAGAGTTTCAGCTATTTTGGACTGTGACAGGCAACTGGCATAGCAATGCAAGGCATATCTCAGTTCATTTTTCTGTTGCTCCTTCCTTTTGGAGTATAAGCTGACAAGAACAATTCAAGGTGCTCTGATAGAAAGCCTCTGATATCACATTATCTATAGATCATTGCAGTACCTGGAGCGGCTTAGGCAAAGCCATTGCCAGTTCATAGACTTGTACTGAATAAGAATAAAGGAACAACATTTTTAGGGCAAGTATCGAATCCTGAAATTAATTTTGCTATTTCATTGAAAGAATGGCTCTTTACATCAACCACTTAGTAAAAAGGGGTGGAAAGAAATCACAGGAAGCTCTTTCTCTCTGTCTTCTTCAGCCATCTTGGCTTGTGAGCCAGACCAGTTGAGGATACAGCTTGTCTCTGCCACTTAGTAGCTGTGTGAATTTGGAAAAGTTTATTAACATCTTATTGTTTCAGTTTTCTCTCGTTAAAAGTGGGGGCACTAGGCTCAGCTGTGGTGGCTTGCACTGCTAAGACATTGTTCCACAGTCTGGGACCACATAGGATGCCTGGGTTCAATTACCAGTCCAACCTAAAGGTCCAGCACAGTGGCACACACCTGTAATCCCAGTGACTTGAGAGGCTGCGGCAGGAGGCTCACAAGTATAAGACTGGCTTGAATAATATAGTAAGACCCTGTCTCAAGTGAGGGGGTGCCTGGGTGTGCTGGCACATACCTGTCGCCCCAGCTGGGAGGCTGAGGGAGAGAATCACAGTATGCAGAGACTCTGATGGTACCCACATCATGGAGTTTTTGTAAGAATTACATAGGTCGGTAAGTTGATATTTGTAAAGCACTTCAAACAGTGCATAGCACATGGTGTTTAAGGCATATTAAGTTGATACCACTATGGTTATCAACATGGGCTAAATGCATCCTCCTTCTTAAATACATAGTCTCATGCTTTCCCAAATATCAGCAACATTTTATGACAATAATCTATCTCTAGACCCATTATATTTCTTTTTTTTTTTTCGCTATAGGGTGCGTGCACTCACCAGACAGAGAGAGACATAGAGACAGAAAGCGAGAAATCATCCCCCAGGGGGGATGGTCACGCCTCAATCCCTTCTCCTCCATTCTCCTTTCGGGATCTTGGGCATGCACGCACACGCACCCAGCGGGAGTTTTAAGCCACTGGGTCCGGGACGCAAACCGCAGTCGACTACGTGGGAGTCCAGCGACATAGTCATTACGCTAACTGCTGTTTCCCAAGACCCATTATATTTCTTAAGCTCTGGATCTGCGTTGTGATCCATCGGCCTCTATGCTTTGTCTTCTCTTCTCAAATTTGCACTCTCTTCAGCTTCTGGTCCCAGTTGATAGTATTGTCATCACCAATCACTAAATACTTGCTACGTTATTATCTAGCACTTACTTGTAAGAGTTAGTTCATCAGTAGTGACCAAGGCAGACTTGATCTCTGACTTTATAGTATTTATAGGTCTCTAGGAAAAACAGATATTGACCCATTATCACATAATGACTACAACTAATAACTTGAAGAATGAAATGAAGAAAATATGCAATGGGGACATAAAATGGAAATACCTAACTTAATTTGAATGGTCAGGAAAACCACTAATTCATTTATTTGAGACATTTTCCAGGCACTCTCCTGAGTGCTAAGGATACAGAAAATACATATTAAAAAAAAAAAAAGTCTTACCCTCAGCCTGCATTAGAACAAAAAGAGACAAACAATAAATAAGCATATAATATGCTAGATAGAAATAGATGCCATCAAGAAACTATATAATAAACACAGGAGAAGAATATGATAGGTTATTATTTTATAAAGAGATTGCTTTGGAGGTTACCTCTTTGATAGGATCACTATTGAACAGAGATCTGAAGAATACTTGCTACGTTATTATCTAGCACTTACTTGTAAGAGTTAGTTCATCAGTAGTGACCAAGGCAGACTTGATCTCTGACTTTATAGTATTTATAGGTCTCTAGGAAAAACAGATATTGACCCATTATCACATAATGACTACAACTAATAACTTGAAGAATGAAATGAAGAAAATATGCAATGGGGACATAAAATGGAAATACCTAACTTAATTTGAATGGTCAGGAAAACCACTAATTCATTTATTTGAGACATTTTCCAGGCACTCTCCTGAGTGCTAAGGATACAGAAAATACATATTAAAAAAAAAAAAGTCTTACCCTCAGCCTGCATTAGAACAAAAAGAGACAAACAATAAATAAGCATATAATATGCTAGATAGAAATAGATGCCATCAAGAAACTATATAATAAACACAGGAGAAGAATATGATAGGTTATTATTTTATAAAGAGATTGCTTTGGAGGTTACCTCTTTGATAGGATCACTATTGAACAGAGATCTGAAGAAGGTACAGAATGGTGACTCTGCAGGAAGAGCCTCCCAATAGAGAAAACAGCAAGTGTCAAATGCCCTGAATTAGAAGAATGCTTGACAATGTTTGAGAACTAGGAAAAGGGTAGAGGAGAGCCCACAAAAGTGGAGTGGATAGAGGGTATCCATGAGGAAGAAGAGGGCAGAACCAATGGGTAGGCCATGATAAAGATGCCTTCTCTTCTAAGCGAGACAAGGAGCCACTGGGGGTGAAATCATCTATCAATAACATGTTTTCAAAGAATCATTCTGTGTAAAATTTGGGGTGAGGTAGAGGCAGGCAAGAATGGATGCTAAGTGGTCACTCTGGAAAGCTAATGCAGTAATTTCCAGGAAGAGATAATGGTCAGAATGGAGCTATAAGAAATGACTGGATTTTAGATGTATTTGAAGGCAGAACTAATAGGATTTAATTAATGGGTTGGTGATGAGAACTAAGAGAGAGATGATAAGGATGACTCCAAGGTGTTTGGCCTCAGCAACTAGAAGCTTTTAATGAAAAACCTTTTATCTCTGGGTTATTTGGGTAATTGGACAAAAATATTATGGGGAAGATTGAGCTAGGAAACATTTAGGGAAGTATGAGTTATAGGGGAAAAGGAAAGAATCACAACTATGCTTGTGGACATGTTAAGGGTGAGGTGCCTGATAGACATTCAAGTTTAGCACTGAAGAAGAGACATTCAAACTACTACCTTGAGGATGAATATAAATTATATGGGGGAAAGGGACAGTGGGTGAGGTAGAATGAGTGAGCGTCTGGATGGTATAGAGAACACTATTCTAGGCAGAAGCAATAGAAAGCACTTGGAATGATAGAAACACCTAGAAATGAGCTCAAACTTGCAAACTCCTTAGCTATGTGATCTTGCCAACTTACTTATAAAGGGGGTAATAATACAGCAGTCCTTTTTTTATCTATGGTGGATACATACTAAGATGCCCGTGGATGCCTAAAAGCATGCACAGTACCACAAGTCAAATCCTCCTATACTCAAATATCTATGATAAAGTTTAATTTCTAAATTAAACCAGTAACAGATTAATCACAAAAACTAGTAATAAAATAGGACAATTATGAGAATGTGCCAGCATCACTATTCTTTGTGCTTTGGGCTTTGGTGACATTATAAATGAGGGTTGCTTGAACATATGCATTGCAGTACCATGACAGTGGATCTGCCACCCAAGACAGCTACTAATGTCTAGCAGACAGTGTGGATACACTGGACCGAAGGATGATTCATGTTTTGGGTAGGACAGAGCAGGAAGGCATGAGATTTTATCACAGTACTCAGAACAGTATATAATTTACAACTTGAGAACTGTTTATTTCTGGAATTTTCCATGTAATATTTTCAAATCCAGGTTAACACAAGTGGAAAAGCACAAAAAGTGAAACCACATACAATAGGGGACTGCTGTGCTTTCCCTGTGTGGTTGCTGTGAAGCTCGCACAGGCATTAGCTGTGAAAGGGCTATTGAACCACATCCCAAACCTTTCTGCATATCTCAAGTCTGCTCTCCAGAGACATAGGTAACTATTATCTGAAATCCAGGTACAACAGTTCTAGAAAGAGGGTCCAAAAAAAGCAAGAACTCTCACTAGGCTGCTGTTTGCCCCAGTTTGTTGGGGAAGACTGACAAGGTAAGCCTAATAAAATTTTTCTCTGTGCTGTCTCATCAGGAGGGAGGCCAAGGCCTCAATTCACAGGTATTCTGACCTTAGACATTTATAAAAGACAACTGTTTGAAGGATGGCAGTCCTCTGATGGCACAGAGTCCATCCCCGTTTTACAGTCTGTCTCTTTGTCCCCGTAAGTACACTCACGATTCTATAACCACTGCTGATAGAACTTAAAAAAAAAAAAAAAAATACAAAGTCTCAAGGCAAATACTGAGTGCTTTTCTCTAACACCTGCTTTCAATTAGAAGTTTCTCCTTAAGAATATCACATTAGTGGTAATTATTTGTATTTGCATTCATGGGCTCCATGCCCAGGCTTTTGACCTTCATTTAAATAATAACGCCACTAACACATTCAACAAATACACACGAGCATTGGCTATTTGTCAGGCACTAGGTGACAGAAATACAGTTATAAATGAAACATAATCCTGCCTTCAATAAATTTTTGGTTTGTAGGAAATAAAGAAGTAAACAAGTGTGATGAGCAAAGCTCTGGGATTCGGATATCTGAAACTGTGAGCTCTGAAGAAAGTCACCTCTGTCAGACAACTGAGGTAAATAAGGCCCTTCTCTAATGCTGCCTATATCTTCTATTTCACTCTTTCTTATAAAAGGTATTTAAGCTTGACCATGGGCCCTTTCTTTGAGCTTGCACTAAAATGAATTCATATGCCTTTTGTCTTTTTTTTTTTTGGAGAGGTTTTCACTATAGGGCGTGTGCGCTTGCCAGACAGACAGAGAGAGACAGAGAGACAGAAAGCAAGAAATCACCCCCCAGGGGGAATGGTCACGCTGCAATCCCTTCTCCTCCATTCTCCTCTTGGGATCTTGGGCACGCACACACACGCGCCCAGCGTGAGTTTTAAGCCACCGGGTCTGGGACGTGAACCGCAGTCGACTATGTGGGAGCCCAGTGACATAGCCATTATGCTAACTGCTGGTTCCCTCTTTTGTCTTATTAATCTGTCTATTGTCAGTTTATTTCAGCAGACTTAATTATCAAACCTTCCGAGGGAGAAGAAAATTTCTTTTTACCTCTACACCATGAAGGATTTTATGAAGAAAATTACAGGATACAATTTTTATTTTATAGCAAACATTCTGGCTAACATTAATAATGGACTAGACTTGGAAAATGAAACTAGAAGGCAAGATATCAGAAAGAAAAATGAGCAAATATTTTCTGAATGGGTGAGGAGATATACCTAGAGTGATTAGAAATGAGGAACCAGGGGCCAGAATAGTAGACATTGGAATTGCTGGATGGGAAAGAGGGTAGACATCAAAAAGGTAGGTGTGGTGACTAATTAAAATGTGATGACAAAGCTTATTTAAAGGGAAAACTAGAATCCAAGGTGTCTTTCTAAATTAAAGTAAGCCTAAAATAATGCCATATAACAAGATGAGAACACAGGATAAAGGTTAGATTTTTAGAATTCAGACCCCCATTAAATAATGAGTTTCTAAACTTCGCAGGGTTCCTTCCAGTGACCAAGTTACATATAAGCAGGACTAGTGATAGTCATCAAACCCTTTGTAATGGTCTGAACTGGGACCCCCAAAATTCTTAGATTGGATCCCAACACCAATATCTCAGAATGTAACTGTATTTGAAGACAGATCCCTTAAAGAGATGATTAAGATGTGCCTTTGGGGTGTCCCTAATCCAATCTGACTGATAGCCTTATAAGAAGAGGAAGTTTAGATACACAGACACCAGAGACATATACAGAGGAAAGGCCATATGAGGCTATAGAGAGAAGACAGTCATCTGCAAGCCAAAGAGAAAGACCTTAGAAGAAACCAAACCTGCCAACACCTTGATCTTGGACTTCTAACTTTCAGAATAGTTTGAAAATACATTTCTCATGGTTAAACCACCAGTCTAGGAAATTTCGTATTGGCAGCCCTAGCAAATAAATACCACCTCTAAATAGGGCTTCTTGAATTCTGTTGTGCACAGGTGTCACCAGGAGCCTTGTTTAAATGAAGATTCTGACTTGGAAAGTTGAGAATGAAGCCTGAGATTCTGGATTTATGTCACTCTCAGGTAATGCTCATGCTGATGGTCAGGACCACACTTTGAGTAGCGAGATTCTAAACAATATTCCTCAAAATGCAATCAAGGGACTCCTTGAAGCCAAGTCACCGCAGAGCCTTAGTAAGCAGACAGATTTTTGAGTCTAGGCTTTCTGAATTAAAACTCTTAGGTCAGAATGTAGGCCCCAGGGATACACACTTTTAACAAACTCGTTAAGTAGTTTTGCGCCCACCCCACTTCTCAAGTAATTTTAAGAATTACTCTCCCAAAGCATTTTTAAGAATCATAGGCAAATTTAAGCTCTTGCTCATCTTCCACCTTGTCATTTTTCCCTTGAAAGCTGAGATGTGCTTTAAGGACACCAACCACTCCAGTGGCACCAATCCAGGGCCTCTTGTGAGAAAACTCTGTCTTTAGAATTTGGGAGGAAACCTTGTCAGGATCTGACACTAAGGATGAAGCTAAAAGCAGCTCACAGACACAAAGTAATTTGGAAAGAACCTCTTTGGTTTTTAAGCAGCTGCTTTTGTATATAAGGTGAAAGTTCAGGCTATAAAATCTAGAGGGAAAAGAATGTAATAGTATGTCCAGGTTTTTTTCTAATGAATGCAATTTGCTTCATTAACTGAGGCTTCCCAATGTCCTACAGGTAACTCTGGACAATGGTAAGTAGGTACAATTTGCCTGTTATTTGCCTTGCTCTTTTACAATAAGCTTCCCCTACCCTGTCAACTATCTCCTGCTCATTTCCAAAGCCCATCTTTGATTTCTAGTCCTCCCTCCCCACCGCCAGCTGTTCTGCTCCGCATGTACCCTCAAGCAGACCTACCCCAGACAAGAATGAGGCATGAAGTGTGGAAGTCTGGTCTCACTGTCAGAAGACTGGCTTCTGCCCCTTGTCCTCCCACTCTCCAGGCCTTAGGTCTCCTCTCGTGAGTCAGGTCATCTCTCTGCCTTCAATTTCTTCCTTTGTAAAATAAAGCAGAGCTAGATTATCCCTAAGATCGCTCAGTCGATAAAATACTTTGATTTTTATGAGAGAATCAAAATGAAGCTTTGAGTCGATTGCTGAATAAATTTCTCACTACTTTCCTTTGTAAACTTGCTTTGCCTCAACTTCTTATCCGTCAGAGTAGGCTAACATTACACTGGCAGGCTGGCTCAGCTTTATCTAACCAAGTTCTGATCAAAACGGGCCTCCAAAGTCAGCATTAGTCCATTCATGACTCAAGACTTTGTCCATTCCCCACCCAGCTTACCCCATGGAGACAGGAGATAAGGAAACACAAACTCATTTCTCTCTCTCTTTCTCTTTTTTTTTAAAGAGATATTTTTGCTATAGGGCACATGCACTCACCAGAGAGAGAAAAAGAGAGAAATTGCCCCCCAACACCCCGCCGGTGATTGTGATGACTGTACTGCAATCCCGTCTCCTCCAGTCTCCTCTCAGGATTTTGGGCAGACACAAACAAGCACCCAGCATGAGTTTTAAGCCATCGGGTCCAGGACTTAAACCGTGGTAGACTACATGGGAGGCCAATGACATAACCATTATGCCATCCGGTGGTCCCCAAACCCATCTCCCTTACAGTGTTACAGGACCTCATAACACCAAATGAAGGAAAGCAGAGATGTGGTTTCCTGGGGAGTGACCAGTATTGTAATGAAAGAGTAAGTGCTGCTCTTCACCTAAACTGGAAAAGCACTTACAATTTCACTGAGTCCCAGAGAATAACTGAGTAATAAAGAGTCTCTTTACCACTGAGTTGACACCATGTGTTCAAACTTCGTAGTAATATCCAGGATTTAGAGCTAGAACTTGCTTCCATTCAGGCTCTTTTAGTTACTTGGGTAATTTACCTTACTATCCTGAATCTTAGTTCCTTCTTTATAAAATGGAGTAATCCTCCCTTGGAATCATCAGGAAGATTACATGAAATTATACACATAAATCACTAGCAGTGCAAGGAGAAAAATAGCATTAAATAAATAAATGGTATGTGTCTATATATAGATATATGTGTGTATATAAATATGTATATATACACACACACATATTTATATACACACACACGTATGACATATATATCATGTTGCTCATCATAAAAGACTAAGCTAGGTTCCTTATTCCAAAATGTCAGATCTCTAAGACTGAGCTGACCTAAGCATAACAACTATTTCTAGCAAAGAGGCGTCTTAACACTTCAAAGAACAATCTGCCATCTAAAAGTGCAAGCTCTGCCGAATAAAAGGTACACCTAAACCCCTGATGTGGACATTCTGCAGTTGGCTTGTATGTCTTTAGCAGGGAGAGCAGTACTTTTCCTTTAATGAGCTCTTCCACAGTCTAGGGACACTGGGGGACCATTAGATTTTTCCTCTGCAAAGTGAACAAGGCTCGCGGTTCCATAGTAACCACAGCTGAATAATTCAAACTGAGAAGCTTACAAAATGGCAATTTACCTAAGAATGTTTTTATAGTCCCTTATATTATAATCCTAATGAAAGGGCTTCTCATCAAAGCTGTTATTATTCCAGGAAAAAAAAAAACACATTCATATATGCACACAAATACACGCACATACACATCCTATTTTCAGTATTTTCTCAGTAGAGTACTCTGAAAAAAGACTCTATGTGGACAATGTTACAGTCCCTCCCAATCCTTGAAATGGAGCTTCATTTTGAATTACAACACATCTGAGCCATAACTGGAGAGAGAGAGGAACAACTGCAATCAGCAGAATCACTGATTACTCCTGTAATGGCTGTCAGAAATGTACCTGTGGGCAGAAAGGGATTCGCATTAGCACAAAACATACACAGTCACTTTCCACTTGCTGTCTCTAGTACTCAAAGGCAGATCCATGGACCTCATACTTCAGAATCAGCTGAAAGGTTTTTATTTTATATTAGAGTTGGAGGTTCCACCCCCTGGAAGTTCTTATTCTCTATATATATAAAATACAACTCAGGAAGCAGTATTTTTTACAAAAATTTCTCTTGAATGATGTGCAGTAAAGATTGGCAGTCATTGCTTCTGTAGTCAGGGTATGTACCGTGCTCCCTGAACTAGGGATTACTTCCAGGAAAGGAAAAATTCACTCTGAATCTAAGGGATCAGCCCTTAAAATTCATGACTGAAGCAAAGATGGAGGAAATGTATCTTCATAGCAACGGTTTTCTCTGTAAATGCTGAGATCATTTCAAATTCAATTCTTAAGATGTGAAACAATCAGAACTAAGTTTTCTGTATTACTTAATGAACCAGAACTCAATTCTTTAAGAGCAAGAGGATAAAAACATATCAGGATTCCACTGTAAAGAATTAACTTCTTTTTGGATTGTTTGTTTCTGTTTGATAGAAGGTGCCTGTGCCTACCAGAAAGAGAGAGAGACAGAGAGAAAGGGAGAAGGAGAGGGAGAAAGCACCCCTCAATGGATGTGGTCACGTCACTATCCCTTCTCCACTTTTCTATCCTGTTGGGATTTGCGGCACGTAAGTACACATGCCCTATGTGAATTCTTTTTTTTTTTTCTATTTTGAGAGATTTTTGCTACAGCGTACATGTGTACTCACCAGAGAGACTTAGAGAAAGTGAGAAATCATCTCACAGGAGGGATAGCCACACTTCAATCTCTTCTCCTCCATTCTCCTTTCAGGATTTTGGGCACACCCATATACCCTCCCAGCATGAGTTTCAAGGTGCTGGTCCAGGACTTGAACCATCGCCAGCTACATGGGAGCCCAGTGCCTTAACCACTCTGCCACCCTGCTGTCCTCCCCCTCCCCTATGTGTATTTTAAATCCATGAGACCAGCTCCCTTAACCAATAGGCCACAGCATGGCCCAGAAATTAACTTCCAAAGTGCAGTCCAGGGCTTGTGTCTCACTTTCAGCTCCTACTGTGCAAGATTATCAGCTCATTAGCATGTTGACCCTAGGGCATTGCAGGACCCTGAATCTTCAGGGGGCATTCAATTATGTTCACCCAGTGTGCTAGTTGTTAGACCTGAAATGCTAACTCTCATCTTTATGTCAGACAGCCTTGGATTTCCTGCCTTCAAGAATGTCATCACCAAGCACAAAACTCCTGCGTCCAGTTCCCTGGAGAGTGTTTAAAATCTGAAATGAATAGGCCAACAACAGATGAATCAAAACACTAGTCCAAATAAAGAGCTAGTCAAAAAAATACAGGATCTATTATTTATAGGTAATAACATAGAGTAATTACAAAGGAGACCCCGGGTTTAAAATAAAAGTGATTCCATGGCTAATTGGCTGTGACAGAATAAGATCCTAGACTAAACACACAGAACAGGTAACAGAATTGATCTTGAAGATCAGCTGTCAGCAATCTACCTCAGCCTAGATCTGGGTCGAATCCTAAGTCACTTGGACAGGGAAGGGAAGAACACATAAATTAGACTTTTGGCTCTATTACAAAGCATTTTCTGGTTAATTCTTAGTTATCTATAAGATTCAACATGGAGCTGTGCTAGACACTGTACCTACCTCATTTGATTCACACAACATTAATAAGTAGTTCATTTTATCTCTGTTTTCCAGAGGAGAAAAACTGAGGCTCAGAGACACTAGGTAACTTTCTCATAGTCAAACATAAGTAACTTGTGAAAATGGAAGTTCAAAACTTTTTTTTAGTTCCTCAAACACCTTTATCTCTTTCTCTGTCAATGCTTTCTTCTTTTGTATCTATTGCAAAACGTGATCATAGATTCATTCTGTGATTATTTATTTAATCACTATCTCCCTTAGTAACCCATGGGTGCCATAGGGACAGGGATGTTGTGTTTTATTCTCTTCGCTTCACCTGCAATCCCGTCTCCTCCAGTCTCCTCTCAGGATTTTGGGCAGACACAAACAAGCACCCAGCATGAGTTTTAAGCCATCGGGTCCAGGACTTAAACCGTGGTAGACTACATGGGAGGCCAATGACATAACCATTATGCCATCCGGTGGTCCCCAAACCCATCTCCCTTACAGTGTTACAGGACCTCATAACACCAAATGAAGGAAAGCAGAGATGTGGTTTCCTGGGGAGTGACCAGTATTGTAATGAAAGAGTAAGTGCTGCTCTTCACCTAAACTGGAAAAGCACTTACAATTTCACTGAGTCCCAGAGAATAACTGAGTAATAAAGAGTCTCTTTACCACTGAGTTGACACCATGTGTTCAAACTTCGTAGTAATATCCAGGATTTAGAGCTAGAACTTGCTTCCATTCAGGCTCTTTTAGTTACTTGGGTAATTTACCTTACTATCCTGAATCTTAGTTCCTTCTTTATAAAATGGAGTAATCCTCCCTTGGAATCATCAGGAAGATTACATGAAATTATACACATAAATCACTAGCAGTGCAAGGAGAAAAATAGCATTAAATAAATAAATGGTATGTGTCTATATATAGATATATGTGTGTATATAAATATGTATATATACACACACACATATTTATATACACACACACGTATGACATATATATCATGTTGCTCATCATAAAAGACTAAGCTAGGTTCCTTATTCCAAAATGTCAGATCTCTAAGACTGAGCTGACCTAAGCATAACAACTATTTCTAGCAAAGAGGCGTCTTAACACTTCAAAGAACAATCTGCCATCTAAAAGTGCAAGCTCTGCCGAATAAAAGGTACACCTAAACCCCTGATGTGGACATTCTGCAGTTGGCTTGTATGTCTTTAGCAGGGAGAGCAGTACTTTTCCTTTAATGAGCTCTTCCACAGTCTAGGGACACTGGGGGACCATTAGATTTTTCCTCTGCAAAGTGAACAAGGCTCGCGGTTCCATAGTAACCACAGCTGAATAATTCAAACTGAGAAGCTTACAAAATGGCAATTTACCTAAGAATGTTTTTATAGTCCCTTATATTATAATCCTAATGAAAGGGCTTCTCATCAAAGCTGTTATTATTCCAGGAAAAAAAAAAACACATTCATATATGCACACAAATACACGCACATACACATCCTATTTTCAGTATTTTCTCAGTAGAGTACTCTGAAAAAAGACTCTATGTGGACAATGTTACAGTCCCTCCCAATCCTTGAAATGGAGCTTCATTTTGAATTACAACACATCTGAGCCATAACTGGAGAGAGAGAGGAACAACTGCAATCAGCAGAATCACTGATTACTCCTGTAATGGCTGTCAGAAATGTACCTGTGGGCAGAAAGGGATTCGCATTAGCACAAAACATACACAGTCACTTTCCACTTGCTGTCTCTAGTACTCAAAGGCAGATCCATGGACCTCATACTTCAGAATCAGCTGAAAGGTTTTTATTTTATATTAGAGTTGGAGGTTCCACCCCCTGGAAGTTCTTATTCTCTATATATATAAAATACAACTCAGGAAGCAGTATTTTTTACAAAAATTTCTCTTGAATGATGTGCAGTAAAGATTGGCAGTCATTGCTTCTGTAGTCAGGGTATGTACCGTGCTCCCTGAACTAGGGATTACTTCCAGGAAAGGAAAAATTCACTCTGAATCTAAGGGATCAGCCCTTAAAATTCATGACTGAAGCAAAGATGGAGGAAATGTATCTTCATAGCAACGGTTTTCTCTGTAAATGCTGAGATCATTTCAAATTCAATTCTTAAGATGTGAAACAATCAGAACTAAGTTTTCTGTATTACTTAATGAACCAGAACTCAATTCTTTAAGAGCAAGAGGATAAAAACATATCAGGATTCCACTGTAAAGAATTAACTTCTTTTTGGATTGTTTGTTTCTGTTTGATAGAAGGTGCCTGTGCCTACCAGAAAGAGAGAGAGACAGAGAGAAAGGGAGAAGGAGAGGGAGAAAGCACCCCTCAATGGATGTGGTCACGTCACTATCCCTTCTCCACTTTTCTATCCTGTTGGGATTTGCGGCACGTAAGTACACATGCCCTATGTGAATTCTTTTTTTTTTTTCTATTTTGAGAGATTTTTGCTACAGCGTACATGTGTACTCACCAGAGAGACTTAGAGAAAGTGAGAAATCATCTCACAGGAGGGATAGCCACACTTCAATCTCTTCTCCTCCATTCTCCTTTCAGGATTTTGGGCACACCCATATACCCTCCCAGCATGAGTTTCAAGGTGCTGGTCCAGGACTTGAACCATCGCCAGCTACATGGGAGCCCAGTGCCTTAACCACTCTGCCACCCTGCTGTCCTCCCCCTCCCCTATGTGTATTTTAAATCCATGAGACCAGCTCCCTTAACCAATAGGCCACAGCATGGCCCAGAAATTAACTTCCAAAGTGCAGTCCAGGGCTTGTGTCTCACTTTCAGCTCCTACTGTGCAAGATTATCAGCTCATTAGCATGTTGACCCTAGGGCATTGCAGGACCCTGAATCTTCAGGGGGCATTCAATTATGTTCACCCAGTGTGCTAGTTGTTAGACCTGAAATGCTAACTCTCATCTTTATGTCAGACAGCCTTGGATTTCCTGCCTTCAAGAATGTCATCACCAAGCACAAAACTCCTGCGTCCAGTTCCCTGGAGAGTGTTTAAAATCTGAAATGAATAGGCCAACAACAGATGAATCAAAACACTAGTCCAAATAAAGAGCTAGTCAAAAAAATACAGGATCTATTATTTATAGGTAATAACATAGAGTAATTACAAAGGAGACCCCGGGTTTAAAATAAAAGTGATTCCATGGCTAATTGGCTGTGACAGAATAAGATCCTAGACTAAACACACAGAACAGGTAACAGAATTGATCTTGAAGATCAGCTGTCAGCAATCTACCTCAGCCTAGATCTGGGTCGAATCCTAAGTCACTTGGACAGGGAAGGGAAGAACACATAAATTAGACTTTTGGCTCTATTACAAAGCATTTTCTGGTTAATTCTTAGTTATCTATAAGATTCAACATGGAGCTGTGCTAGACACTGTACCTACCTCATTTGATTCACACAACATTAATAAGTAGTTCATTTTATCTCTGTTTTCCAGAGGAGAAAAACTGAGGCTCAGAGACACTAGGTAACTTTCTCATAGTCAAACATAAGTAACTTGTGAAAATGGAAGTTCAAAACTTTTTTTTAGTTCCTCAAACACCTTTATCTCTTTCTCTGTCAATGCTTTCTTCTTTTGTATCTATTGCAAAACGTGATCATAGATTCATTCTGTGATTATTTATTTAATCACTATCTCCCTTAGTAACCCATGGGTGCCATAGGGACAGGGATGTTGTGTTTTATTCTCTTCGCTTCACCTAGAACCCAGCATAAATGACAATTTTATAGTAGACTTTCAATAATTACTTACTGAATCAATTAATAAAAGCCCAACTGACACCATAACCTATACCTTTCCCCCTGACATTTCCTCTCGTCCACAATTAGTCTATCAACACAAATTCCAAATAATCCATCTAATGGCATTCTTAGGGCATCAACAAAATAAAGAAAATTATTTAGGTTTACTTTTTAATTTTTTGAGAGAAATTTTTACTATAGGGCATATGTGATCACTGGAGAGACAGAGAGACAGAGATACAGAAAGCAAGAAATCAGCCCCTGGGGGTATGGCCACACCACAATCCCTTCTCTAGTCTCCTCTCAGGATTTTGGGCATGTGTGCACACGTGCCTAGAGTGGGTTTTAAGCCACCAGGTCTGAGACTTGAGCCGTGGTCCACTCAGTGGGAGTCCAGTGACAGAACTATTATGCCAACTGCTGGTCCCTACTTTTAAATTTTTATTTGATCTTTTCTGTATCATGTAAACAGCACTCTAAGGCAACGGGAAGATCTAGGTAGTGTCTAACTTTTTCTAGTAAGATATGGAACATGGAAAACCCAGAGAGAACTATTCCAGAGAGTGTGTATTATGAAGCTGATTATATAACCTTGGTCTAAACAAAGGAGTACCCTAACATTTAGATCTTTTAGTCTTCCCCAAAAGCACTTCATCCAGAATTCTTTTTTCAAACCTCCTCCTTTCCCTAGCTGGGATAAGTTTGGCCATGTATGCCTACCTACAAATGAGCTTCTTTCCCTTTCTATTTTTTTCATCAGATTCATACAGAAGATGATTTTCTTCCTTTTTAGGACTATTGAAGATCTCTTCCAGCAGTAACTGAGGAGTTTCCATGGCACAGCTTCTCTGCTGGCTCATTTCAATTTGAATTCCTCCCCCTCATACTGCAGCATTTTTGTTGTCTTCTTGAAAACGTTATTTGGGGTTCCAATTCAGGTTTTCTACTCCTCTAGTTCAAGGATAGTGCCTTTGCACTTGTGTTCGATAGGCAGACTTTGTCCATTTTTTTTTTTATCTCTCACTCTGCCCCAGGTGAATCAATGGACAAAAATGTATCTGGGCATCTTATTTCCTTTTATGGTTATTACAATTAGAATAGCTAGGCAATCCACTCATAGCTGTTTTGAATGTTCGGGCATTCATTAAATCATAAAAATCTGGGTAAGAGCAGTACAGCATATAAAGATTTGACTTACCTGCTCTTTATGTTTTACATATCATTCAGACACAGTCCATCTCACATCCTTTATGTTTCCTTAGAAGATTTCAGATGCTAATTTTTACCTTTCTGTTTTTAAATCACATATGTTCACATTTTTAATGCATTCTCTCAAGTTGGTTGCATAATTGAATGTTCTAATATGTGTTTATGCAACATATTCACCATTTAAAAGGGCGCTTGGATATGTAGAAAAGTTGCTTAAAATCTGACACAACAATGCAAATCAACAAAGTATCATTTGAATGTGAATAGTATGCATTTTATATACTATTCAATGGGAAAGTTAAAAACTCTGGTACTCATGGAGGTGACAAGTGATAAAAGATACATTCAAGAATCTTCACATAGGGCCTGCTATAACATTATGGTAAGTGCTGAGGATGCAAAGATGAATAAAAACAAACCTCTTAAAGTGAATTCCATCTAATGGAGAAAGACAGAAATTCACACTAATTGTTAATCTGATATAAGCCGTGACTAAGTCACAAAGACCATAAAATTTCATGTCTGCCTGAAACTGGGTGTTTTCAAAACTAACAGGATCCCAGATCTAGAATATTCTTTCAGTGGTCTTTTTTCTTATTTAATCAAATGTATTCCTAGCACGAAAGTATGGGTAGTAGAAGAGCAGCCTAAGGGGAAGATGGTTTGGCTGAACTGCTCATTCTATTTTGCAATTGTATCAGACTATCAGTAAACACCCATTAGGATCAGTTCAAAGCAAGGGAGTGAGAGTAAACAGTATCAGTGTAAAGAAGATAAATATAGATTCTAAAATCTTAACACAGGGAAATGGGTAAGCCTTGGAAAGAGAGAACTCCAAGCAATTCAAAACTTTGCAATACAGAACAACATCCACACAGATGCTACAGTTGATGTGTCTTCACAAGGGACTCTGACAAGGTACGAAACTGCTCAAAATCGAAGGTATATATAGAGAAAGAAAACACTGCTGAAAGGGAGAGAAAAAAGAGGGACTGCCGTGTCCTAAGAGGATAAGGTTTGCATTAGACAATATACAAGTCAACAAGAATAGAACTAAGAGAAAACAATACTTAGCCTGTCATGAGAGTACTAAAAAAAGCCCAGGCCCTGGAAAAGTAAAAACCAAGAATATCTGTGACAGTACAGGATTAAGATAGGAAAGAGCCAGGGGAAAGAG